>NC_037601.1:19073209-19431200 GCF_003073045.1 Pomacea canaliculata | reverse complement strand
CACTTTTTGTGTCAACTGACTTTGGTCTTCAAACATAAATTGCACAGATATTCACAGAAAGCATAATACAGCTTCTGTGATTTGAGCAGTCTGAGAAATTAATAGACGACTGTCTTGTATAAAGCCGATAAAAAGGAAAAAAGTTAGTGTTAGGAAATTTGAAAACTGTAGACAATTAAAATTGAAAGGATAACAATGAATAAAATATACGTAAACTAAATAGCTACAGTTTTTTTATTTTATTCTTTTAAAATAAACATGACAAAAGATAGCTTATTCTTCCCGAATATAAATAAATAAACCAAATGATCAAACAAGTAATTGAACCCTATCTCCTGAAGTATTTTTCTCGTAGTTTTAAGCAAGTATTAATCCAGACGAAACAAGGCTCATGTAGGTAAGCATGAATATCACATGACCAGCAGAGCAGGAGGAACAACTGTACAGCAAGACAATGTACGTGTCCTCAACAGACCTCCTTCTAATACTCGATATGTATCAACGGTGTATCGCATCACCCACATGATTCCTGTTTGTGAACTACACTCAGCATGTAGTCCCAGGGTCCTCATCAGACCCCCAGAGTGAGTGAACAGCTTGCCAGTTCCTTTGATTTTCCTACGATGCCAGAAGAGAGGGAGAAGCAGCTGTATATCAGCGAGGGTAGCGGGACCTGATTACTGTCTAATATACTTTGCTGCGGTTATGGCCCTTGTGGTGATGCATGCTGGGCGTTAGCCCACTTGTAGAGGTTATCTCAGAGATAAGGTGGGAGGCAGATCCCTTTCTTGCCCCAAAAGGTTACAATCTCACATATAGACATCTGTCGGACTTTCTTTGGTGCTGAAGTATATTAGCTTCCATATAGACAACTATAACATAAATTTTCATTTTCTCCGATCATGTCCTCAGTAAAATAATACAACGACCTGTTTTACTCCGCAATGTCCTCAGGGTCTAATTATTAATAGAACTGAACTTTAAAAATTTATTCCATTTGTATTTGAGATGCTGTTTATCAGACCTGCATATCATTTTCTAGATGAAGTCCATCGATGCTTTGCTAGAAGATAAGGTCGATGCCCGAACTTGATGCAAAAACCTCAGGATGAACAAACCTACCAACTAGGTATTTTTAAAATAAATTCCTCGTGACTCTTATCAGAAATTCTGATTAGCAAGATACTATTTTGAGTCCAGCCCACAGGCATAATTAATCAGGTCGAGTTTCCTGTTGCCGATAGGCCGCCAGGCATGCGCTAAATTGGTCTTTTTTAGGAGAAAAAACCCAGACGAATGAAATATGAGAAGGAATGAGTATGTGCTGAGATTTTCTGGTTGCAGTTCGGCCTGAGTGGGTTACACTAAGAAAAACCTGTGATTAGTAATCAACAGAAGCTTCATGACAAGGGCTCTTCCGAGATGCCGAGGGTTTCGCCGAGTCTTAAACAAGATGCAGTTTAGTGCAGGGTCAAGTCGAGATATTTAGGATGGAGGACATTCTAGTTTCATGCAGGTTGTTTTTTTTTCTTCTGAAGCTGCTGAAATGACTGTTTTTCACAAGATAATTATAGTGATTTCCACAGTGAGCCTGGAGAATGTGCTCTTGACATTTATAGGAGGACCAAAAGAGATGTGATGGACGAGTTCGTTTTTGAGACAATGATGGCAATATTGAAGAAATATCTGGAATAATACAACACTGTACACAGACAACTGTTTGGTAAGAAAGAAAAACAATAAACAACAGCTCCACAACTGTCCATCCTCCTCTCCCAGTTCATGCCACGTGTGTGACCAGCGAAGTGTTGATTAGATGAGAACAACAGACGATACAAAAAACTGAACAAATGAAGGAATAAATATCAGGATGATAAAAAAGCATCAGTTCAATAACCCTACTGGCTGATTCGATAACATATTCTGTCTGTTGAAGAAGAATAGGGAAAGAGAATTGAGGTTTTGTCCCCTCGACAGCAGCAAAGGTGATTCAAGAGCTAAATAAATTTTCACGAATCCAATCATTTCTTAAATCGTGTTATCACTGACTTCATTTTTCTTCTGTAAAAATGTGTCTCCGTTTATTAAGATAACTCAAACTGATTTCGTATATGTCTTCTAGAATTCGTCAATTGTTAATTTATTATTTTAGAAATATGGCATTTTGTTTGTCGTTCCTACTGTACAAGATGGTTTTCTTGAGTTTTTCGAGATAATCTGGCAGATTATTTTTTGAAAACATTAACCTGATCGATTCGCAGAGACGATGTTTTTAGTTATCGTTTATTTTACACTGTTGAAAAGCACAAAATAAAACTTAGAAGCTGGAGAAAACTGGAGACTATCCTTATAAACAGACACCAGAAAAAAAAAACAAGTAACCCGAGACGAGATCTGATTCCAGGACTGTGTTACTGGCTGGTGTTTTCTGTTTATAAAAACATTAAACATTCGTTTTTCGACTACCAGCTTCATCTCATGGTCCTCGTAGTGTTGTTATTGCAACCTTGACTTTTCTCTCTTCACTTCTCTTCCCGAAAAGCAGTTTGACTGTGAGGTTCGCTGTCATCTGAATTTTGCGGTTTTTCAAAAATATTCTTATTTAAAAGTTGGTTTCAAAACATTGAATGTTTATTTAGTTAAAGAAATGTTCTTGTTTCTGTGGAACTGGTTTCATAACTGGAGTAGAAAGACAAGGTATCTTCTAGCTCTTTACTCCAGTCGCGAAAAACGACAGAGAGGCTGAACATGATTGAAACATTAAAAAATAAAACAGTCTGCTGCTCAAACTTCTTCAAACTTTATTGAAAATTCCAATTTAAAAGCTGAAGCTTCTTGAAGCCAATAAAAATACTGATACTGTGTGTTTTTACCTGAATTATTTTAGTGCTGTTAGAAAAGATTCAACTTTGTGTATGGGTTGTGGTCAGATGAATATGGAGATACATTGACAGAGATGAGAGAGAGACAGACATGTACCAGTAATGTATTAAAAATATGATTGACAGTAGGGAGTAACATTCACTTCTGTCGTAATACCCAAATGTTAAGAATAAATAATCCATGTGAAAATACTAATTCTCTTGAAATGTATAACAAGAACAAGTTTCTCCACAACAGTCCCTCTTGATGATGCCAGCAGCATGCTGAGTGTAAATGAAATTGTTAAAGATAACAGCAGCAACCATGAAAATGAAAACAAAATGTGAGACACACAGGTACAGGTTCAGTGACAACACACGAGGCTAAACAAACCTGAGCTACATGAGATTTCATAAATCATCTTTGATTACAAATTTATTTTTAAATACCAAATCGTGAACAAGACAGTAATAAAAAAATTCCTTCCCTTCCAACTATTTCTATTTCTCTGATTGATAGCGAGATATCTCACTTCGCTTATAACCCGAGTAAAGCATGGATGTGGAAATAATATTTGATCCACCATTAATATCAGATTCACACAACTCATAAATAATATGCAGAGTCCCCTGTAGTATTTTCTTTGTTTTCAGCAGATAATGTGAAGAAGTAGTATTATAACTTTATATACATCATCTAAACATTTATCATATTTTATCAAGCTATATTTATTACAGTTCATACTGTATTTTCATGGTTTGAACCGTGTTTGTCTGTCTACAGAGGCCCGTCTAGTGGCCACCACCTTTGACTGCAAGTATGTGGAGACCTCGGCGGCCTTAAACCACTACGTGGACGAGCTGCTGGTGGGGATCATCAGTCAGATCCGCCTGCAGCTCAGCATCCCCTTCACCACCATCTTCTTCCCGGGCAAGGAGGCGGGCAAGCGGCGCAAGTCCAAGAAGCCCTTGTGCAAAGGCCCTCGGGGCTTCCTCAACAAACTCTTCCGCCGAGGAGGCTTTGGCAACCACGGGGGCAAGAAGGACAAAGCAGTTGACGACCTTTACACTCTGTGAAGATGCCAAGCGAGTCCTTCAGGCCACCATGACCATGCTCGCAAACAATCATTGAGACTTTGTGTGTTTGTGTGGATTTAGCACCGACCCCGAGCAGTTCAAGAAAAAGGTGATCAACAATCTGTGAGGGACAGACAATTTGTTTTAAAGTACCGGAAAGTGAACAGATGACAATCCGACAATATGGCGCTGTTCAGATGATAGATAACTTCGTGAAAGTGATGCGTTAATGATGATGAAATGATGTAAATAACAACTTTTGTTGTATTGGATGAGTAATTAATTGTTACAAGCCTGAGTTATGTCCATGTCGATGTAAAATAAACCGTAGAAGTGCTTGTACAGGTTATTTGCTGATTTCTGTAGCTTTTACCTTGCTCCTTCTCAAATATATTCAGTTTGCGGCAGTTGGTATTTCAATAGAAGACAGGTCTGGTGTGTGATACACGTGTAAGATATTTTTTCCCAGTAAAGGCAAAGAATTTGCAAAAGGGAACAAAAATAGTGAGCCAACACCGCCATCTTTTTACATTCGTCATAAAGCCCCGTGAAATCCTCAGTAAAATACCAAAAGTATACATGTAGATGTATTCTGTGTAGTTAGCTGCCTCAGAAACGATACTGTGGGTACGTCCAGGAGGTCTTGGATAGGATACCTGATGTCCAAGTTCTAAAAGCTGTTCATCAGGATAAAAATTGTCCGTAGGAAACATGAAATGGTATTATTCCATCCTAAAATTTAAAGAAGTATTGTCCTTTCCTTTAAAGTCGAAGAAATGGTTAGTGAAGGAGAGATATCTGTGATGATGTACAGGCAATTTGTGCAAAATGTAATGTGTAGACATGTGCTAGAAGGTGCACATGCATCCCATGTTTGTGTGTCTGTTCAAGTCGTGTTTCTGTGTTTAAGGGGAGATGTGGATATTTTTCACGCGCAGAAGTGAAGACAGACTCGAGGGAACCTCAGACGCCCCAGACGAGACATAAACCCTAAGATCAGAGGGAGGCATAATTGTTTTCCATTTCCACTTAAAAGTCGCAGACACATGTTGTGTGCTGCAGTTTGTGTATTGTGCGGCTGATTATTTACAGAAGCGGAGAAGAAGAGGAAATCCGGCTTCCACGAAAGAAAACATTAATTATAGGAAAGACATGCCCACAAGCAAATTTTAGCAAATAAATAAACGAATAAATAAATAATAAATAAATAAACAAACAAATAAACAAACTCAAAATTGCAGACCCAGTACTCAAAGGAAGAAATGGAGTCAAAATAAATATGTCTGCTGGCTCTTCTGAATACAAACTTGTAGAGTAAATATGTATCGGAGGGCTAGACACTTAGAAGGTAGGTGTGAACCCCGGTATTAGGATGAGGATTTTTCAGACGCAGAAATACCATCCAGTATGGACTGAAGTCCAGTACCTTGGAGGTAGCTATGCACCCCTGACTCCTGTCTTCTGGAGCTCAGAGTTTTGGATTTTTTACAGACAGCAAGAAACTTTTTCTACACTGGCGCCTCGTGCGGCTTGAAAACTTTTTGCTTTCTTGTCTGGTGGCCTGTAAATCAGTTCCATATTTAAACCGAAATAATTTATGACATTTTTTGGTTTGTTTGCCCAACAATGTTTTCCCATGGGCTTGCCTCGAAGTGTAAGAGGCGCTGCGTGCGCAAAGGGCGATAAGAGCGGTGAGTCTGGAACTGATGTGGATGCGATCCTCGTCATCAAACGTGAATGAGGCTGGCATCCGAGGGCTTCATTTCATTGGAGACTGCTCGGTACTGTTGTGTAGAGGGTTTGAGAAAGGTCAGCTTATGAGAAAGGTCAGTGATTTGCCGTTAAGGTTCAAGTCCCATAGCCGAGGGTTTTATAATGGGAGGTGGGGGAATCCAACAGTAAGTGGTTTACCGTGTCTAGAGCACTTTTCTTCAGTCTCCTCCGCATAACACACACGCTGAGAATAAACAATTAAAACTTCATTATTGTTTAAATGAAATGTACCCAAAATGTTCTAATGCGCATCAGTTTGGGATATTTTATGTTTTTTGTGTGAAAAACCAGCAAGATGCTTTTAATTCATGTTTTATGGATGACAAACCTTCTAGAAAGATAGTAACATATAGTTCAAAGCTATATTTAGCTCTTTTGAGGCTTCACCCCAAGGCGTTAGTTGGGAGAAAATGCTAGTTCGCTTCAGAAGATTTCACATTAGTTTAGTAGTTTTACTGAAATGTTTTTAAATGTATAAACTGTACAGAAATAATGTTGAGAGATACACGTTTTATTTAAGATTCATTTGCAAGCACAAAGTTACAGAAATGAAACACATATCAAACAAGACAGTGCAAACATTCCTCGTCCTTAGATTGGACTGACAAAATAAATACTACCCTTATTTTGTTTTGTTGTTATGGACACAACAACAGAGGCTTTGACAGTAACATTGGAATCAGCTGTAGACATAGAGAAAGTACTAACACCAAATATATTAGATATCTGTGATATAAGTAACTTTGTAAAGTGATAAACAAAGTGCAGGATGCTGAGGCTGTGACAGCTCATGGCATCAAGACTATGTACTTCAGCAATATACTTCATTCTCGAAGTAATTTTGCATTTACATCACTGGGTTTTGTGGCTTATGAAAATAATCTTGAAATTCTCTTGAAAAATTATTTAGAGCAATTGCAAATTGTCACACACGTGTTCAATAAAAATTACAGATATTTTGTTATCGAAATGACAGTCGGAGATACACAAATCCTCAAACCTATAACCGAATGATGGAAAGTGGGAAAAGAGAAATGTTTACCTTGACCAACCTGAGTAAGATGAGATAACCTCATACAATGTTCACAGCGCCGGTTCGTGTTTCATTCAAATAAAATATCCAGTAACTATCCATATCATCCTGTATATTAATCATATGAAATGTTTCTACCCCGAAATGTACCCAGCTTTTCCCCGGAAGCTAGGAAGTTGCTCGTAGACGTTTGACATTTGTTTTCTATCCGAGTTTGAGTTTAATATCGCCGTTATATGTTTGTTACAGAAACTTCTCGTCAAGGTATTTATGGTTGTATGCATTGTACTCGTATTTTTATGTCTATATGCTGTACAATCATATTTTATGAACACAAAAAACTTATTCCATGTATATTGCCAATATGATGTATATAAACCCCTTGAGTCCCGTCACGTGGTCTGTATCCGGAATGGTTTACAAAGCTGTTGATCGTAAAAATTAGACAGGAATATGGTTCTTATTTTCTAGCTTCGAACTATTGTAAACAAACAATATCAGAGGCACAGACATCAGTCTTAACCTCCTCTATCATCTAACTGTGACGACAGCGTAGTCATGACGACTGTTGATGACCAAGCTGATGTATTTATCGGGTAGCTCGGGTAGCACCAGGCTGTGGCCTCGTATCGTCCGAGAATGAGATTTGTGGGAGGGTTGTGTGAACGACTCCCAAGTAACAAGACTGTGGATTACAGTAACAAAAAGGAAGAGACATCCCATGATGCTAATGGTGTTAAAGTAACGAAAGGTCTATCCCATGGTGCCAAGCACTCGTCCAAAAACCAGGAACCTTCTTGTAGGCAATGGATCGTCAAATTTTATGGCCGCAGTTTCCATTGTGGCTGCGAGGTTTTTCACTTATGAGGCTCTCGACACTCTTGAAATATATATATATACTCTGTCAATAAAAACATCCACAACTTGCACACTACTGAAAGCCGCTCCAATAGATAAAAGAATACATACTGCCCCCTATAACAGTGAAGTAGATTATTATTGTAATTTCTGTTTTACTCTTGTTTGCCATCAGAACAACCCTTGGTCTGTTCCCTTCGTCTTCAGACAGTTAGTTCAAACCTCTTTGTTCTCTGTTTTTGTACAAGCAGCGTGTACACATCTGGACAGGTGAGGTGAGGCATGGTGAGGTTCCTGATGCGCATGCGCGGTGCAATTCTCGTCAAAAGTCTGGAACTGCAGATGTCACGCGGCCTCAGCCTCAGTTAAAACATGGAGTCTGAGGTAAACAAACCCTCCACATCAGCTATTTGCGGCAGATGAACTTTGACCTCCGCCAGGGTTTCTTTTGTTAGTGAAAAGCCTTTTGTTTTTAAAATAACTCAGTCCCTGCAGCAAATTTCCAAACACCATAGATGTTGCGAGAGACCAGATTATTTCTGCCACAAGTCTTAAAACAGATACCTGAAGTTCATTAATTTATTTTCTTTTAGTATTATTAACATTGTAAACATTAAAAATAAGAAAAGGAACAGAGATACGGAGTCTTTGAGAAACAAGGTGACTTTTAGCAGATAAACCCTGGAAGTGTACAAAAATGTCTGTGTGATGGCTTTGTACATGTTTTCTGGGACTTGTCATTTTTTGAGTTCGTTGCGCGCGGCTGAGATGATGGAGATAACGAGCGCTTGCTAAAAATAGCTCCCAGGCTTTGATTAGACCGGTAGGACCATAGACCAGAGTTGTTTGTTTGTTTGTGTGTGAGTATGTAACCGAAATACTGTGTTGTTTGAAGCGTGCCGAATAATTTGTAATGAATATATCACAGTTATAATGATGTACGTATTTTTATAATAAATATGATGCAAAATACAACTCTGTGTGTGTGTGTGTGTGTGTGTTCTAGAATAAAATGATATAACGATGACAAGTCAGGTAGTTAATCAGTGAAGACTGCATAGTTATTTTAGAGTTGCTGTCACAACTAATAATGTGAACGATGAATTGAATAAGTTTGCTGGGGTGAGAAACATTTGCGAATAAACAAACTCCGCGGGGTCTGGACACCGCCTCGTAACTATGGAGACAACTTACCTTGATACCACTATTTTACTATGGAGACAATCCTAGGGCAACGACTTACCCCGCTTATAACTAGGGCCCATGGCAGTTATACCATCAAGCCCGAACAAACTGCTGTGAAAAAAACCGCGAATGCCTCACATACTTTCTACAACCTCGAGAAAGCTCGGTCTTTACCTGTTCACCTGTCAACATTGCGAGACAAGACGGCGGAATAGTTGGCAAAGCAAGTAAAATCCTGTCTACGGATTCATCTACTACGATGATGATTATAAACTAGAAGCAAATAATATTTGTTGGTATGTGGAGGGGCTCTAGGCTTACATGTTATTGAAGTAACCACCTTGGTGTTCCTAGTTTGCACGAACTGCTCTCGTCATAAAAGTCTCGTTGTTCGCAGGTTTTACTTTCAGATGGCTGTGCTGAACTCGGCACAAAATACCGTTTCCCAAATGTTCAGTCAATAACACCTCTTCCTTCTTAAAAAAAGATGCCAAGCCTGTGAGACATGACGAATGTCCATGGACAGGCCTAATCATCACGAAGGGTGTCTTTTATTAGATTTCGCCCTGTGCTCAACCGTATCATTTGGTTTCCCAAAAATTTGCATCCACTGCACCATTAAGCTTACAAAACAATCGCAAGTTCTAGAAAGCATGAGACGTTGGGGTTGCTAAAGAAACAGTCAGAGAAGGTAACAGCAAGAGGTTCTGTACCTGACTCAAACAAATTTCAAAAAATCAGAAGATGCTGGGAGGCTGGATGGCGCTCCACTGGGGCGTGATTCTAAACATAGCAGTGGAGTTGGTAATAACTCTGGGGGCACTGACAAGTTTTTACAAGGATGAGATGAAAGAAGCCTTAACGAGTTGCCTCCACATCGCGGCTGAAGCCTGCTGCTGCAACTACACACGGGCATGGCAGTGGGACAGACAAGTCAAAAACATGAATTTCGGGGAGAGAGAGGGAGGGATGAAGAGAAAGAACATCACATGACTTGGTCGTGCGAGAAAAAACGAGACTGGCATCATTTTTTTAATTAATGAGTGAGCGCCGTTCTCCGCCGTTGAATCCCGAGACTCGTTGGAGAAGTCGACCTGAGGGAAGGTGATATTTTAAATATACTTAAGGTCTCTCTCGCTCCCTCTCACTTCCTCTACCAACGGTTAGATGTCTATAAATCTTCAAAATCTAATTTTCTATATTTTTATACATAAATATGTTTACATGTGTACAATGTCATTGCATGACTTTCCGACAAACATTCTAAACATCGCCGCGCCATGGCCATGGAGCATTCAGTCCACGAAGCCAGAAGTCGTCGGCCAAGGTATCCAAGGTACCCCGGGTGGTGGGCCAGGCTCCTGGCTTCTCCACACCCGCAGTAAATCAGCTCCTGGCTTGTGACTGCCGGTCCCTGGGTGAGCGCTGAGCACTGGAGTGACAATGGATGGCGGCCACCTTGGAGCTGTGACGTCAATACCTGTCATTGTCCTACAAACACGCGGCTACAGGTGAGCTAGGGAACCGCCTAACGGTAAACTGTTTACCGCGGACATGCTCTGGCAAAGCTCTGCGGATATTACAACAGAGTGACGGCCCCCTCTTTAACCTCTTCCCTTGCCTTCTCTAATATTTCTTTAGGACTTTTTTTTTTGGTTCCTTTAGTTCATTCTTTTTTTCCCTTCCATTCTTCTTCCTATTCTCCTTTCTTCATTCTTATTTTCTAAAGCGTAGGATTTTTTTTACTGTTACAGAAACGATATCATTATTCGCAAATAGACAAAAATATTCTCCATGTGTAAGCAAACCTCTTCTTCAAAAGCAATGGGTGAAGACAATATTAATATTAATCTCTGCGGTAGGGCTTTTCTATAATTATTCTACTTTATTCTTGCAAGAATATATTTCCAACTACTTACATAGGCCTTGTGATTCTGACACCTTGAAGTATTCCCCACAAATGAAAGAAATGAGTCTACCTAAACAGATTTACCTGTATGTTTGATGTCAGGTTCATGAACTTCATGGCACCTACATGTGTATAAAAACCAAAGAGTTGTTTGCTGGAATTGCATTCTGGGAGACGTTTTCCTCATCAAAATTCCTTTCCTCTCTCCAAAAAAATAGCAAAGGTGATGAGTGCTTTCATCAGTTCATCAATGCACAATACTTGTGTGGTTTTGTTTACATTTGTACAACGTGGCTTTTCTTCCCTCGTGACAAGTGACAGATGTCGGCATGAGTCCAACTGGCTGTGGATAAAAGCTACACAAGATTATCCTCTTATCCATGTTTTGGTCGACAGCTCTGCCAGAAGAATAACTTGGTGTACATTAATGGCAGTTCTCTGTTTTCTTCAATAATTTGGCGACTGGTTCTATTTTATTACTCGGCAACACAGGTTCCCTCATCTCCAGAAACAAATAATAATTCCAGACTTTTGAACCTTTTGAACTTTTGAACTTATAAACGAAAATTATGATAATGACTGTGTTGAAACGAATACATACTTATAACCGATTCAGTTCCGGTATAATGTAACTGGACTAATATTTAGTTATATTTTTTAGCAGTCAACCATAATTTCTTCTATCGCATCATTTTCTTGAAAATAAAATTAGTAAGTAAAGATCTACGAGGACCAAGTGGATGAAGCCTGTACACTTCAAGGTAATTGTGATGTCAAAACCCTGCCTAACTGATGTTGTTGTTGTTTGTTTACCAGTCAATAAACAGTTTATTATATGTCAGGTTTTTTAAGCACTGCAGAGAACATGGCTGCTCACTCAGAAAGATAAACCTCATTTTCTAGACTCTCCAAAAACTATTGCTACTGTCATTACAAGTGAGCATTTTTATGCCAAGATACTTCAATTTTATTTATATTTTAACCGCTCGAATTCATTCGTTGACACTCGCAGTCCAAAAACTGAAGTTATTTTCTCAAGGCTGCAACAGAAGAACTAAATGAACAGTTTACTTGCTAAGTCTGCTGGAGTGCATTTCATCTTGGCTTTTCTCTGGCAGCCCTCGACAAAATACCAGAGAAGCTTTCTTCAGGAAGCAGGTGGTGCGAAAAGACAGAAGGGATCTGTGGACAGAAAATTTATTTCTATTTTTTATTTAATCAGCGTGCGGATTGGGTAAGGAAGTGTATGTCTGTACGTGCACCTGAGTGATGTGAATAGACTAGAAGGTCTGATGTACTGAAGACTAGAAGGTCTGATGTATTGAAGACTAGAAGGTCTGATGTATTGAAGACTAGAAGGTCTGATGTATTGAAGACTAGAAGGTCTGATGTATTGAAGACTAGAAGGTCTGATGTATTGAAGACTAGAAGGTCTGATGTACTGAAGACTAGAAGGTCTGATGTATTGAAGACTAGAAGGTCTGATGTATTGAAGACAAGACTAGAAGGCCTGATATATTGTAGACTAGAAGGTCTGATGTATTGAAGACTAGAAGGTCTGATGTATTGAAGACTATAGGGTCTGATGTACTGAAGACTAGAAGGTCTGATTTAGTTTTTAGTATTGAAGCACCTGAATCTGAATACCAAATTTTATAGCATGTTGGAAGAAACAGATTCTCACTTTAAAATATCTTAATCAGAATTACTGGAACAATGAGATGAAGGCAATACTGAGCCTTTTGGCAACAGACTATGAAATCACGCACCTGATAGTTTTCTGTACAGCTTCCTCTCACTGCAGTTCTGGTTTGTTTTGCCATTTCCATATTTTCAACTCCCCATTAGCCAACACCACAATTTTCTTGTCAACCCCCTGGGGCTTCTAGCTTTTGATCTCGCCTTTGGACACCTTCGAAATCACTTGACCTCACTATGGGGATGTTCAAAGCTGTTTATGGCCCCAACCTCATGACATTTCTGATGGTGACAGCTAACAGTCGCAAATTGATTGCTTACACTCTCTTCCTGTAGTCCTTCCTCATTCTGAGTAAGTTCATTTCTTCGTGATTTTTTCCCTCCATGTCCCTCCCCCATCATTAGGAATTTGGTCCATCGTGAGAATTTTGTTTTTGAGGACGGTGAACTCCCATTCAGGCCTATGGCAGGAAAGAATGGTATGTCCCGAAGGAGGGATGTGAGGAGCATATATGGTGCCGGTTATCTCTGAGATCATCTTTGATAATCTCTTCAATTGACCTCTGACCTTAACCCTCACCTCACTCCCCCGAATCCATCTTCCAATGGGGGACGGTGACAGTTTGGCCTTTCAAACAGATTCTGACAGGACTATTTCTGACAAGTTATTGAACTGTTAACCCGAAAAGAACAATGTAACGAATTGTAGACCAAAAGTAACGACAAGCACCTTCAAGTCCCGACCATCATTTAGAAGAACCTACTCGCTCTAAGAAGCACTCCTCAGGCCTACTTTAGCCCACCTCAAATATACAAACCCCGGAGTATATCTCTGGACTGCTGGCCGTCTGCCGAGACAAATTCTTAGCATCTCGTTAAGTTGTAGGCTGTCAGGTCTCGGCGAGCAGTTTAATATCCGGAACCACGATAAAATTCTTAAAGTCAACAATAGACTTGCAATAAATTTATTTAGTTACTTTTTATTTTTCTTTATTTTTTTTTTTTTGGCAAAAGTCTTCCACGTGCGCTTTCCATGGCTTTGAGTCAGTAAAGTGAAAACACAACATACCAAAGGTTCAGTTTTTGTACCTCCGACTGTCTTCTTCTTGATGTTCATTGTTAACCGGAAGTGAATTTATGGTTTGGCCTCGACCTAGAAGTTAAGGTGGTGGTGATGGAAAATTCGTCTGCAAGCAGTCTAGAGATATACGTCTGTATATAAACCTATTAGGGGGTGGGATGGGGCTATTATCTCTCTTGTGAGAGTAGGAATATCTACTACATCCTCAACTTCCTGTTTTTGGACAAGTTCACCATGAAATAAGTAATAATTCATTCGCTTATGTTTAAGTAGCGGGTTGAGTGTAGAATACAGAATTGTCAGAACATCGCAGAGTTGGTCTTTGGTTCATCGTTGACATTTCTCTGTGCATTTTTGACAAATAATTTCCCGGCGATTTAAGGAGAAGTCTGTTCACTTTGCAACACTGTTGTCACTGTTAAGACAGAAGATGAAAATAACAAAGAAAAGTGGAGCATGCTTGATCCAGGTAAAAAGTGATTCACGATGTGAGGTCGGCAAAAGCAAGGAAAATAACTCCGCACTTTCACAAAGTGCACCCCAAGACATCATTTAAACATTTTATAAATGTTTACAAATGGTCGAGAACCTTTGTAAGCGCTTACAAAATGTTTAGAAGCTATCATGGTCCAAGCTGCTCTCTGTCAGTCAAGTCAAAGGACTTGGCCGTTATAGCGGCAGGTGGGAAAAATCGACAGACAAACAAACAAACAAAAAAGTTGAAAGTCGTCGATGAAAGAGAGATTAAAAAGTACTAGGATTCACATTTTATGAAATACGAATAGGCTTTGAACATAAATATACCTTTGTGATGTCTGAGTGATTCAGACAAACTACTCTGATGTCAGTGAACATCAGTTACCACCCGTTATTTTCATGTGGACAAAAACGATATATAAACTCAACACCGAGGTCAGGAACTGTCTAGATGCAAATAATGAAGGTTACTGTTACTTATGGTTTCCTGGAGCCACTACCTCCCACGAAGAACAAAGGTGACTGCTTCGTGTGTAAACAAGCATCGTGCGCACCCTGGGTTGTGTATGTCTGTGTGTGTGTGTGTGTGTGTGTGTGTGTGTGTGTGTGTGTCCGTGTGTGTGTCCGTGTGTGAGTGTGTGTGTGTGTGTGTGTGTGTGTGTGTGTGTGTCTGTCCGTGTGTGTGTCCGTGTGTGAGTGTGTGTGTGTCCGTGTGTGTGTCCTTGTGTGTGTGTGTGTGTGTGTGTCCGGGTGTGTGTGTGTCCTTGTGTGTCCGTGTGTGTGTGGTCTTTCTTGTGTAGAGCATTGATCTCTATCCACACAGGAAATGCATTCTATATATCATCATCATCGTCCATAAAATATTGCAAACTTTTATTCAGGGGATAAACATTGACATCACACACCAACGCGTGAAGGTATAAAGGTTTCTGGTCCCAATCACAGTTCTGGTCCACTATACCCAAGTAAATCTTTAACTAAGTTTACATGTATAAGACACATAGATGTCACACAGATGTTGTGAAACTTTCTTAAGATGAATCAGGTAAGTTGTCATTAGCCTTCTACAAACGTGTGAGGACAGGACTCCTCTCTTTGTAAGAACTGTGAACTGTGTGTGAGCACTCCTGCTTTCTTCTTAAGACGACTGCTAATGCATCCAATAGAAGAAACTGTCAGTCCATTCGAGATTCGCTTTTTTCCCTGATGTCTGGGAAGAAAATTGTATTTCGCTGGCGAGGAAACTGGTGAACCTGTCTGGAAATGCTTACATCTGCACTCTCCTGCTCACAAAAACCTTAAAAATGTGTTTAATGTTCAGAGAAGCGAAATTCGACAGTTCTAATTAACGAAAAAAAAAGAAAAAACTGTCTTCTTTGTTGTTTGCAAGACCAAGAGTTCACGAAACACATCACTGTTAGTGAAGGAAATGATGTTTGAATAACAATGCAGAGAAGGTTTTAGAAAAAGTAGTTCCGAGCGCCAGGGTCTGTTGATGTCGTCCAGACAGGTTCTCGAAACCTAATGAGATGTGGCGAGCGGCTTGAAATCTTTGATTGCAAGAGAATAGTGAGATCACAAATGTAAATATCGGTTAAAGTTGATAATTTATGCAAGTACAATGAAATCAGTTTTCAGTTTAAACAAAAGTTATTTGCTGATGTTGTGGATTCCCTGAACAAATACGGTGTCGTCCATGTCGTCGCTAATGACCACATAGATGAAGAAAGTATCAGAATTAATCTCTTTTGTGTTAAAGTAAATATTATAGGCGATGGACACACAGAAAAACTGCGAAATACTCCAGAGGAAATCCACTGGATTGCAGTCTCTCTTGTGTCCCTCCCCTCCTCTCTCTCTCTGTGTCTGTGCTTGGCTGCTTGTACAAACAATCCTATTCTTGACTGCGGTTGTTCATGCTAATGATCCTATTTTTGTTTGTGTGATAATTCTAATGATTATAATGATCCTGTTCTTCCATTAGCTATTATGTTTCGTGAAGTTGTTTGTCAGAGACACTTTGTTGCAGTCTATAACAGGGTCTCATGAGATCCCCAGAAAGGTTTTCGTTTCAGCTCGTTATTACTCGCAACCGTCATACAGCTCTTTTGAATGTGTCTGGGGATATCCTAAAATTGTAAAATCTCACTGAAATACAAATTAGAATTCTACAAGACACAAAAACCAATATCATGGAATCAATCACAATAGAAACACGCTGGTTCTTTCTTTCCTGCCGTTCCAAAACTCCTCTCATGCACAGCGCACACGGAAGGACATTTTGATTCCAGGTTTAGGGCCAAAAATCCATATCACCAATCACATTAGTCGCTGGTAATAGGGTATAATTCCACGTTTCCACAAAACACCTGATGTAATGTTTTCCCGCACGAAAGAGTCCACAAATCAGGTGCAGCTTCCGGCAGGTAATTTAGTGCGCAGTCGCAGTGGCTGCTAAACATAGCACTTCCTGGACCGCCTGCCTTTCAAATAATGCAATAATCAAAAGGAAAGGTCACGAGGCCAGTGCCAGTCGGCAAGAGACAGCAAGAATGGAAATATTGAGACGAATTGCAATCTGCGGGGCAGTGCCATCACCGATACTGGTCACGCATACGGAAATCCTCATTTGTCGCCAGCATCAGTCTTACCGACGCCATGGCGGACGTGTCCTGACAGCTCGGACCATCTTCCCCTCCGCCGGCTGGGAATGGCGAGCAGCATTAATGTGCACGACTAAACGGCGGCTGATGGAGAGAAGACTTTCATATTTCCTTCCGCGCATGCGCAACAGATGAAGCCCGGTGCAGGGGGGCCGGGGTGAGCGCAAGTGCCGGTGTTTTATTGACAAGCTTGCGCCGGCCATAGATCTTCGCTTGTGAGGTTGCGTCCTCTTTGTCAACGAGCAGACATCACTAGAAATGAGACATTACCCTTAACGACCCATCGTGGCCGCCAAGCTTTCGGTTGCTGTCGTTTTTGTCATAGTCCGGGCGGAAAAACAAAAATAGGGAGGAAAGGGAATGTCTGTGGGCGAGGACAAGTGAATGATGAATGTTTTCCGAAAGGAACAGTTTCGGTTGTACACAATAGACGAGAAGACGCGGTCTGACAGGACGCGTGCAAGCGTGCATCAGGATGAGAGCATTTGCACGCCGATATCAGCAGGGAGTGAGACAAGGCGGCATGCTGGCCTCGGCTATTTTGGAGAGAACGTTCATGGGGTGTGCACGTGACGAAGGGATTTCAGCAGCTGGCTGTGAGGATAAAACACATTAATGTATATCTAATGAGAATTACGAATAGTCCTTAATGACAGGACTTTTGAATATTTCACTTGCTTCCCTCCTACGCACTTCCCCCTTCCTCACATGTGAGCACGCACGTATCTTTGTGAGTCTGTACAATCTGACCCAAACAGTTTTCCTCTTTTCTTCCGTGCATCATTTCAGCTTCGACAATATTAGCTAGTGGTGTCCGTGATATATCTATAAATGTCAGTTATATCCATCGCTAAAGTAGCTGACAGCTACGTCTCATTAACCAGTCTGCAAGAGATGTTAATAAATTAACAAATAAGTAATTGTTAGAAAATTACTGCTAATAAATGTTAGACATTATGATAAACACTGGTAGCCTGTATCTGTATCTGCTCTACATACACGGGCATGAAGTCTTCCTCGTGTTTGTACAAAGACTTCACATTATTCATGTGTTCAGTGCCTTCTGGAAACCTTTTTATTCCCCCACACTAAACCTAATCACCGAGGTCTTCTCTTTCCTGAGTAAGAACAAAACTGGGATCGACATTGATCGCCGATCTCCCTGAACCAGGTTCAGACCAGTAAGGGTCGCCTAGTTCATAAGGTCGATGGTTCCCATCATAACAGCAACAGACTTAACCTAATTCCTTTCTAGACTTTTAAATTATCTAAAACTATCGGCATTTGCAGTGAAAGGACTTAAAGGGCATCAACAAATAAAATGTCCACAAGGAAGAAGAATTTTCACAAACTAGCTCAGTCCGATATTCCTTCGCCAACGATGGGTGATGAGACCACCGATGTCTGCCATAACACTTGCGGAAGACTAATGCACAGACAAATCAAAGTAATAGTTGGAGAATCCAGCCAGAGGAAATACGACCCGCTAGCAGTTACTTAGAAAATATATTGAGAAAAAATGTCTACAGCAATCTGAAACAAGAAAGAAATGTTCAGTTCTTGTTTTTCCTTCTGAATAAATGCAATTGCAATTTTTTCTCGTGGCAAGTACTAACTCAGCAAAGATTTAACTTTGATGACCCCGGTAACCTCTAGTAGACAATTACGAGAAACAAATAGCACAAACAAAATCGAAAAAAGATAGTTTCTACCATTTAGAGAAGAAAATTTAGCCAGCTTCCTTGTGAGCCACCTACTTTTGAGAAAAGAAAGGATTTGCTTGAAAAAGAACCACCAGAAAAGACCGATAAATCTTAGCGAGGCAAACATTTAAAAATGAGCAGGAAGCACTGGAGGTAGACAATGAACACATCAGCAGAAATTAAAAAAAAACTAATTGAAGAAATGAAATACGAGACACTTCACTAAAACTCGGTGAGAAGACACACCTTGTCTTGTAACGATGAGTGGCTTTAGTACCTCACAGACAATCTGATCTTACCAAAGGCCATACTATTTTTTAAGAACGGTCTGTTCAGTATGAGAATGTTCGAGAACAATTTAATGAAATGCAGATGTGTGTTAAATACTAAATGAATGAGCAACCATCTTAAATAAACGTATTTTCAGATGAAATCCATTTTATTTCTGCACAAGATTTATAACTACTGGCCCATGACAATATATTTTTTTACATTTTTACCATTCTCGACTGCTACTTGCACTTAAGCTCTATTCACCAGATCCCACAGGTTATATATATATTTACTGTCAGATGATGTCTGTATTCTCGAATATCACATCCCCAGTCATCATCACCGAGAAGTATTTTCTAGATGTCGCCTGCTGCAGCTAGGATTTCAGGAAGCTCGTGGGTTAATGAGACTATTCGCCACCGGAATTTTGTGCATCGGAACACACATTAAGGTTACTTTCAAATCTCAACCACCCCATCCCTACCCCCCTTTCCACCCAGGGTTTCCAGTTACCATCTCCTTGACACAATTCCATTGACCTTTCACTTGACCTCTTCACCCTCCTTGGCGCAGCCTTAAATTAGGGGCAAATTTAACAGAATAATCAGACGAGACCACAAATACAAAAAATATTGCAGGTCGAGTCTTACAAACGAAGTCCGAAACTCTACCACGAGACGAGAAGCCAAGAAAGGCACAGGATGGCAGGTGAATGGGGCAACAAATGTTAGGGTCAAAGGACAAGTAAGGTCATCGCAGACGTTGGGGTCACAAATCGATTTCCGTCGCTTCTCCGGAAGTAGGGTTCGTATCTCGCTTCGGTAAGTTCATTTCCTCTCACGCAACTGTTGGGTGTGAACTTGTGGTCTGGTCGTTCAACCTCTGCCTGACAGACCATCTGCCTCGACACCTCGTTAGTGCGGGATGACGCGCACGTGCTGATGGAGCAGCTGCTGAAAACACGGTTTCCTGTTGACCAACTTCGTGCACTGCTCCTGTCTAAAGATGCTCCTCTTGGGATGGAGGATGCTGGACAACAGAAGCACGGCTAAGAACAAAGTACAAGACATTTTTAAAAAATTTTCTGATCCAAGGTTCAAGCATGCTGGCTGGCAAAAAAATCAGGGTTATCAATCATGTCAAAAAAATGAAACTGTTTCTTGTCCTCGTTCGACAGATTCATTTGCTTCAGTGTCATGCTCTGTCACATTTAATTGCACGAGGCCCAGCATCCTCTGTGCTTGACAACACTAACCGACGGCTTTGCTGTCAACATCCCCCCCCTAACCCCATCTTCAAACTGTGCAAGTTTTCTTGTCCGGTAATAGGGGATGATCATTAGAAACATTCAGTCCAGCTTCTAGACGAACAGACTGACAAGCAGCAAGGCGTGTCGCTCAGCCAAGCAACAAGAAAAATATTGACCCAAAGACAAAATTAGCATCAAGACAAAAAAATAAATAAATACAATGAAAAATAAAAAGAAAGTACTATCTAAACAGACAGTTAAAAGGACAGAAAAACATAATGAAAATAAAGTTTTTTTTTCCTCTCTCTCTCTCGGTTGCTTTAAATCTTTCTCTTTTACTTTCCTTTTATCTATCTTTTTTAAATAAAACTTTTATTAAATTTTTTTATCAGCCAGTAGACCTCAACGTTGGATCCGATGACTTTAAAAATGTCTTCTACATCATCTTTAGCTGTCTGGTAATATTTGAATGATGTGTACAGCTTGACCTGTCTCAAATATTCTCTCATTATTCAATGTCTTCAAGTTTACTTCTTTGTCTACATTCTGGCTCTCCAGTGCACAACAACACACATCAAACCCAGTTCATGCCCGCATACCACATATTTATAGCGACAATGTTTTCGTCTCAGAAACAAAGAATTATATTCAAAGATTTGTCTTATCTAAAAAGCGGATTTCCAATGCCAAATAGAGAGGCGAAACAAAAACCGAAAAGGTGGCCAACTAATTTTTATCAACACCATTTGTCTTCTGACATTTTGGGCTCAAGCATAAACATACTATTGTCTGGGAGAATATTTTTCTCCTGGAAAGAATTCATCTTACCTGAGAGGTGAAATGATTGGATCGGACGCCCTCTGCCCCTGGTGAGGCGTCCTCAAGACTTGTGATATCAAATAAAAGCTCCAAATAAATGTTGAGTTTGCTCTGGTCTTCCCTCTAGTATAGGGTAGCCTGTCTTCTAATCATCTACCACCCAGCTCACCCTAGTAACTAAACAGAAAACTGATATTTTAGTTTCCCCGTGTAATGCCCATTGTTCGTGGACTACAATTCCAGTGGGTATGTTAAAACTGCCAGAAATACTCCCAGAAATACTTCCTTCACCTCTTCCTCACAGATTAGAATATCTTTAGACAAACAAGAGTCGCATACTCATGGTCCTCACAACTAAACATCTTTTCGTTAGTCCCTATCTGCCCCCAGATGTGTACGTGTACTTTTATAAAGAAAATAACTGTTGGTGGTTGTAGACATGCCGGCACCCAGTAAAAATAACCGTCTGGGAGACTACTGCCGTGCACTCCAACAATGGGGGTCATACAATAAACACAAACAACATACATTGAGACACACACAAACTCTCGGTGTTCAGAAGCTGTTAGGAAAATAAATCCCCGCCCTTCCGCGAATTTCTGGATTTTTTCGCGGGGGTCCGCTGTACACTGTTAAGGAGACCCGAGTAAATATTCTAAAACATTTCCCCTGGGTGGTGTAACAGGTGGCTGGGTATGAACTGTCAATCCCTTGACCTGTCGGATCATTAAGACAGCAGGTAAAGATGGAGACAGGTAGACCGAATGAGAAAAGCACCACTGTGTTGAAAACTAGTTTTTCTCAGATGATCCTCACCTTATGTCTACTGGCATTTTTCTGCGATTAATAATGGTCTTTGCAGAGCAGCACCAAGATGCTGCCGGCGTGAAGTGCTGGATGATAAACAAGCTGAAAGTTAATGATGATAGAACTAAAGTCCTCCGATGCATTCTTGTTGCTCTTCCTTACCATCTACCTGTTGGAGGAGTTCACATACCTTTCTTGTTCTCAGTATATGATAGTAGTGTCAGCTCCCATGGTGCGGGGCCTCAACCGCCAAACTACACAAGATTCAAAACAACATAGACACAAACCCTTTGGCTGTTGTTGTTGATTTAATGGAATGCAAGTGTTGTTGTTGTTGTGTCGGATGACATCCATTTCATAGACGAAGACATGAACGAATGAAAGGGAAAGAGAAAAGTTAGAAAAGAGATGCCAATCTTCTGGGCGTCCTAGACAATATTAAAAGGCGCCACAGAGTTGCTTGTGAATTTTCTTTTTTTCAAAAACGGATTTTTCACACCACATTTCCTCCAACTTTAAAGCTGCTGCCTCTCTCCCCACCCCGTTCAATTTCACACTATGAACGCACTGACACGCACCTTTATAAAGACGGGTTTAAACACTGTTTTCATTGCCGTCTCACATGAGCAACATCAAAGGTGCACATCTTGTTGATTGCAATCTTTCAGAGGAGTGTGGCGATGAGAATGGCGACGAGGAGGAGGAGCCACACACGTTTCACTCCTGCCATTCCGTTCTGCACCGTTGGCTGACGTGCACGCGCGGCTGACATCATCCATTGCAATTTTAATGACAACAAGTGTGGCAGCCAGACTGAACCCCGTGCCAGCGCCCTCTGGCACACAGCAACACAAATGAACAAAGTTAAAAGGATCCACTCGCCAGCCCTTATGATGTCTCGAAAAGCAAGAAAGCAAATGAAGGAGGGATGAGAACAGTATTTTCTTTCTTTTTGATACCAGGAAGCCAGAAATGAGATACAGAAATTTAAAAAAAACGCCTCGAAACGAAATTTAGCTGCAACGACGAAACCATTGTCAAGACACGCGATAGCTATCGTCAACAAAAACATTTTAACATCAAAATCACCAAAACACACCCGATACTGAGGTTGTTCGAGTAACCAGATCTCATTAATGAGGATACACATCGCTTAAAAATTACTTACCGAGATAGTTTTCTTTGGGAATGTTGAACAAAAGATACACCGAGCTCGTCTACAGTGTTAAAATGTAAAAGCAAGTTCAAAGTTTCTTTCTACCCTAATAAAACATATTTATATACCAAAAAGGTCAGACGGGAGCAGGACATGACATCAGTCCTGGTGTTCACCTGTTGACCGTCATGTCGGCTGATGTAATGACAAAAAAAAAACCCAACTGATAGCCGAAGTGTTTTTCTTAATTAGCAATAGCAAACTCTTCATTAGTTGCTAGTTTCCCATAACTTTTTATCTTTTGCTAGACAGCATCTCTGTCGTGACTTGCAAGAGGATTTCTTCCTTACAGCAAACAGCAACAGGAAAGACTTCTTATTTCCACATTTGCGGTTAATCTTTTAATTTAGACTTGCACTAGAGATAAAAATTGCTAAGTCAACATGCAGCTGATTAAAAAATAAATAGCTTATTATAGGAATATGAAGCAAGGAAGACAGAAACAGACTGGTATGTTATAAGAGTGTTAAATTGTACATGAGAGTTGCTGATGCTCAAGTTACTAAAAAGTAAAACAAAAATCTTATTCGCTTTCCGGAATTCATGGCTTGATAAAAAGTAAAAAGTGACAAATATGACAGACAAACAAACATGACTGGTTGTGAGAAACTTCTCTTTGTGTTCTTTGATGGCAGGTGTGAAGGTAAGACATGTCACACCCATGGAAACGCACACCTGGTTAAATATTTGTACTGGAAAAAGTACCAAAATAATTATTGCATAGACTGCTATAACGACAGATTACACTACATATTCAGTGTTCACAAAGTAGAATCTGTTTGTACATGACCGTTACCTGATCATGTCCTAGTCTGCTGTATGTCCACAGTTCAGAACAATGGCTAAATACTCTTTCTTATCACTACAATATGGATGCTGCTTGTTATTTATGAAGGAAATGCTTCATCAAAGTAGCTTCCACCCATGGCTCTAAATCTCATTATTGGGAATTCCTGACTCAGCTCACAAATCTTTTTCAAGTCAGTTTTGGTTTTATCATCTGTATGCACGCTACATGCTGACTCCGAGCACCCGAACATTGTGTGCACAGGTAATGAGTTATTACTCGGCACGTGAGGAAAGTAGACTTTGTGTACAAATAATTAATTAGTACGATAACCATCTTCATTGTACGGGTTGGGGAGGAGAGAAGAAGGGATGTGGTGATGACCATTGCTGATACTAGTTGTTGTGGTGGTTGTGGTAAAGGTCTTCTTTCCTCTGCTGCGCCCAAACAACTTATTTTTCAACACACAAACAAAGGGTTAGCTCGAGCATTGGCAAAACTCAAAAGTCATCCGCATGGCATAAAAACCTGCATCCAGGTGTACACACGTGGGATTTATTTCAAGCCTGCTTCAGGTAGGCGAGCAGTTGTTTAAACAGACTTTTGTGATGTAAGAGCTGCGCGAGCGGCAATGAAGGCACGTGCTCCGTGAGGAGGAAGCCGTCGATGGTGAAGACAATCAGCGCGTGATCATGCAGACGACAGCACAGGTAGGCAAGAACAGGTGCTGCTCGTGTAAACGGTTTTAGGCAAGAAAACATCGGTACAGGTAAATATTTCCTTACAGATTGCATTAATAAAGACGTCTGGGATACCCTGCTTGTTTCCCTGGAAAAAAAAGATTTCATCTCATTTTTTTTCTTCAAAATCTGCCTTTGCATAGTTTACAACATAGGAACTGTTATTAAAACGGTTTAGCCTTGCTGTAAACACACTGGACAGCAAACACTACCAGAGTGAAAGAATAATCAAACCGAGCTTTGAGCGTGGGCATAATGGATAAGTCGGATAATGACAGAAAAATTGGGCATGCAGAAAAACATTGTTTATTTTGCGAAGGCTTTGACAGGTGTTGTTCATACATTTGCAGTCAGTCGGTGACAGCCACGTAAGTGTTCTTGTTAACACCTGAACTGACTTGGCATCAAGAAAGAACCATGACATGACCAAAGCCACTTGGCACAAGTTTTGTAAGTGGATACGACTCGAGACCCACGGTCCGAAAATATCCAGATAAAAGCAAAAGCACACCAGTCGTGCACCTAGAGTGTTAAAAGCCTTCCAAGTGTTTCCAATTAGTGTAGGAAGCTGTTTCATGAAAACGGTCTCTAAAAATACACAGAAAGGAGTCAGAACCTACTAGGGTCAACATTTTTATTTGCATAGGTCTGAAGCATGTTTGAATATTCGCGAGTTTTCACGTTCTAACCTGATGATCACCTGTTCAACTGACTACACAACAGGTGGCTTTAAAAGAAAAACAAAGTATTCACAATTTTTAAAGCAATACAAATCTCCCGTATCTCTGTGCGAATGCTTATGTCTGGAAATTCCACTAAAGAAATTAGATACACAAACACAAGAGACCTCAGAAGTCGTCTTTAAAGGTGACTGCCAGGTGGCTTGGGACCACCCCGTAGATACACCTTTGCATTTTAACAGGTCTCCAGACAGGCTGCGGTAAGATTTTTTAAAGCAAACAGCAGAACACAGCAGCCACAAAAGAAAAAATGCATGGGAAAATGTAAACATCACGGACCGGAACCACGAAGGTAGAGCATTCTTCCTCCGAGCGGTGGGAAAACTCCAGCTTCTTCAGATCACATCTTGAGGGCTTTATTTCTCCGGCATCAGACAAGCAGCTGTTTGCCGAGGCAGCAAAGAAGGAGAAGCAACAAAAAAGTGGGGTGGGTGGGATAAAGCGAAGATAAATATATGAGCATTGTCGCGTTACCGCCCCCTGGCCGCCGGAAGATGCGCGCCCGAAGTCCGCTCGCACAGCCGGAGACGAACGCGCAACCCCCTCCGCTCGGCCGGAGACGGCTTGCTGACATTCCATTCGAACCACAGGCTGAGCGCAGACCACACAACAACGATGACAAAGACAAATTCTACAAAACAGACAGGTTTATTAACTAAACATAAAATAACACTAATAGGAGGCAAGCATCAAAAATAATTCACAATAAAAGAGTCGCCCTGTGCACAGGCATGTTACAGTAGGCAAAGAAGAAAAAAAAAACAACAAAGGGAGACAAACCACCCGCACGCACTGCTGGGTGGCGAGTCAAATGTCCGCTCAAGGTGTTCGCTGGCGGCAGCCCATCCTCTCTGGCCCGCGTGCCGCTACAGCGGTGACCCCCCTCTCTCCTCTGGACCAGCTGTCCCCCCTCGGTTCTCCCGTCCGGGTAGACCTTGGTCACGTGAGTCCCTGCTCGCTGGCCTCCACCCTAGGTACTCCCTCGATGGCCAGGCCCCACACTCGCGCAGCAGGGTCCCGCTCACGCGCCGACGAGGAGATGAAGGCGCATGGTCGACACAATGGCGGACATTAGCACGAAAGGCAACGTGCAGAAACGACGACATGGACGAAGAGCAAATCCAACATGAAGAATATGAAGAAACACGTAGAAAATATACAAAAAAACCTGTAGAGAAAAACAATTCATTCAGTCAACAGGCGGCACTCTAAACACTGCTCAGTGTCTAATAACATCTTCTAGCACAAGTGTACATACATGTGACCATTAAACGCCGGTCCTAAAACATACAAATCCATTTAGTAAAAACCGGGTGCGCGCCACATGCGCCGCGACCCGGCCAACACAAAGCCATCCTAACAGGACACAAGTCTTACCCTCCAAAAATCGTGAACATGGTCATTAACATAAAAAGGTCAACTCATTCGCACTCCAACCCCTATAGACTAGAAACGTGTAGAACTCAACAACAACAAAAAAAAAATAGACTACTAACCCAAATCGGCTTGTGATGGTGAGAGACCAGCGCCGGCCGCTAGGGCCACGGTCCTCCACCGTCCCCCACGTCCGGCGCCGTCCGTTGCTGGATGAAGACTCTCCAGAAAAGACAGAAAAACGCGCCAAGGACCCCAACGCGCGCGAAAAGCAAAGAAACAGACAAAGAGAAAGGGGGGGGGGTTGCTGTCCCATCCCGAAAGAAAAAGATACCTGTGACGCCGCGAGTCAGGGCTCTTGGGCTCGCGAGACGGATAGGGTTACACAAGGACCCGGTAAACCGTCCCTTGATTCTCCCCATCCGTACGTACACACCCAGCGACAGGCCATCACAGTACGGAAAGCACAACACGGACAGCAGAAAAATCGCCGACACGCGACATATCCCCCTCCTTAAGACGAAGCCTCGCGAAGTTTCCAAACCATCGCGTGTCTAGATTGAAGGCAAGCCCTAAAAAGGAAAACCACTCACAGAGTGCCACGCCCACAAACGGGCAGAAACTCAAAACCAGACCAAACCATCAAACCTACCATCGCTGCTAGCAAGCCTAGATAACATCAAAACTCAGATTCCTCCTTCCAAAGGGAATACAAAGATGGAGCCTATTCCAGACTCGTAGTGCAAAACAAACAATCCAACCTGAATGCACGACGGCCAGGCCTCCACGACCTTACGGAACAACAAACGCCTACGTGACATCAGAAAAAAAACCAACCATCCTCAGACGAGCGTACAAGCTAAAAAAAAAAAATCTCAAAAAAATTCAAAACCACACCTATTCACACACAAAAATGTTCGTGCACGCCCAACTTATGACACGCCCTCCTACTATCTCCTAAGTAGAACTCTCCACTGACCCCCGACGGCCAGTGACGCGTTGCTTCTGCCGCACGCAGAACACGCCGGAGAAGGTGGAGCCGCTCCAGGACACGTCCCCACCCCGGGGAGAAAAAAGGCACACAGCCCAGTCCTGAGCGCCACGCAGGGCTCGAGACGCGGGAGGGACGCACCACCACAGGGAAGCACACAGCAAGCCCTGGGGACATCAACATCTCCTCGCACCGACACTCTTCTCTATCACTGCCGCCACTCCATACCTGCCCGCTCTCGACAGCTGGCGCGAGTTCCCTATCACTCCTCTCCCACTCCTCTATCTGCAGCAGATTCCTATCCTGAAGAAACGGCTCTCCGTTTCCAGCCAGCCTTCGCTTCTCGCCCTCTTCGGCCGGCTGCAGTGACACGGCACTGCCACCCAGTGCCCGCGCCTTCCCAAGACCCACGTCTCCCACCTGCAGTCGCCTACTCTCCGCTTGAACGCCTCTGGCCTGGCTCCCCTGGATACTAGGAAAATCTACAACTCCTATTCCTCCTCTCTCACTCACCTCTAGAGGAACACAAACAAACGAACAAAAAACTCCTACCCACTGGCCTCAACGCCAGTCACTGCTCCACTAGCCTCTCTCTCGCTAGCATTCATTCCATATACCGCGAGTTCAACTCCTCTCGCTCCCTGACCAAGACAGGACTAAAAAGAAAAAGAAAAACCCTAATAAACCAATGTCAGCTGGCATCCCACCAACCACTGAGCTGCGAGAACAGACAAAAGAGACAACCTACAGTCCCAACGAAACACAAGAGGTACTGCAAGAGCACGTACCGCACTGGAAGGACAGGCAAGCCTTTGCGCAGTCCGACACAACAAAACAAAAGAAACTTGGGTGAGGGTGCCAAGGTTCCACACCATCAGCTCTCCCAGCCCCGATAAAATTGTCACAAGCGCACATTCTCACACACTGTGCACTAACTGCACAAAAACCAAAGCTAAATACAAAGGACGTCACAAAACAGGACAAGTCTACGCTCAAGGGTTCGAGGACGTTAGGGTAGGGTGGTACCCCGCATCTCCACCATTTGTCGCGTTACCGCCCCCTGGCCGCCGGAAGATGCGCGCCCGAAGTCCGCTCGCACAGCCGGAGACGAACGCGCAACCCCCTCCGCTCGGCCGGAGACGGCTTGCTGACATTCCATTCGAACCACAGGCTGAGCGCAGACCACACAACAACGATGACAAAGACAAATTCTACAAAACAGACAGGTTTATTAACTAAACATAAAATAACACTAATAGGAGGCAAGCATCAAAAATAATTCACAATAAAAGAGTCGCCCTGTGCACAGGCATGTTACAGTAGGCAAAGAAGAAAAAAAAAACAACAAAGGGAGACAAACCACCCGCACGCACTGCTGGGTGGCGAGTCAAATGTCCGCTCAAGGTGTTCGCTGGCGGCAGCCCATCCTCTCTGGCCCGCGTGCCGCTACAGCGGTGACCCCCCCTCTCTCCCTCTGGACCAGCTGTCCCCCCCTCGGTTCTCCCGTCCGGGTAGACCTTGGTCACGTGAGTCCCTGCTCGCTGGCCTCCACCCTAGGTACTCCCTCGATGGCCAGGCCCCACACTCGCGCAGCAGGGTCCCGCTCACGCGCCGACGAGGAGATGAAGGCGCATGGTCGACACAATGGCGGACATTAGCACGAAAGGCAACGTGCAGAAACGACGACATGGACGAAGAGCAAATCCAACATGAAGAATATGAAGAAACACGTAGAAAATATACAAAAAAAAGCCTGTAGAGAAAAACAATTCATTCAGTCAACAGGCGGCACTCTAAACACTGCTCAGTGTCTAATAACATCTTCTAGCACAAGTGTACATACATGTGACCATTAAACGCCGGTCCTAAAACATACAAATCCATTTAGTAAAAACCGGGTGCGCGCCACATGCGCCGCGACCCGGCCAACACAAAGCCATCCTAACAGGACACAAGTCTTACCCTCCAAAAATCGTGAACATGGTCATTAACATAAAAAGGTCAACTCATTCGCACTCCAACCCCTATAGACTAGAAACGTGTAGAACTCAACAACAACAAAAAAAAAAATAGACTACTAACCCAAATCGGCTTGTGATGGTGAGAGACCAGCGCCGGCCGCTAGGGCCACGGTCCTCCACCGTCCCCCACGTCCGGCGCCGTCCGTTGCTGGATGAAGACTCTCCAGAAAAGACAGAAAAACGCGCCAAGGACCCCAACGCGCGCGAAAAGCAAAGAAACAGACAAAGAGAAAGGGGGGGGGGGTTGCTGTCCCATCCCGAAAGAAAAAGATACCTGTGACGCCGCGAGTCAGGGCTCTTGGGCTCGCGAGACGGATAGGGTTACACAAGGACCCGGTAAACCGTCCCTTGATTCTCCCCATCCGTACGTACACACCCAGCGACAGGCCATCACAGTACGGAAAGCACAACACGGACAGCAGAAAAATCGCCGACACGCGACAAGCATTATAAAAAAATGGAAAAGGGAGATGCAGATAGGGATCCAGCCCCTGTCTGGATGGCGTGTACTATCTGTTCACGATCACAGACTCTTTTGTGTTGCTGAGCTCACCAAAGAAAATAGTCATGCATGTCGTTTACCCAACAAACTGATCGGAAAGAAACACAAGCCAGTCTCTGTTGTTCCAGTCACAGTCCACACTCTTCCCCTCGTCGGCTTATCGCAAGAAAAGACATTCAGTGCAACGGTTTCGGAAGCAATAAATCTTACTGTTGTTACATCTTTAATATTTCAGGATCCGACAGCTGGAGACATCTTGAAACAGTGTCATTCCGTGCGTTTCAAAAAAATCAGAAAATTTTGTTAAAAAATCATCAGGAGTGTACTTCTCCTCAAAATCTGTTTTTTCTTGGCATTTGAGGCTGTTTCCCTCATTTTAGACTATTAATATCTTTTACATAATATATGTAATAAATAATATATATGACTGCACTCTTTATCTATATAATTACAGGTACACGACCATCGGTTACTAAGGTATGTACAGAAAAAGAGAGCGTCGACATGGCGACCAGATGGACGTTGTCATGGCGTCCTGATGGAGGTTGTCAGCTCGATAACGGTGATCAACGCACCTTCAGTGGAGTTCAATCTATCAGGTGATAGTTATGACACATTCTGACTGCTGGCCGGGTGCCAGGGACAGTTTGGACTCTAAACAAACTTCCCGTCGCAATTCCGCTCTGTGCCCTCGGGGTGACGAGGAGTTGCAGCATCTGCTGCGAGTGACGCAGAGGTCGTGGTGCGGTTATTTTCAGACCTCGCCACCGTATTTCGGTTCAGTTTGTCTCGTGCATGCGTCATAGATAATTTTAAACCTTCCGAGAAAGCCGTTTTTCTTATCTGTATTTTGAGAGCCAGTAAAGTCGGTTTATTTTTAAGGCATGCACAGTGACTTGTAGTAGATTCGTCTTTCTGTTCAGGGTATGGATGCTACTTTCGTATACCTCCATCTCACCACCACCACTACCACCACCACCACAAGAAGCTTTTTGTATGTTTGCTAAGTTAAATGAATCTATGCATCACACACACACACATACACCCTTATTATGTACCCCAGCTGACAACTAGGGTGACTCGCTTGTCCCTGATACAGTGAAGATCGTCAAGTTACAAGTTCGCATCTCATCTCGCACCACTGGTATTTCTTTCTTCGTGACACCTGTTTACACACCTGTACATCACGAGTTCTTCTTCGAATGCTCCAGTTTCTTCCCCTTTACCCACAAAATAATTTTAAACCAACAAAATTTTTTGACAAATGAACCTAGCTACTCTTTCACCTCACCTATCGTCGTTTAAAACGTTATCTTCCCTTAAGTTTGTTCCGTTCTCTCTCCGTCCTCTTCGCGTAATTGTGCAAAATAAACAAATAAACAAAAAACAAACAAACAAAAACAGTGCTCGCTGAATCGAAATAACTAATTTTCAATCTTTTAAGGACTTATGATTTCATGAGACTGCTCCCGACAGTAACACTGAACTAATTTAAAATAAAATTAAGACAAACGAACAAAATAGACATAACAGTTACTTCCAACCGCCCCGGTCACGTGAGCTCGTATCCCAGTTCTGTGCATAAACTCTCTGTAAGACCAGATCCTTCTGTCAAATTTATGATGCTTTTCATTTATGGGTGAAAACAGAACTCCCCACCCCCCAGACCAGCTCACAAACAAATTAACGGTGTCTCACGGCAATGCACTCAGTCACGACAAAACCAACATGGAGAGAAGTCTGTCTTGGGACCTTGGTCGTCATGGTTACTGCACGTTTCGGCAGCTGGAATTCCGATCCATTCTTTCCTCGCCCTGTACATAGTTTCTGTGTAGTTAGCAGAAACCTAATCATTCCCTTCTCTGTCACGGCAATCATGTGTAATTCCTCTCCAAGAAACATCAAAGGGGGTTTCGCCGTCAGTCGCGGTAACCATGACACTATGGTCGTTGAGAGCTTCCTCCACAATGTTCACTGAGCTGTGACTGCAGGTGAGGTATTCTTGTCAGGTGCACACCGATGTGTTGGGCAGAAATATTTTGTAAACATTTCTTATAAGTTATGACAAGAGCGTTGCATCATGGACAGCAGTGCCACACCGCACCGACTCTGTCAGGGCACTACTACCAGGGCATCTCTCTCGGGGCACCTTTCTAGCATCTATATTATAGCAAGATTTTTTCAAATCCAACTCCTTTTATTGTTGTCTTCTTTTTCAAAACTGGTCAGTTAAAGAGAACTAGTCTCATTCACAGACAATAACGAATATTATTTAAAGGCCACATCAGCAGACGTGTACGACTGATGTCGAATGCAATGAGGGGATGAATGCAAAGAATGTTCACTAATCTAAAAAAAAATAAATTTCAAGAACAGGTGACAAATATCAAAACATAATTTTTATGTGGTTTCCGCGTGATAACAGAATAAAGGTCACCAGTCTGGGCACAAAAACTCTAAAAATAGTAACACAGAAGCAGACTCCAGGGAGGACGGGAGGATGAGGATGGTAGATGCGTGTGATTACGTGTCTAAGAATAGAACAGAAAGGCTAACCGGGTCAGCGAATGTAGCAGGCCCTGTGATCATGTGAAAGAGGAATTTAAAATTATCAAAATTCCTCGCCATTAACAGACATCATAGGCATCATCACCTCATCGTAGGCGCCATGATCAGCAATATTTTTCTTAACATAATTTTTCTATCCCTAGAGGTTGTCAATTTAGTATGATTGTCTAATGTTGATGGACTCAAGCTCACAAATTTAAGCATGGATGATTAATGCTGTTTTAAAAGGAAAATTGTAGAAATGTGCAAACAAACGAAGTCGTTGCATGCTTTTAATGATTTCAACTCACAAATGCACGCGCACCTGCGTCAGCGCACACAATCGATGTTTACGACAGGAGACTTGCGGCTGATTCACCTGCAACAGGAAACATCATTTTTGCGGGCCTAGGAGAACAATGAATGTATTATTCCCAACAAAAGTCCTCTCCACGATGGACATTTGCTCTTTTACAATTATGTCGGGCCCTCGCGGAGAAATGCTGCGCGCAGTCGTTTCATCACAGACGGTCCTTGGCTTTGGTGCCAACGCCAGCATTAAACCAAGTTTTTTTAGAGATGCCCTCCTGAGATACAAGCCGAGGAAAAATGCAAGGGTTGGGTGAAAAAAAAAACTCCTTTGAAACACGTGGATCCGCACCTAATCGGACAGCAAGAGAACTACAGCTATTCCTGTCTTTTTGGCCTCCAGATGTGTGGTCGACTAGTTTATCAGTTTTTCTTTTTCTGGGTCTGACAGGACTCTCAAGTCCAGAGTCTTCGGCTTGCAAGGGGCATCTGACACAAGAATGAAGCAGGCAGACACATTACTTTCAGTTAAGGTGCCATCAATAGTTGAGAGAAATGACTCAACGATACGAATCATCCACTTAATGTCAACGTTTCCCAGCATGCTCTTCGTCATTGTGTTTCTCCAATTCGTTTGACCGAGCACAAAGGCTGGATACAGGATCCTGGCTTCCACTACACATTTCCAGACAGACCTAGTATCAGTCTTCTTCTTCTTCCTAGTCATTGTTGTCCCGTTGCCACATGCATCACCATGATTTTCATCAACCTGCACATTTTTATTAGTCTTTTGTTTCTTTTCCTCCTCTTCTTAATTAATTAATCTGTGTGCCATCTGCTAAGATACCTGCTGCTCCATGACTAGTAAACTATAGTTATCTTCCCTAATTCCACATGTAAGTTCTCATACAAAATTTAAAAAATATATTTAACTATTTGTGAACTGCTGGAAATGATTCAATACTGTATTGTCACCGGAAATTAGTTACTGGTGAAAATTCCAGGCCTCTAGGACGATGAGACGTGTGATACACATCGATTACAAAATTACAACCAGAAGAGACAGAATATGAGTGAATAAAAGTGTACAATAAACTTTCAAACACCCGCTTTTCCTTCATCAACAGAAAATGTGACTCAGTTCTGATCCATGGCGGATGGTTCAGCAGTCAACCCTTTAATCCTAATCCTGAAATCAAGATAAACAAACAGAAAACGATGATTATAAAAGTGCCCAACTATAACAAATCTGAGTTCGCCCTTGTGGACACTGCACTTATTTATCAAGCTCTGAAAATAATAAAAGCACAGCACTGTTGGAGATAATTAGACTGACTTGGTGCACGCTCGGCATTTGTGAAGAATGAAAAGCAAATACATTCGGTCACGAATGTGTATGTAAGAACTCCAAAGACTCTTAAAGCATCCTTCAAATATATCTGAAGTAAACGCAACTGGGTTTCATTCAAGTGGAGGGTGTTTTCTCATGCACCTCCTGTAAGCCAGGGACGAGCAGATAGGAAACACGCAAAGAAAGAAGACAAGAAGCGAACCTGGGGTCCTGGTGTATAAACCGTATACACTCAGCCTCTCTCCAAGACCCTGCACCTGGCGAGTGTAAGCGATGCACCTGAGAAATGTGAAGGCAATTCTTGGAATTGGTGCCGACATGCCAGCAAGTCTGGTCCTGCCCCGCCCTAACCGCCTGTTGCCTCGCCTGCTGGATACACCGACACTGTCTTTCGGAAATGTTTTGCAACCCATGCACACGGAGGTTTCTTATTCATATACAGCTTATGCATTCAAGAAACAACTCTTCTAGCTTTCTTCTTATGGGAAGACGGCAAGAAAAACGACAAGCGGAAGAAGAAATCTGACGAAGTAGGGACGAATAAGCGTAGTCCACGTAGAAAGAAAGAAAGAAAGAAAGAAAAAAAGAAAGAAAGAAAGAAAGAAAGAAAGAAAGAAAGAAAGAAAGAACCGAATAACGAAAAAAAGAATAAACAAACAAATATATATAAATAAAGAAAGACAAAGAAAGAAGAAAGGTAGGGGAGACAAAAAGAATGGAAGGGCGGAAGGAAGATAAGACACAGACATGAAAGGAACAAACAAATAAGAAAGTGAGCATCTCAACTCCTACGCTGTGCTGCAGCAAGAATAGCAGCAGGCAACAGAAAATCAGACTTCTAGTATTTCTAAGAACACAAAATCCATGCTGCGAGAAAAAAACCTCTAGAGACCACATTCCAACATTATCATTAAAAGCCTACAAAGAATAGCGCGTGCTTTATTACACTATTACATAACACCCACACACGTGCACGCACACATAAACCTACACACCCATATATATGCATAGATACAGATGAACATCTATGGTAAAGATAGAAAGACAAGATTCATCTATGCCTTTACATGAGCCGAATCACAAATAGAAATACGTCTTCAATTTAAGATTTGGTTGGAATACTGATAAAACTACAGAAGAGGAGGAATACAAATTGAAAGGAAGACAGTATAAAACAGTTCTTTACAGAGAAGTGATCGACAAACAGATATACAAGCAGACAGGAGGAGAGTTAGACAGTCAGACAAGGCAAGGACTTAGCAAGGAAGCTAATATTCCAAGAAAAAAATAATACAATGGAAATTACAGCCTTCTAATATTGCAGCTGTCAGTCAGGGTGCGAGGTGCGTCGTTTCTCGCCACGTCAGCCAATTTGCGCGGGGTGTGCACCCGGAAATATCTGATCAATCAAACGCGATCTCCGGACGCACTCTGCTGTTGATCAAATTGAGGGGAAGGTGATAAATGAGACTGGGCCACAATTGTCTGTCCGAATTTTCCCCCACTGAGGCCAGGCTTCGTCGATTCACCATTTCCCTCAGACCTTGTCCTCGCCTGAAAGTGAAAGAGGAGGGTGAAACCCGAGAGTCCGGGGTACTTGGTCTGTGGGAAGCATGATGAAGTGTTTTGCCTCAGCTTCCTGTCGGATGGTTTGCGCCATCCTTTACTAAGAAACAGTCAGGAAAACAACACACTAGCAGCCGGGTTGTTCCCTGCAACAACCCATGGGCATCTTCATCTGAGGAGAGATTCTTACAGCTACTTTGTGGTTGTTGATGTTTCAACAAGTTTCACATTTTTTTACGTTCAACTTGCTTTGAAGGGTAGGTGGGTGGGTGAGTGAGTGAGACAATTTATTAATGTAAGATGAAATGAAAACAATTTAAACCCGTTTACTGTCCCACCCCTTCTCCTTCATCCTCATCAACACTCAGCCAACCATATCCACACTTACGCCTCCATCCCGTCCACCCACACGCAGAGGGAGAGAAATATAGAGCTACCCACGCTATTATCTAAAAATCCCCCGCTCACACCCACCCCAACACACACCTTTCCCTTTTTCACCAAACCATCCCTCCACCAACATCTCAAAACCTTCATACTTTTCAATTTGACGATGCCTATATGTGTTTCCCTCATGATATCGATGATTGTTGTTTTATTTTTTTTTTTGGGGGGGGGTTTTAATTCGTTTTCTCCTACCCCCTCTCTCCATCCATCTTACAGTAATCAATTTTTAACTCCCATGTTCTATCTATAACGGTACAGGTAAAGTTAAAAGTGAGTCGAGCATCAGTCTACACCGGTTCTATCAACAAACTTGTTTAACAACAACAACATCAAAATTAAAGTAATGGTGATTTTTAAAGAGCTAGCTGCCTGCGCCATAACACATCCTTGTGGGTGTAACTGTGTTTAGAAAATGAGTCACAGCAACTACCACACCCCTACAGTCACATTTCTTTCTCAGACATAAAGATACAACTGCTTCCATGCCAGCAAGAACTGTCCGAAGTCGGTGTAAGAAACACTGTGACATTTTAAAGCCCAGCAGATTTAAATACCAGTTGTGTTCTCCTCGTCTTGTTCTCAAAACATAGACTCTGATGTAAATATCCCACATTCTGCAAGTTGGATAACGACAGGACGTGCCATCTTATACCCTGATTTAGGTACAAAGGGGTATCCGCCAGACATGAGAGACAGAAAGACTAAAACTTCCCACAGTGACACGTTTATAAATATTTCCTGTCTACGACCTCGCCTCCTCTAAACTAGATATTCTGTCTTTGGTCTGGACATTAGCCAGGATACTTAAATTTTAAGGTCTTTTGCTTAATCGGGAAGCAGGCTGAAAAAAAAAATACTTTCGCAATCAGGAACACTGTGCTTTAAAGGCGCACTGGCGATATCAGTCCTTGCTGGTGTACATTACGACCAGCCCTGACACAAACACTGAGGTGCACGGCCTTGTTTTACAAATCTGACAAAACAACGAATAAAAAGTCAGTTGTGAAGATTTATGGAAGTTACGCCTGTCAAGGCACCTTGCAAACCAATAGTATTTATGCGTTCTTTTATGAATGGTCCGGAACATCCATTTGCTTCAGACAAAAGAATGCTTTGCACTGGCAGTCGCGATAGGCCCGACCAGACCGTGCATGATCCCTTTTAGTAATTGCTTGTTTTGAAATGCTAGCCATGCCATCAGACGTATTCATTGCGACAAGGGAATGCGCACAAGGTTGGGGACTCGCGCAAGGCGGGTCGTTTCTCTGGCATCTTTACATCGGAGCTTTCGTACACCCATACATTTTGTCCCTGCTTTTATGTGGCTAACAGTGGGGTCCGACTACTTACTGTGCACCAGCGCCCCTCATGTTTTGCCAAGCAATGCACAGAAGTGTTTTAGAGAGAAAGAGAAGGGAGGATGATAAGAGACAGTGTAGAGAAGTATGTGGAATAGAGACAGAAGAGGCCTGCGTGGTTTGGTGTTTACAGTAGGCTGGAGACGAAGTGAGATGTCAGACGAATATCCGAGGAACTGTTGTAGACCTGAGTGGAAAGTGGCTGGTCTAGCGGGTGGATCGTCCTATGGAGTGTCGATGAAGGAATATTGGATTCAACGACGAGACTTTGTTGAACAGACAGAGATGCAAGTAAATGTAGGTGAATCGACTACAATATCCACAGCACAAATGATATATCAATACAATTAATTGTGCCATATCAAATAAGGCAAAGAACACGAAGAGATGTTGAACGTAGGAGAATGAGTTTATAGTTGAGCTTGAAATAAATGTGCAGATACGTACATAGCGCACGTGCACCAACGGAGCTACAACTACGACAATTCTCACATTCTCACTTACGTTTTCTCCTTCTCTCGATTTCTTCTTCTTTTTCTCTTCTCCTCCATCCCTCTATATTCTCATCCATTACATCCCTGTCTAGTATTCAGGCGCTCCGACAAACTCATACAATGACACTGAGAAATGACTGAGAAGCCATTTATTCTGAAAGAGAATGAGAATAACATTTGTGATAGAGAATAGATGCATCATACAACATCATCCTATACCTTTCTCTCTCTCGCAAACCCATGCTTTTCTCCCCTCGTTTTCTCTCACACAGTCACACACATGCACGCACGCACACACGCAGGAATGTGACCCCTGTAGTAATCGTTGTTACCTACTGCTACTAAATACCAACAATAAACAATAAACAATAAACTGCTCCTAGCGTCTTTCCACAGACAGAATTGTAGCTGATTGAGTTTCGCGGGAAGCAAATGTTGAATACATCCCAAGCAAAAGGCATGCAGTGTGTTTTGACAGCAAACACCAAGGATAGCAGAGCATGATAGAAGGTTCCATGGCCACCACCGGCATCTCCCATCGTGGGGGTCAACGACCTTTCGTCTTTGCTTTGGCGCGAGCTATTTTGACCTCTTCTCCTCCTGCCACGAGTCGATTCCATCAACGAGTACGAGTGGAGAAAGCTGGGCTGCCAGCATACCGAGTACCAAGAAATTTCTCAATCAGAATATTCTCCGCAGCCTGTTTGAAGTCTTACATTCTGATAGCCCATCAGAGATTGTCAGCTTAAAAGAATGCTTAAGCAGCAATTTTGATCGTCAATTTTAAAAAAAAATTACTATAAACTTTCTTCTTAATGATGAACTGAGTGAATTTAAATCAGAAGGACGTGAAATTACATTTGTTATTTGCACAAACAGATGCTACTTTAGGGTTAGGGTACATGTCTAACCATCTCACCCCAGTATAACGAACTTAGCTAATTCGTTCCTCTTTCCAGTTAGTCATGGCATTCATAATAACCTTACAGCCCTCAGTGCCAAAAGAAGGCTGTCTCGCAAGTTTTTTTCACTTGCACCTTGAAGTTTATCTGGAAATGTTTAGTTACATAATACAATTTTGTGTTGGCGAGTTCGATGCTATAAAAATAAAATAAACGTCCATCGTTAATTTCGTTGGCCACGTTGTCGGGTGGTTTGGGAGTGAATGAGTTTCATGTCAGTTTTGATATGCTGCAGCTGCTGGCTTATAATGTCTGGCGCAAGTTGTTGCCTTGTTTAACATCCAAACCCTTTATCTACCTCACATATTAAAGTCGATTCGCGATATCGTTAACAGATGGAGGTCGCCAGGTAATTGGACTAGCACTGTCTAAATGTTCAACATAAATCTCGCACACCTCAGACTTGAGTTTCAAACTTTATCTGATATCCGTTTCGTTACTGCGTGCTGATAGGTGAATCAACTTTACGAATAATTAGCAGATCACCTGTTCCGTTCACAAACATACATTCGCTGTCCTCTTTTGGACAGACCATGAATCTGTATCCACGTCCGCGGACAGACTCGCTCTGTCTTGCCGAGCATTTCAATTTAATTTCTTCCAAATGAGTCATGACGATCCCTCGACTTCTGTCTTCAGTTTGATAGGCTGATGGACGAGACTTCAACAACTGTGAGTAACTGAGTCCCATGAATCAAAATACCGCGAAGTCAAGCAATTTCTCGGACACAGATTTGAGTAAGAGAGAGGTTGATATGAAAAGCAGCAGATTTAAATTTGCTATAAAACATCCATGTACTACAATACGATTAACATACAAAACCAAATGCATAGCATAAAAGGTCAGGTAACGGGTGTTAAAATGTAGCATTTTTACAAAATTCTTGTTTTAAAAGTGGTATTACCTTTGGAGAACATTGACAGCTGCTGGACGTCAAGACCCACTACCTCGATCCACCCCAAGATAGACTATTTGAAAGTTAAGCCACGGACGTGTAAAGGTGGATTGCTGTCTGTCTGCCGATACCAACGCTTTAGTTCTCCACCGTTAGTCTCGGTGAGCCTTAACGATGAAAGTGAAAAAACCGGAAGCTTTGTACACACCTGCCTCGTTTAAGTAAACTGGAAAAAAAATCGTCTGCCAGCAGTCTAGTAATACAAGTTCGTGGTTAAACTGAACTGAATTGAGACATTGAATTTAACTAATACAAGAAGGTTTCTCCTAAGATAGCATACCTGCATATTTCACTCTTGACTTAAATCAGTTCTTAAGATAGGATTTTTTTTTTAATTTAATAGGAAATAGATAACTTAACAGTTATATATCGTATGAATTAAAACAATTAAGAGCCATGTACGGACAAGTTTTTTTTTTTTAATTTATCTTTAACATTATTGGTTTATAATTTTACATTATTTTAAATCATTAATGAATTAAAAAATGAGGTTGATACCGAGCGGTTCAATGCTCCTAAAAATCTTAACAATATATGTTTGGTCATTATTAAAGACTTAATTATTTTGTATTACCTTCGACTTAATAAAACAAAAGCAAACATACAATCATTCACGCTTTTGAAAAAAAGATGTATCATATTAATTATATCGTCAGGTAATGTAAAACAAAAATAAATATAATATATTACTAATTTCTTTAGCTTCTTGGCATGATCGGCACGCTCACAGACTTTTATCACATGTCTGTGGACACGCTAGTGGTGTTCAGTGGTCCAAGGGAAGTAACCCGTATAAACACAGTAGGCTCCCTTTTGGAGGATGCATCTCTCTAAAAACTATAACATAAAATCATTTGATCGTACCTCCGCGCCGACATAAAATATTTATGTAATAAATTTAGACTTCGATGGACCATTTATTTACCTTTTCAACTTTTTTTTTTTTTAGCTCCGTTCGTGAATTATCTTTTTTTCTGCGGAGCTTTGTTGTTTGAAAATGGCGGTCTACGAGGTGTTCGCACACCCAGAGCTAAGGCGTTACAAGACAACAATTGTCTCCAAAGCCTCTGTGGTCATGGCTGCAGTCTTGATACTGACTTTTATCCCTCCGCTATTTATTGTCTACAGAAGTTACGGTATGAGCAAGATTCTTAATGTTCAGTCTCAATGTTTAGCTACCAACACGGATTCATGTTCAATCTTGCATCAGCACTGATATTATGATAGGCATTGATTGTATGGCTTTTAATATTTTTCATGTAGTACTTGAGCATTTTGCATTTCCGAGCACATGTTTATGGCAGAGAACAATGGAAAGACTCGTGTCATTTTTCTTCAGGATTCTGGCTGAAAGAAGCAACATACCGAGAGATGCCATCAGTTGCATTTAAACATGAGTTACTCGTTATTCTTGAACTTGGAGGGACTGATGTAGCAGATGGTGATTATGTCACCTACAGCACATTTCAGATGTATAACCAGCTGCAAGCCCAACGTCTTCGTGTTCCTATCATTAAGGTACACGTTCTTTTACTTTTTGTCTCTTATGTCATAAATTTGCTCAAAAATTTAGCATTCAAACTGATTTTTGAATATTGAACGTCTGTTGCATTAACAGTCAAGAGAAGAGGATGTGAATGGTGATGGGAAAGCGGACCGTCTCATCTTTAACCTGGAGATGCCACTTGCAGACACAGAGAATGTAATGGGACTCAAGCTGTTACTGTTTTTCTCCTATAAACTTGTGGTCAGTATTCAGTTCAATCTAGCTAATCAATATCTGTACAAGAAGTAAGAATTTAGTGCATTTAGTCTTTAAATTTTTTTTTTTTTTTAGTTTAAAATGAATGCAAATGAAGATGTAGACACTACCGTGAAATTGTTTCTCCGTCATTCTTATGGCTTTCAGAGGATATAATCACTTTTAATGTAGGCACATAAAACGAATTCTTACACAATGCAGTCGATACCCTGGTGGGTCCTCAGAAGCCTAAGTTTGCCATGTCATGGTGAAAAGTGGCTTGATTCAGCCATGAGGCTTGGCATAATTTCTTACAAAAACAGTCTGTCAGGAGTACATGGGAGGAAGTCATCATGGTAAGCAAAGGAAAAACTGGTTTTGAAACATCAAAGAATGTTCAGGCTCCAGGTGGGGGACCTACTCAAAAGCGCTCAAGATCTCCTCCTTGGTACTAGTCTTTGGGGGGTGGAGAGTGGGGTAGTTGTCCCCATGGGCAGGCCAGCATGCTCCAAGTAAGCTGAAACCAGTTAAGGGAGCGATGTTTTATGTATGATACTGTCTTACCATTGCAGAAGTTCTCTTCCTTTAAAATGGAATCCCTTGGATATATTGAGCATGAATCTGCAAGGCCTGGTGCAAAACTACAGGTTTATGGTGACCTGAAATTTCAACAAAAACAACCACTGGCCCATAAGGGCATTGACACACGTTTCAATGTAAGTATTCCTCTCTCAGCTTCCCAGTCTTTACTATTTTTGTATCTGGGATCTAATTTTTATATCAGGAATTATACAACCATAATGAGATATAAAGCTGGCAAGATTTAGTATAAAAGTACCATAATCCTCATTAAATGAACCTCTCGGCTTCATGTACCAAATTGTCAAAAAAAGCTTCTCTTTACGGGTAACAGTGATGAATATAGAATCATTTCTGTTTAAAACAAAAAAGACTGATATCTTATGTCATCTTGTTAACTTGTTACAATAGTACAGCTAAATTTCAATAAAGTTATGAGCTTGTTCCAGTATCCTGTGGTGAACACTTCAAGCACATTTGCAGATGATTATGACTTGTCAACAATCTTCAGGAATTATACTCAAAGAAATGGTAATTATTTCCCAACAGGTTTAACTCCTTACTATTAGTGTGGGATGGTAGTTAAGCAAACCAGACAGAAGTAAAACGAGAATGTGGTCAGATCTCCAAAACATGGTACACTAAGAATAAAACTTAGAAATTATGGTATATCCATACTACGAAATGTAGATAAAGGAAAAGATTTGTGTAAATAATAGCAATCTTTGTTAAAGACTCCTAAATGACCTCTGCATACTCTGTTCAATAGGTAGTTTATAATGGCTTTTCTTATGTGCTGTAATTCATAATGATGCCTCTTATGTACTAATGCTGAAATTTTTCAGTAACTACAGCAATACCAAACCCTTATAAAATCTGGACAAGTGGCCGAGGGGCTGGTGATCCATTTGTCATCTCAGCAACCATTGAGTATCTTGAGGAGACTTACCTGTATCCTTTTTCATAACAAAATGCATAGCAAACTAAAAGCAAACTGTGACGTTTCTACACTTGCATTTAAATAAGAAGTATCTCGAAGAACTAGCATAGTGAAGAGCACCTGACAAATCTGCATACCACCATTCAATTTTGATTGAAACTCTAGATGGTGAGTTTGCTACATCTGATGTTAGTTGTATTCACTTATTTTAATAATTGAAGTGATTTAGATTGTTTAAGCTGTTAAAATGTGAGTTGTTTTTTTTAATACTAGCAGGAATATAGTCCAAGTAAAAAACATCAGCACCTCTTCAATGAATGATCTTAGAAGGAGAGACACTAAACAGACAGAACTACAGTAGAAACAAGCTGTATTGATGAATGACTTAGCTGTTCTGTTCTCTTTTTTTACTTAAGCATGCCAGAAAAGTACAATATTTAGATATTTTTGGAAATGTGAATGTATTCTTTGACCTAACCTCAGTTATACTACAGGCTTCTGGTACTTGATCAAGTGGGGATGGGTGCAGTATGTTGCTGTACTTGCCATATTTTTCTATATCTTTGAACGTGTCAAGGTGTTCATCTTCCAAAATCAGTTAGTGAGAACAATAGTAGACCGATCTGCTGACCTCAAGAATAAACTGTCATAATGCCTCATCATGCATTTTGAATTAGTCATCAAGCCCCTTTGTAAGTGTAAATTTAATGAGTCGTGGTGTACATGTGCATGGCTAAGAGGGAAAATGAAAAGTTCACTGCGTATCTTATTAGGTGACCGAGTAGTCTAAAAAGACTTTATGAACATTGATTCATAATAACTCATTGCACTAAAAAATGCAGGAATGAAAACTTTATCTGTTCATAGTTTGAACAATTCACAGTAAGAGATGGAGTATGTTGGTAGTGGTATGTTCAGGTAAAATTTTAGTAGCAGTTGTTGCTAATTCTACAGCAACTGTTTATCAGTTTTTACAGTTTCATCCTGTACATATTTTTGTGCTGTTGTGTAATACCCTAGGATTTATCCATGTTTAGTGAGAAATGAATATATATTTGAGATCTAGGGAAAATGCTTATGTTCATATCAATATTTTGTAGCTACATCAATTCATTTGCATTGTACAGTTAGTGTTTAAGTGTGTTTGAGTTGGGACAGGGGAGTGGGGGGGGGGAATTGGTGTTTTACGCCTTGCCAGCAACTGAGGCTATATTACGGCAAGGCAGCCAGCCCTGTAAACAGATGCCACGTGTAGAGAAAGAACAGCATGCCCGAGACGAGAAATGAACTCTGGGCAGCCAACCTTCACTGTATTGGTGACAGGCACTAACCGTTGCGCCACCGGACCGCTGTGGGACGGGGGAGGGGCTGTTCTGGCAGATGTCTGAAACAATTCTGCTTATAGAATATGTGGTATTTCCACACATTCCACGTTATCTTAAGGGTAATATTCCGTCCAATACACTTTTCTATTCTCATTGGCTTGTTATTTGTCTGTTTGCCTTTTTGCTTTGGTCCCCTATCCCAGATTACAAAGATCGTGTATTATCTTGTCAGACTGAACTATGACAATGCAGTAGAGAAAATTGGAAAGCAAGATCACGCCATGAATGTGTAACACCTTATTATGTTACAATATGCACAACTCATGCTTCACAATCAGCATACGGTATCTTTTGTTGAGGTTTTGGTTATGCTTTCATAATGCAGACCACAGCTTCTTCCTCATTACTATACATAAAAAATGTAGCCAAAGACAGTAAAGACAGTGACTCTTTTACTGTGTTACTTACCATTTCCCAAACAATCCAGTCCATAAAAATAGTGTACACAAGTAATGTAAATCTTATGTAACTATAAATAATTCATATGATAAAAAAGTTTACTTTTAAGTGAGATATTTGCTTTTTACAGCAAAGGCATACAATATTTTGTTGTAAATTAGAAAAAAGTGCTGAGCACTCTTGTGTTAACTACCTATGATTACTGGTTAAGGCAGTCAGTATAAAGTGCTATGAAGAATAAAATCGAAGAAAACAAAATGTTTAAACACTATATGCACACTATCTTAACAAGTTCCTAAAATTTCATAAAAAATAAGCTGCATATAATAAAGCATAAGCAGAGGAGGCACATAAACTGCCTTGCTCATTGCAACAACATAATAAAATAAAAATGTGACCTCAACCCTTTTTAGCCCAGGAAGACTGCATTCTGCAGGACAGTTCCCAACTGGCACGCAGCATAACAGTCGCAATAGCATCAACATTTCTGTACAAGCATTCACCATTCAGTAATCCTAGATGCATGTTATTTGCATCAGACTAGCAAGGCCAAATTATAAAAAAAACTCATAGAATTAATATTTATTTACAACCCAAATTTTGGGCCAGTCCAGAACAGAATAATATGCAGAACTGAAACGAACATTAACAATGTTCGATGCAGTTCACATCACTTGTATTCTAACTCTGAACATCGATCACTCTGTTTAGCAATAGTTTAACAGTTGCTTAAGTTTCTTTAAAGTGTTTTTTGAAAGGGTAGTCTAGTCTGAATCTAGAACAATACAAGAATTTTACATTTTGTTTGGTTTAGGGACAGATTTTAGGAATAAAGTTCATAAATCAAGGGATGGGTGCATTTTCCTCATAGCAAATTTTGTAAAAGGTGGAACATATGTGGCTCTGTTTGTGGAATTCTCAGCAACCCCAAGCTTGGATCTTTAGAGTATTTTTCTCTCAAAGATTTTCTTATCAAATCCCTAAGATACCCTTCATTGACATTATCTCCCCTTAGCATAGCACACATCTACAAGATTGGTCAGAAGCAATGTAGTAAAAAATGTTTGTGGACATCTGCAGATGCATTTGTAACAACAGTTCACCCTCTTGCATGTGTATCTGTAAGATGCCGATCACCATTAAACCATGCAACTAAACATTGGGCTGACTGTGTGCCAGCTTATCAACCAAACTCATATCGCTTCCAGATAACTTTGTTGGGTTTACTGCTAAAGCATAGGAATCTGTAAAAAGTTATACGATAAACACTATTTTCAACAGGTAGTCCTCCTGAAACTTGTATTTAAGGGTATCCATTGCTTTAAAAACAGTAACAAATGAATGTCAACTGCTGGTAACAAAATGACTGTATGGTGACATCGATGGCCTGATGGTGTTGCAAAGATAAAAGTGAACAGCTGATATGTCCAGCGAGCAAGAACATATGTGAACTATACAACAATCCCCTTGTGTGTGGGTTGTTTTTTTTTAAAGCATACGTTGTCTATCAATATAATCTTATATGTTACATTTATTTCCACAGAACATCCACCATGGAAAGCTGGTCCAGTAACAAAGTTGCCAGAGCAAGCCATGGATCTCTGCCAGCTCAACTATACACATGGCAGGCCAATATTATAACCAGTTTATCCCTCAGATTGTTAGATCCAGCTACACCATTCCCTCTTTTGAATTTGAAAACTTAAAATAAGGAAACAGTTTTTATACAACAAAGCATCAGAGTTTACGAGCACAGTCTGGCATCGTCATCTTTCAGGAATCCAGTTAGGGAGAAAGCAAACCTATGCAAAACTAACAGTTGGTCCAATCTGATGATAGCTTACACACACACAAACAAATTAAATTTCTTGAACAATTCACACAAACCAGTAAAAATACATCTCCAGCAAATTAATCTGCAAAGAATTGTTACAGAAAGGCAGATGAGAGAATCTGACACAAATGGCACACTAAAATTCAAGAAATATTGGCTGGGGATGGGGAAAATGGGTTGAGGAAAAGCAACCAGACCTGTTGTTGACGGACACCAGGTACAGAGAAAGAATGGCATGCACGAGATTTGAACCAGGACTGCCAATTCCACTGTAATGGTGACAGGTGTTTGACTGACGCACTGCTGGACCCCTTTGGGCAAGTGATTAGGGTGGGGACGCTACAAGAATAAGCAGGTTATAAGATTCTATTAGGAATGCTTCATAATTATGGTTATGAGAATTCAATAATATTTAAATAAACAGGATTGTTTCTCATTTATGGACACGGTAAGAAATGTTTTGCGAGAAGCACTTTCATCATGAAGACAAAGTTGCTTACATTTACAGTCAATCTTGTGAAATTTCTTAGCATTTATTTGTGCTACATATTACACACTGTATCAGACATCAGAGAAAAGCATACATCAGAAATCATTCATGCTTTTATACATAGGAACATGTAAATAAATCTGTCATTTCTGACTAAGAAAATAGTTATCACATCTACTCTCATATTATCATCAAATTATGATCTCTTCTACTAAATTAAAAGAGTCATATGAAGTATGGTAGAATGTGCCTGTGTGCATGTTAGTGAAACACTTGAACTCATGATTATTTAAAACTGTCCTTGGCTGGTTTAGCAGTACTCAAGTCTAACTGGATTCCTGGAGTCAGACAATCAAAATGCCTCTGTCATATAGCTATTCAATTTTAATCTTGTCATTTAGAAGGCGTGGCTGATCAACAAACACTGTCCCAAACCAGAAGAGGGTGGCCAGAGATATTATAGCTGCTGCACCCCAGAAGAATATGTACATCAGCTGCTCACTAGTTTGTTCTGAAAATGTAACCCGTTAAAATATGTCAGCTTTAAGCATTACAGCTTACTGGAACCACTCTAATAGCTAAAAGCTTTTAGCTCCAGCAGGAGCGAAACACTTTTATCAAAATCTTCTTTACAAATTTGGAATTTAGAAACTGTTATACACAGCCTAGATCTGCAAGCATTGCACAATTAAAATGAAAAGGTCATGGATAGTATACTTCCATTAAAAAAGTAGTGGCATGCAAATTTCAAAGTTTTAAACATCTTGGCTTCGTACGGTTTATTACGTTCTCAAAACAATTTTTTTAAAAGCATTTAACTAATCCTCTTGACGGTAAGAATCTTTTTGGCAGATTTAAATGCTCAAAAAACTTGTACCTACTTTGCACAAAATTTACTCCACACAAAAATTTGTCCACGGATATTAACATAATAAAGATGTCTTACTTAACCAAAGTAAGACACCTGCTTTTAAAAATCTACCCAAAAGTAAGTAGCAGTCCTCCATCAAAGGACTAAAATACTTCTCAAATGTTACTGTGGATAGGAAAAAGGTCTCGAACAAAATACAAAGAGCTGCATGCCAGTCCTAAAATTATATTTTTAAAAAACTGAAAAAAACAATAGAAAAGAATAACAGCAGCAAAAGACTCACCATCGGGAAGGAGGATTGTGATGATCAGCATGGCTGAAGCTATCATTAATATCACCGGTATCTGGTAAACAGAGCAAGCAGTTTATCATCAACTTTGATCCTTTCACTCGGTTGCACATTCTCTCTCTTTCCAGATTGTGGCAAATGATTGTGGCAATGAAAAGAAAGAAAAGTGACAACTGCTACTTTTGATCCTTTCATCAATGGTTAACATTTCTTCTCCTCATCAACAGAGGTTTCATAGAGAACCTTAAAAAAAAAACAACACAGGGATGCTGCTGTACTTACTGCATAGTACTTCCAGTCCCGCTGGACAGCAAGTGGTGATCTTGAGGTAAGCCCTTCTGTTTCCTCCACTACATGGTTTCCCAAAAACAAGTCAATGGCATCCTGCCAATAAATGATTTTTGAAAAATCTGTTTACTGGTGCCTCACTGTCCATGCAAAAGTAGATTGTGGTTTTTATAAGAAATACTAATTACGGTGACAGATGTTACCAAAAAACAAATTACATAACTGCACGAAGCTTTCTGCTTTTTGTTTATGAAGCGGAATAACACTAACAGCCACATATAAAATACAGAGGTCTCACCTGCCGAATACCATCCTGAAAGTTGTTTCTGATGTATCGTACTAAGGAGTTCCAGCCATCCATCAAACCTCCCAATGCTGTTCGCTTACCAGTTCTAATAAAGAAAATAAAATATTTAAAAGTTGTTTGCACTCTACATTAATTCAGCTAATGGGTTATCTGGTCAAAGGTATTTTATACCAACAGAAGGTTGATGGTGGCATCTTTAAACATCTTTAAACAAGGCCACATAAAGAAATAGCATTATAGTGATCTGTAACCCACTGTGTCACAGTAACAATCCTCCTCACCATTTTGCCATCAGACTAATCTGTGCATTACACACACACAAAAGATTAAAGACAGTTCCTAACCGTGTGAAGTCTGTCTTGAGAGCACCAGTTCCAGCGTATTGCTTAGATATCACATCAGCATTGTCAGCCCAGACTGCAATGACAGTAAATTTAAAAACATTTTTTAATTAACAATTCTAGCTCACCAATTCCTAGAACTTAGTCAAGTTACTGTAAACACATTTTTTTTTTACTGGAATTTTTTTTTTTATTTCTGTTTCTCCAATCTACATTTTCATATAGTGAATCTTAGTTCGGATCTTCAGGTTGTGACTTGATTTGTTTTTGATCCATGGTCACTGTTCAATGTGACATTCATCAATATCAACATGTTTACCGCTCCTGATGGATGTTCTGGATATCATGGGCGTTTGTCTACTTCTAGTGACAGTTTATATTCATGAAGTTTTCCATCATTTGTTTCAATCATCAATGACAGTGGTTGCTATAGTGACTCCTGTGTGTTAATTCATCAAAGTGCACCCTAAGGTAGCTTGCCCTTGTAACTTCTTACAGTCACTGTGCACACATGGGGCTTGGGTGTGGGTGTGCATGTAAAGAGTGATCATACTCACGTTCTTTTGTAACCACCCTCTGCTTTTCTAATATTGTGTGTGTGTGGTGTATGTACAGCACTTTGGGAAATGACATTTTCTAAATATGTTTCGTTATTATTATTAAAGTGGTTAAAATTGTAATCACAATCTCTACAGCATTACATGAGATGATAACTCACCATTCCTAAAGACAGTGTCAAACTGCTTTTGGTCCTCAATGTTCTGCCCAGCCTCTAGAACACCAAGTCTCTGAAACAATACCATAACAAGATGATGAGATAGACAACTATACACTTTGATCGATAATGACGGATAATGAGCATTCCCTCTGTAATCCCTGTGTAATCCCTGAGGAAACATACACATCTTTACAATTAGTCTGGTATGTGCTGTCATGGCTAGAGTTAATTCCAGCTGTTTTGTTCTAGAAAAATGCAGCATCAAACCATTTGTTTGTACCCCTCCTGTCAGATAAGCTTTTCAGAGCTCTGCCAGTCAGGGCTTCTCTCCACAAGTACGGTATTTTACACAACGCAATTTTGTCAGCTTCATGAGTTCCTTCAATCTACTGGCTCTATTCAAGGAAGAGTTATGTGGATGTATGAACTGTGCTGTGATACAACACAATCATACGCTCTGCATGTGCAATATGGAATAAAGTCTAAAATGTGCAAGCAGAACCTTTAAATAGCGCTAGTGAACTATCTATTAAATAATGTTGCTAGTGCTAGATCTTTTAAAATGTATGCCTTTATTTGGCATATTATTAGCAATTATTATAATTTAAAGGAAAAAAAAAGTATTTTTTAAAAAATGACACATGGCGGTCTTGCCACAAGTGCCAAAACTTACTGTTAACTGATCCTTTAGAACCTCGCGCCCAATCAACCCTTGAACAACATTGGTGCGATCCAGACAGTCCATGCAATTGGTACGAAACACCCCGCATTGCTGGCTGACTACAAATCCATCTCTGTTCTGGTGGAAATATCTGTAATATTAATGCAGAATCTTAAATCATTATATTTCTTAATTAAAACATACAGAGGCATTTATCAGTTAGTGATGATAATGACTAAATGTTTACTTTAAATTTCATGTCATGTTTAAAAAAATGGTAATTGTATATACCTTCATAAATGGTCTAAGCTGGTAACATATTCAAATACCGCAGAGACCTTCTCAGCAATAAGTAAAAAAAAATTACAGGCACTTTTTGACATGGCCAGCATGTTCTGTATATTTATGACCAGTATTTTAAAATGATATAATGAGAATGCCTACCCAAAACGTTTAATGTCACCTTCCAGACGATCCAGCAGTAAGGATAATCGGTCAAAACGCATGTTTTTGCATTCTTTGTGAAAATCAAATGCTTCATACCTGCACAAAAATACTTCAACATAATAGCTAAGAGATGTCTTATTTTAATAAGTACAGCATTTTACCCCACCATCAACAGCAGACTGAAAACATTTTAGAAAAAAAATTAAAAAAAACAAATAATAATGATGGATGATGGGAATGATGATTATGACAATGATGATGGCGATTCTTGAACTATGATAAAAAAATATAAATTAGATGATTGTGATGGATGTGATGAAAGATTAATTCTTCTTTACCAGAGATGTAAGATATCACTTTTACACCATTTTCAATGGTATACATTGGTATATATGGCATCATTAGTTATTAAACAGGAAGTTGTGATTTTGTCTCCTTTATAAATTAATTTTTTAATCAAGCTTTAGATAAATATCACAGTGAAAGCAAAAGTCATTAAAGTATGATGGCACTAAAAGAGCAATGTGTCACCTTATATTTGCATTCTTTGCACTGGAGACTGTCTGTCCATACATGGTCTCCAGCTCTTTCTCATAGCCTTTCTGGTTCACCTGCGTTGTCAAATATCACAGCATTTTGGCTGGGTTGTCTTTTGTTAGCATTTGATAATGGTGTTTAGTCGTAAAGTGTTAAATGTAGCTTGTAGCTTTGCGTAAAATGTAAGATTTCTTATTAGTATGACAAGAATGATTATGATGATGACGTGATGACTAAAGTGAATAGCTGTGCAAAATATAACTGACTTTGCATTGCAAAAAAATGTGAAGTATATTATCAGAAAATTAGACAAATTACCACTTACCAAGTTCACAATCACCTGATAGCCATAGTTATAAATCTGGTTGTCAAAATGTTTCTGGAAGCCACTTAGCTGTAAATTAATATAAAAATGAAAAATTAATAGCAGTCAGTTATTTTCACCTAAAAATATCTTCTATTTCATATAAATAGCCAATTAATGCACATACTTAGTTTTACAGAGATTTATGCGCACAAACATTCACTCACTCATTCAAAATTGCCCTCACATGATTGGCCTTAATCAGCACTGGATTTGGGATGCGCTTTAAATCTGCTCGTTGTGACCAAAACAATGGAATGGAGCCTCGTGTCTGCAAAATCACAAAAAAATTTAACTTGATGCAAACTGTCTAAATTTTAATTATATATAAAAGTATAAATCTAAATAACGCCTGCTAAATCATGTTCAACTAAAAGCAAACACTTGTTCTGAGAAACATAATAATACTTTAATAGGACATATCAGCTTAAATACTGGGAAATCTTCAGCACACCTGAACAAAAGAACAGCAATGGCCATTATACTGAACAATTTGCTCTGTTTCAACGAAGTTTGCCACCTGGCCTTCTGAATCCACACCTCGCACGTTGAAGCGAGTGCCAGCTCTATATATGCAGCGACGTGATATAAGGGTGTAGTCAAATGATTTTCCATTGATTTGGCAAGATGACACTTCAATGACTTTATAGGTTAAGGATTTTCCATTTTTTGTATGTGTACACATGCATGAAAGTTTTAGTTGGACACATTGATTCTCACACATCTACATCTCACATGCATGTACACATATAAAGCACACAAAAAATATGTGCGGGTGTATACATTCAAGTACATTTATAAATCATAACAGGTTTCAGGAACACTTGAATGAAATAGCTAATTACCTGTAGTTTGGGTGCATAATACTTTCTATGCAGACTCTCATACTATAAATTTTAGAATCATTAAATCTGTAGTAAAACAAGGGCATTGTATGCTATTGTGAAAATTTAATTTTAAAGACAAATACATGAAATTATTGCTTACAAAATACAAAGTACATTAAATAAGCCAAGCAAAGCAAGGCTATAAATGTACAGATATATGGACATCAACATTTAAAATTATAACATGCATCCAAACTCAGCTCACTGATAAACATGGTCTGTATATTTAACACATAGTATATTTAATATACACTGATAGATGCTCATTATGTCCCCACCACAATAGTCTCAGTTAAGGGACAGAGAAAGAGATGCTCATACCATTCCATACACACATAACAAATATACACGATATAAATAGGAAGGAAAGGATCTATTGTATGATCTGTAAACAAATATACGCATGTTAAATACAAAGAATTGTTAAATGTTTTCAGATGCATTACTTAAAAAGGACACCATGGATCATTGTCCTGTGCAAAGGTATAACAATACACATGCAGGGACGTGGATAATGTACCTTGATAATGTACAGCAAAGGATACAGCCTAGAATAACTGGCAAACAGTACCGGCTTAACTCTGGCTGCTGGGTCAACTCACGTAGTACATGCCCGTTCCATACAAACCTCTGGTCTGCCTAAAAATTTCCAAATCAACAGAATATTTAAATATTTTCTCTTTTAATTTCTATTTTAGTTTTCAAAGATACTCATAAATTTACCCAAGCAATCACTTTCAGCCTAGCGTATTACACCATGCTAAAAACTTTTATGCATTTGTATTCACATATATATTGTCTCTCTCAAACAATGAAGTTTACAACACTATTTGATATAATAAACAAGGATTTTAAAAAATTATTGAACATGTATTTTCTTCGAAGAACCCTACTTAAATAAACAACAGCTGTAACTCAAGAACCAAAGAACCGTTAAAATCTTCAGCAATATTATTCCATACAGGAAGTAGGGAAGTGCAAAAGGAAGTAAGATATAAGCCTACCCTCTCATGCAAGGCAAGGCTCTGGAACTCTGGGCTTGTGTTATGTAGTCGTTGTAAGGAATGACTGATGTCATAGGTCGGAGAGAAATAGAAAAACTCTGTTCTCAACATGTTCTCAACAAGAGAAAGGTATGTCTTGTTCAAGCTGTTCTGGAAAATTATTTACAAAACAAGCATAGTCAATCAACTATTTTATAAGAAAAGAGTCACATTTTTATACTGCAAATAGTAGAATGATGGATGAAGAACAGATTTTTACAAGTCTAGTTTGGATATTTTTTCGCAAGAAATTCAGCATCCGAACACTTCTTTAAAGTCTGTAAAGTCTGCTTCTGACACTTTATGAAAAGAGGTGGGTTTTTTTTTTGTTTTTCAGAAAGTATACTATCTTGCAAATACAAGATCCCACATTATCAAGATATCACAATTACAATATCTTTAGGATTCTTCTTACCTGTTGCTCTGTCAGATGTGTTGTAGTGCGTTTGTATGAGTGGATCTCTGTGTCTGCTACTCGCCATATTGTGTGTCCCTTCACTTCTCCAACTTTCTCCCTTTTCGTAATCACAATTAAATATGCTCCTACACAAAACATATATGTATATCAATCATTTATAAATATACATAAATTAGAGGATTTATAAGTAAAAATAAAAAATAGTCATAATTATGTATGATGTGTTATGTTTTTATTTCTACTAAAACCTATATTAGTAATTTTTGTCTTGTTAGTTGCACTAAAATTAAAGTTTTATCATAATGAAGAGAATGATGCAACAAAGCCTCTTTAACAAGAAATTATAATAAGCATTGTTCTGAAATTCCATAAATATTAAATCTTGTCCAGTGGCTATGATACAAGATTATTTCATCTGATCCTTTACAAGTTGATCTATTACAATAGAAAAGAACCACCAGATAACTGAGCACTTTGGGAAGTTGTGTAAGTACCCTTAAATCTAAAAATAAAGATAAAAATGCCTATGTAGCCCACCTAAGCTTCCTCATTTTCTATCACTTCCATAATGTCTAGTAAGATCCAAATTTTTATTGTGAAACAACACACCTGCTACCAGTCGTATTATTCCCAGAATTCCATATATAGACTTGGTGATGGCAGAGGCTGGTATCTGACCTTGGTTTCCTTGTTATGAAGTTAAACAATATTTCAAAAATAATTTCAAACTTTAAATGTATTTAGTTTAGTTGAATCAAACAGAACATTCTGACCAAAAGCATAAGAAGTGTTCTTATAAGTTGTTTTAAATTAGCTGTCAGAAATACATAATATAAAAAACTTCAATAATCTTTACATAATTTTTTAAAACAAAGTGGTGGAATGTTGACATTTAACACATGATATTTTAGAATAAAAATATGAATAAGGTAAACTATATATGTATGCACAGACACACACACTTGCCCCTACCTTGCAAAGTTATTTCCTGAGTCACTCTGTCAATGATAAGGAGCTCTGTAGTATCACCCCCTCTAGGCTCCACAATAAACCGCTCAGAAGTGATATGTCTGCACACATTGTTATGAATACAGTTGTGATAAATAAGTTCATCACCCTGCTTCTCTCGCCCTTTTTCTACAATGAGTGTGTGTGTGTGCACATGGGGGCATGGCACCAACCTTATTTTATTTTTACATCTTGATAAATGCTACATAGTAAAAACTCTTAGCAAATATATGCTCCAGGGTTAAGGTCCTAAGAAAATTCAAAATACAACCAGTCCAGTCAATAAAAAAATGAAGGTAGGAAGAAAGGATTATGGGACTGGGATGGATCTAATCCATTCTTTGATTTATGCACCATGTACTTTCTTGCTGAATATGTTCTGCTGATTAGAGTTAGGATCTATGTGCCGTAGGGATGCTGTCTGATGATAAGTGTGTTTCGAGTTATCCTGCATCTTGCTTCAGATGTATTTCTAGACTACCATCACAATCGCTTCCACAGTGCCAGGATTGTACTAACTCAGCACAAAGTTTACACATTTTACTTGGTACCCCTGACATACCTCTACCCATCTTGACAAAGTTTCAGATATTGCAGCTTATTAAACAGATAAAGTTCTGCAATACTATTTCTATCAAGAAATAGCGGTCTGAAGCCCACCTTGAAGCCCTCAAGAAATGTCACTAACTGTGAATCAATACCACTTCAAAAGAATTTTTATATGTTCAAATGCCAGTGAGGACTTATTTGTGTGAGCTTAAGTCTAATTATTCCAATTAAGCCTTGATTCAACTTTTGATGTTGGGATATGTGGAACTATGTGAGACAATATGGTAATGACAGTCAATTTAACTCAAGCAAGAGGTCAATATTGCTGGGGTGATATATGGTTTTGGGTTGAAATGACTGGTGAGCCTAAAGATACATGCATTGAAAGAGTCCAAAATCATTATATCATCATATGGTTAATATGTATTCCCAGATCTCACATCAGCTGAGACCTTCACAACACAAACAAATCCACACACACTATCTCTCCCTCTCTTTTTTTTTTTAATCACGATGTTTGTAACTATGTATCTCAAGAACGATAGTATTCGCCCACATTTAGGGAAATAGTAAATGGCACTTAGCTTTATCCAAGCATTAGAAAAAACATGCACACTACGCGTCCTTCAAGTTTAACCGAGCAAAAAAAAAAAAAATCCATATGGGTCAGTTCATTAAACGTAATTCATTAACGGCACACAGCTCCCTGAACCACACCCCTCTGTTTAGCGTGATCGTACCCGGCACCTGTGTTTAAGTACGTAATTTCCATGACTCCTTTTCACCCTTTTATCCGCTACAGGTGTCACACGCTCTCCATTTATATATTCGTACCATAACTTATTTAGCCATACCACTTTGTAAGTAAATTTAAAGTCAACGCCGCAATGTGTCTTTCCACTTTCAGTTTCGTTACACCAAAAAATGTATAATTTTTCCATACTTAGTACCGAACAATGTGGAATAGCCATAAGAAGCATCTGTTCCACCTTCCCCGAAATTAATTTCGAAAAGGTTCAAAGAATTTTCCACATGACCACTGAAATGTTTATCAGGTTCTCAGCGTTCAAATGCAGACGACTTTTTGTCGTCTTCCCCCATGCCACCCATTCGAAAAATTACTCTTGGCTACCATGAAAGTAATGCAAATATATAGAAACGCTAAGAAAATTGTATAGGTATAGTATATTTTCTTTAAATATTTACTATAATAAACAGAAATTATACATCGGTAAGCATTTAAATAAAATTCTACGCCCACTCACAGTCGTAAGACCTCGTGAACGGCCATGTTGGCAGAAACAAATAAACGTGATTTCTTTAGTAAAAAGTTTTCAAGGGAGGTAATCATGCCGACGTTATCGGTCTGTAAAGGTCATATCATAACCTGGGGAGTGAGGTGCTCTGGGCTAGTCATGCATGAAGGCAGTGCCCATCTCCTCTCCTTCGCTGCCTTCCCCAACCCTCTATGGTGTCAGTTGGGTCGACTGGGGAAAGTTTGGACGAAAGTAGCCTTTAAGTGGTCAAAGCACTAGGCTATCCGCTTCCCCGTCGATGTCTGAGACTGCTTTTGTTGCAATAATTACAGAAAACTGAAATTATTAAACAGATTAACTCTCAGCTCTTGTTCTTATTCTTAAATGTTATATTTGGTTCCTCTTTGTGTTTTCTGTGTTTGATTTTATTCTTCAATCGTTTAGTACGGTTGTTTATTCTTTTATAGTTTATACGTTATTTGTTTGTTTTCCTGTCCCTCGCATGCTGTCCATATTTCGTTCGTTAAGCGCTAAGAGCATACTCCTTAGGAGTTTGAGTACGCGCTTTAAAAATTTTCCATTATTATTATATTTGCATCCTGGATCACAGTTGTTGTTTTTTTTAATGGTTTGTGCACGCTGGAGCTGCTTCTTGCTAGGTATCATTAATATTATTTTGACAACAATTTTGCATGTCATGTTGCGAGCGTCAGTGTCTGTATGTAAATACGTTTGTGGGTTGTTGTTTTTTTTGTTTTGTTTTTTTGAGGGGGTAGTTGTTTTGTTATGGTAGATGGCAGATGGTTAGTGGCCGATCTGACGCACCGCAAGCGGTAATAGGAGAGGAGGGAGGGGTAACGAAGAGGTTTATTCCATGGGATGGGACACAAACCTCTGAACAATATTTCTCATTATATACCAGAGAGATTAATGGCAACAATTAATCGCTGGCGCCACCCTGACCACGATGGCGTGCCCCCAGCAGATGGCAAGGGGGAGGGGGGACCAGCGTCCGCTAGTATTATACATACCTCACTGCTTATACTGGCTGTTATATTGTACCTCGATCATCTTTATGTTGTTCAGTGTGTCTACACGTACCTCACTGTTTATTGGCTGCTATCTTCAATTTATCAGTACTGGTCTGCATAGAGAGTCCGATCTATCTTGGTCGCGATGCTGCGTGTTAATAAGTTCCCATTATCATTATTATCATTACTAAAGGATCAACTAACCCAAGGGAGGTAAGCCACATAAAAGAAGTAGAGCTTGTTATCTCCCATTTTTTGTTTTTCGGTAGTCACGTTATCCGCAAATAACAATACAGATATAAAGAATTAAATCTATAAAAAAAAAAAAAATTGCAGGCTTCTCACAGTTTTGAATTGTTTATTTAATTTGTCTGTTTTTGTTATTTGTAGCAAAATGCATCCCGAGGAAATGTTTAGTTTCCAAGTAAATCACGCTGGATTCACGGGTTGACTTTTTATGTTCATTTAGTCTTCCTAGTCTTTCCGTTTCCATTCTGACGCTTTTCCTTTGAAAGATCAAGTTATGTTTACACCAAATACAATGGTGTCAGTGATTATAATAATTTCTTTTACCGATATCGATCCGGTGGTTAGAATGTGTGTGGAATAACCGCTACCGACAACCTAGGTTTTTAATTGTAATATATAACACACACACACGCACACGCACACGCGCACGCACGCACGCACGCACGCAAACACGCACGCATGAACGCACGCATGTACGCACGCAAAGAAAGAATAAAAAGACAGAAACGGGAGACAAACTCACAAGTTAAATAGACATGAAAAGATTTTGTTTCGCTAGAACCCTAACAATTTTCTTTCAATGGAAAACAAAAGAGAAACAGGGTTTGTTTACAAGTCCTTTATTTTACAAGAACATAAGCTGTAATAATGCATCGAATATAAATGATTTCATTTTAAGACAAATTCTCTGCTGTTACATGCTACAAATAGGTCCAGTCACTTTTCTACTGCTTCAACGGACATGTAAGTAAATTCTCTTCACATCCCTCAGTTTCCATCAAGTTTGTGTATTTAAGTCTCTTCGAGAGAAACCCTGGGGGCGAGGTGGTTCTATAGAAGGAAACCGTCGTCATGATGGCCCAGCCCTGTCCACGGCTACAAGGCGGGGGTGGGACTAGCTTCACACCTGGGCAAGAGCACCACCACCTGATGGTTACCGACAAACCTAGGTTCTTAATTGTAATATATAACAACACACACGCACACACACAGGCACACACACACACACACACACACACACACACACACACACACACACACACACACACACACACACACACACACACACACACACACACACACATATTCACACACACGAACAAGCACGCACGTACGCCCAGAAAGAATAAAAAGACAGAAACGGGAGATAAACTCACAAGTTAAATAGACATGAAATGATTTTGTTTCGCTAAAACCCTTATGAGGATACCACACCATAAAAATTTTCTTTCAATGGAAAACAAAAACGAATTAGGGTTTGTTTACAAGTCCAAACTAATTGCTGTTACATGCTGCCAAAAGGTCAAGTCACTTTTCTACGGCTTCTACGGACACGTAAACAAATTATCTTCAACTTACACAAAGTTCGTGTATTTCAGCCTCAACGTGAAAATTCCTGGTGCCGAGGTGTTTCTCTTTCAAAGAATCCACTAGGACGAGGGCCCAGCCCTATCCAGGAAGGCGTGCCCCCGGCTGATGGCTGCGGGGTGGGTGAGTCGGCCTAGCTTTACCACTGGGCAAGAGCACCACCCCGGCTGCAAGGCAAGAGCTGGGCAAGAGCTGGGCAAGAGCTGGGCAAGGAGTTGCCAACATCACTAATGAAAAGTAATAAAACGTCAGCAGCTATCTTTTAAAATTATTTTATTTATCATGCTAGTTTATAAATACTAAAAACAAGACACTTCACTGAAACGTTCAAAAAATAATTAACTTTGTGAATAAAGATTTTTTTAATTCATTAGCCTTTCAATGTTTATCAAATGTCACCCACGCAATCAAGGATTCGTACCCATCGCATTACAAAACTCAGTTGCACACCATAATCCTAATTTAAATTTCTTCTAAGAGTCAAATGTATTTAAGTAATCAGTTTAAAGATACACAGTGTACAACACAATGTTAGAGATCGGTCATTGGCGTCCTACTGCCACCCATGATGCTCCAATCCATGATGCTCGCCCTGTCTACGCGGCGAGGAGCTGGAAGGCGGGGTGGGGATTCTGGCAGAGCTTCACCACTGGGCGAGAGCACCACCCCGGCGGCAAGGCGGGTTGGAGAGTCGGCCTAGCTTCACCACCTGAAGGTTACCGACAAACCTAGGTTCTTAATTGTAATATATAACAACGCACACGCACACGCACACGCACACGCACACGCACACGCACACGCACACGCACACGCACACGCACACGCACACGCACACGCACACGCACACACGCACACACACACACACACACACACACACACACACACACACACACACACACACACACACACACACACACACACACACACACACACACACACACACACACACACACACACACACACACACAAGCACGCACGTATACACAGAAGGAATAAAAAGACAGAAACGGGAGACAAACTCACAAGTTAAATAGACATGAAATGATTTTGTTTCGCTAAAACCCTTATGAGGACACCACACCATAACAATTTTCTTTCAATGGAAAACAAAAGCGAATTAGGGTTTGTTTACAAGTCCTTTATTTTACAAGAACATAAGCTGTAATAACAAATCCAATATATATGATTTAATTGTAAGACATAAACTAACTGCTGTTACATGATGCCAAAAGGTCCAGTCACTTTTCTACGGCTTCAGCGGACATGTAAACAAATTATCTTCAGCTTACACAAAGTTCGTGTATTTCAGACTCAACGTGAAAATCCCTGGTGCCGAGATGTTTCTCTTTCAAGGCATCCGCTGGCACGATGGCCCAGCCCTGTCCAGGCAGGCGTGCCCGCGGCTGGTGGAGCAAAGGCGGGGTGGGTGGCTCGGCCTGGCTTTACCACCGGGCAAGAGCACCACCACGGCTGCAAGGCAGGGTGGGTGGGTCACGTGGGTGGTCACGTGCCCAGGACATGCACCCACGTCACGAGCCACTGAAATTAAGTTTTATATCTGTCCAGCCTGTGGGCCTTGCACGAATTTAACATTAATATAGAAAGAGATTGAAAAGCATGAACACATGCACTTCAGGTGGCTTAATTATGGAATATTTGAATGTTTTGTTTACCGCCATTAGTGTCTACAAACAAACAAAGGTGTGCATAATTTCAGACCTTTACCCTCATTACCATGGTGATACCTTTGATTAGTGTCTGTATGGGAATTAGTCTTCTGGAACTCAGTCTTGTTGAATGGTTACCTGAGGTTTATAATCAGTGGCATATAGCTGTGTGGATCGTGTGAATTGTTCGATGAAAACAATAAAATCGAAAAAAATTAATGAAATTATTCAATGTCTTATTGCGTTTGGTGTGTTTATTTACAGTGGACGAAAGTGCACGTGTGTATATATATATAAATGCAAGGAGAATGTTTATATGATTTTGTTTGCTGCAGAAAGAACTCAGAATCAATTTCCCTGAAAACTATCCATCTTTCTGTCGAGAGCTCTCACACTGTGTAGTATGGTATACAGTATACAGTGTCAGCTATCAGGAATTGGCTGTGCTGCCCATAATATGTACACAGCGCCATACAAACTGCTGCAGACTGTCTATCAACAGACATGGAATCAATAATATGAAAATTTATTATTACGAATGTGATCAGGAAGAGAGCTCCACTGCTCAGCAGCACAGAGGCAGGATGTCCGTTGTCCGTGTGTGGCTGTCTTTGTGGAAGGGAGGATGGAATGCACGAGGGGAAGGTGGAGAGGTAGCACTAGAAAGCTCGGCACAGCACTTAGGTGGTCCAGATGCTCACAGTTATAGAACAAGACAAGACCTTCCGCCGACTAGTCCATTGTGCAAATTGAACCTTTACAGTCCGATGGTTTTTATCAGGTCATAGTCAGGTGGTGGGGTCTGTAGGTGGGAGAGCACTTGGAAAAAATCCTGAGTGGATAAGTCTGCTATTGCTTTTGTGTGGAAGGAAGGAATGTCACAAAGTTCTTTACGGATCTTCGGGCATTGTCGCTTGACTTTCCGAAAGACTGCTGAATGTTTGTGCTGCGTGCGTGCTCGGGGATGTCAGTCCAGGGGCTGGGGCAATACCAAGTGGGTAAATATTATCAGGCATTGCCTGGGTGGCTTCGTCTCTTTAATCTGTGATTAAATTGTAGAGTTACCAACATCACTAATGAAAAGTGATAAAACGTCAGCAGCTATCTGTTAAAATTTTTTCATTTATCATGCCAGTTTATAAAAACAAAAAAACAAGACACTTTACTGAAACGTTCTCAAAATAATTAAGTTTGAAGACATACTGTGTTTTTTTTTTAATCCATTAGCTTTTATTGTAAATTTGTTTATTTCTAAATTTCCTTCTTTAGAACAGTTGTAAGTTTTAGAAACACGCTGTCCACCCAGCCTCACCCACATATACATATGGTCCGTTAGTGGCCACAACAAGGTACAGGGCGATAAAAATAAGTGTCTCTTCGACTCTTGTTAATCTCTATTTCTTATTAAGGTATAATCAGAAATATTGTACATCGGTATATGTATCATCGCATAGACTAACCCGCCTCTAACACCCTTCACTTCAGACCCTGTGTGGTGAGTAAGATCAGTCACCGGCTTCCTACCAGACCATGATGGCACAGTCCTACCAATGACAGGAGGGGCTGATGGAAAGGGGGGGCATAAAGACAGGGCTGGGGGTTCTGGCATGGCACCGCACCCTCGCCAGGTCCAGAGCACCAACCTGGCTGCAAGACAGGGCTGGGGGTTCTGGCATGGCACCGCACCCTCGCCAGGTCCAGAGCACCAACCTGGCTGCAAGACAGGGCTGGGGATTCTGGCATGGCACCGCACCCTCGCCAGGTCCAGAGCACCAACCTGGCTGCAAGACAGGGCTGGGGATTCTGGCATGGCACCGCACCCTCGCCAGGTCCAGAGCACCACCCTGGCTGCAAGACAGGGCTGGGGATTCTGGCATGGCACCGCACCCTCGCCAGGTCCAGAGCACCACCCTGGCTGCAAGACAGGGCTGGGGATTCTGGCATGGCACCGCACCCTCGCCAGGTCCAGAGCACCACCCTGGCTGCAAGACAGGGCTGGGGATTCTGGCATGGCACCGCACCCTCGCCAGGTCCAGAGCACCAACCTGGCTGCAAGACAGGGCTGGGGATTCTGGCATGGCACCGCACCCTCGCCAGGTCCAGAGCACCAACCTGGCTGCAAGACAGGGCTGGGATTCTGGCATGGCACCGCACCCTCGCCAGGTCCAGAGCACCAACCTGGCTGCAAGACAGGGCTGGGGATTCTGGCATGGCACCGCACCCTCGCCAGGTCCAGAGCACCAACCTGGCTGCAAGACAGGGCTGGGGATTCTGGCATGGCACCGCACCTGGGCTCTTTGGGCTCTTTGGGCTCTTTGGGCTCTTTGGGCTCTTTGGGCTCTTTGGGCTCTTTGGGCTCTTTGGGCTCTTTGGGCTCTTTGGGCTCTTTGGGCTCTTTGGGCTCTTTGGGCTCTTTGGGCTCTTTGGGCTCTTTGGGCTCTTTGGGCTCTTTGGGCTCTTTGGGCTCTTTGGGCTCTTTGGGCTCTTTGGGCTCTTTGGGCTCTTTGGGCTCTTTGGGCTCTTTGGGCTCTTTGGGCTCTTTGGGCTCTTTGGGCTCTTTGGGCTCTTTGGGCTCTTTGGGCTCTTTGGGCTCTTTGGGCTCTTTGGGCTCTTTGGGCTCTTTGGGCTCTTTGGGCTCTTTGGGCTCTTTGGGCTCTTTGGGCTCTTTGGCTCTTTGGGCTCTTTGGGCTCTTTGGGCTCTTTGGGCTCTTTGGGCTCTTTGGGCTCTTTGGGCTCTTTGGGCTCTTTGGGCTCTTTGGGCTCTTTGGGCTCTTTGGGCTCTTTGGGCTCTTTGGGCTCTTTGGGCTCTTTGGGCTCTTTGGGCTCTTTGGGCTCTTTGGGCTCTTTGGGCTCTTTGGGCTCTTTGGGCTCTTTGGGCTCTTTGGGCTCTTTGGGCTCTTTGGGCTCTTTGGGCTCTTTGGGCTCTTTGGGCTCTTTGGGCTCTTTGGGCTCTTTGGGCTCTTTGGGCTCTTTGGGCTCTTTGGGCTCTTTGGGCTCTTTGGGCTCTTTGGGCTCTTTGGGCTCTTTGGGCTCTTTGGGCTCTTTGGGCTCTTTGGGCTCTTTGGGCTCTTTGGGCTCTTTGGGCTCTTTGGGCTCTTTGGGCTCTTTGGGCTCTTTGGGCTCTTTGGGCTCTTTGGGCTCTTTGGGCTCTTTGGGCTCTTTGGGCTCTTTGGGCTCTTTGGGCTCTTTGGGCTCTTTGGGCTCTTTGGGCTCTTTGGGCTCTTTGGGCTCTTTGGGCTCTTTGGGCTCTTTGGGCTCTTTGGGCTCTTTGGGCTCTTTGGGCTCTTTGGGCTCTTTGGGCTCTTTGGGCTCTTTGGGCTCTTTGGGCTCTTTGGGCTCTTTGGGCTCTTTGGGCTCTTTGGGCTCTTTGGCTCTTTGGGCTCTTTGGGCTCTTTGGGCTCTTTGGGCTCTTTGGGCTCTTTGGGCTCTTTGGGCTCTTTGGGCTCTTTGGGCTCTTTGGGCTCTTTGGGCTCTTTGGGCTCTTTGGGCTCTTTGGGCTCTTTGGGCTCTTTGGGCTCTTTGGGCTCTTTGGGCTCTTTGGGCTCTTTGGGCTCTTTGGGCTCTTTGGGCTCTTTGGGCTCTTTGGGCTCTTTGGCTCTTTGGGCTCTTTGGGCTCTTTGGGCTCTTTGGGCTCTTTGGGCTCTTTGGGCTCTTTGGGGCTCTTTGGGCTCTTTGGCTCTTTGGGCTCTTTGGGCTCTTTGGGCTCTTTGGGCTCTTTGGGCTCTTTGGCTCTTTGGGCTCTTTGGGCTCTTTGGGCTCTTTGGCTCTTTGGGCTCTTTGGGCTCTTTGGGCTCTTTGGGCTCTTTGGGCTCTTTGGGCTCTTTGGGCTCTTTGGCTCTTTGGCTCTTTGGGCTCTTTGGGCTTTGGGCTCTTTGGGCTCTTTGGGCTCTTTGCTCTTTGGCTCTTTGGGCTCTTTGGCTCTTTGGGCTCTTTGGGCTCTTTGGGCTCTTTGGGCTCTTTGGCTCTTTGGGCTCTTTGGGCTCTTTGGGCTCTTTGGGCTCTTTGGGCTCTTTGGGCTCTTTGGCTCTTTGGGCTCTTTGGCTCTTTGGGCTCTTTGGGCTCTTTGGGCTCTTTGGGCTCTTTGGGCTCTTTGGGCTCTTTGGGCTCTTTGGGCTCTTTGGGCTCTTTGGGCTCTTTGGGCTCTTTGGGCTCTTTGGGCTCTTTGGGCTCTTTGGGCTCTTTGGGCTCTTTGGGCTCTTTGGGCTCTTTGGGCTCTTTGGCTCTTTGGGCTCTTTGGGCTCTTTGGGCTCTTTGGGCTCTTTGGGCTCTTTGGGCTCTTTGGGCTCTTTGGGCTCTTTGGGCTCTTTGGGCTCTTTGGGCTCTTTGGGCTCTTTGGGCTCTTTGGGCTCTTTGGGCTCTTTGGGCTCTTTGGGCTCTTTGGGCTCTTTCGGCTCTTTCGGCTCTTTCGGCTCTTTCGGCTCTTTCGGCTCTTTCGGCTCTTTCGGCTCTTTCGGCTCTTCGGCTCTTCGGCTCTTCATAGATAATCATCATTAATCACCATCCATTTATCATCATCCATCAACATCTATCAGCATCCATCATTACCTAATCATCAATTATAATTAATCTCCATCATCAATGATCTTCATTCATTATAAAAAATCATCAATCATTACCATCAATAATTATCAACCAGCATCATCAATAATCATCATCATTAATCACCATCCAACCATCAACATCTATCAGCATCCATCATTCATCATAAATCCTGATACATCATCATCATTATCATCATCATCATTCATCATGAATCATCATCAATAATCTTTATTCATCATTACTAATCATCAATCATCACCATCAATAATTACCAACCATCATCAATAATCATTTATCATGATAGATCATCATCATCATCGATAATCTTTATTCATCATAAATAATCATCAATCATCACCATCAATAATTATCAACCAGCATCATCAATAATCATCATCATTAATCACCATCCACCCATCAACATCTATTAGCATCCATCATTCATCATAAATCCATCCTCCAATCAATCATCCGTTCTTCAATTATTTATTTATCATCACCAATAATCATTACCATCAATAACCGGCAATCAGCATCATCCAATAATCACCCATCCAACATCTATTATCCATCAATCATTAATTTATTATCCATTTATTATCTATCCTTTTATCTATCATCCATCCTTTAATCAATCATCAATCATAAATCATTATCATCTTCATCATGGCAGATGTGCGGGAGCTCGTGTTTATTCAAGGTGTGGCAACAAAGTTTACATAGCTTACATCAAGACACATACATGGCTGTAAACATACACAACATATCAATGTCGTAGATGACTTTCAACCTCCGTCAGTCAGTTTACCTAGACAACCGTTATGTAATACTTCCCAACATTCTCCCTCGGTCGGATTCTGTTCAGGGAGGTTCACACTAACACACACATCTACACTTCCTTAAATAATCTTTCTTGAAACTTCCTTGAATATTCTTCCTTGAAAACTCTCCTAAGCTGGGGGCCGCTGGGGTTAACGAGGCCAACACCCCCTCCACACCCCCCCCCCCCGACAGTGTCCGTCTCCTAGAGCAACGAGTGGCGACTAGACGGACACACCTGTGTACGAGATACACACTAGCAAACTCCTAAACAGTCAGGCCTTTCTCTTTCTTAACAATTTTATTAGCTTTCGCTCTATATATATCTAGGCTGTCTGCTTGTTTGTTTGCTAATCTGTCCGCATTTCTGTCATAACGACCGACACTCTGCATGATGTATCTAGTCACAGCCTTACCTACTAATCCTATCATTTCGCCTTCTTTCTTACATGAGATCACATCAAATACTAGCTGGGGATCCATGTTGCACACGAAGATAGCAAATAATAATGAAATAAAGTCACCTAAAATTATCTCACAAATACAATCAGATAGAAATGTAATCACAGCATCAAAACGTGTCTTCACAATGATTCGCAAAATGAAAGAAGGAATAAAAATCCCTCAGTCAAATACAGTTGTAAACACTTCAAGGTTTAACCCTAGTTCAATCAAGGCTATTTAGGAAACAACTATACTCAATCATCAATCAAAGCAGTGAGTGTACACACATCTCAAATCCAAATCTCAGTAAACACAATAAAACCCTCAAAGAGCAATCAGATTATTTAAATGTAATAATCTGAACACTACTTATCATCAAGATTTAAAGTTCAATATAGGTTTGAGGGACAACCAAATATTTTTTTCTTAAAACAATAGAATAGAGTACATAATGGGGAAGATAATAACACACTCAGACACTACCAAGCTTCCTCCAATAAACACCACACTCAGGGGTTAGGTGAAGGTAGCAGGGAAAGAAAGACAGAATACAGTAGAGACAGAGGCTGTGCCCTGACTACGGGTAGAACTTTACAGACCCGTAGACCCCTGGAGCTGGAGACGGGGAATAAAACGTGAAAATTAACCATAAACATCAACAGAAAAACCACGTGACTCCTCAAAGGACAATCCTTCCACACAACAACTGTTTACAAGACAGACAGCTCCGCAATCATGTCGGGGTGAGCAATTGTCACGGACAATGGCAGATGGCATGGGTTTTTTTTAAGCAGGTTCAGGTCAGATGACAACAACACAAATCCTCTGCCCCAATACACGGTCAAATACCAAATAATTCTCGCACAGAGAAAACTCAAAGCTAACTATAGCATCTCGCAGTTCTTAGCTCCACGCCACAAATGTAAAATTTCTTATATTTGTCCTCACGTCTGTCTACTTGCTGATGAGAAGAAAGGGATATCGCCATGAAACTATGTCCGATGACTAGTGGTCACACTGAAAAATTAGAATAAGTCAAAGATAATACTTACAATTCCCGTCATCTGCCATCTGCCATCCCGATGTAGGATGCTCTCACGAACCTCAGCGCCAGGAATGTTCCTCCTCCACCCATTCACTGCCAGGCACGTGCGCTGTCACACTGGCAACCACACTAACACGCCACTGCACAGATTTCCATAGAAACACAAATGCTGGTGGACACTTCTAGAATCTTTGGCCAGGACTTTCGTGGAAACGTCGACAGGATGCTCCATTCCTCGACGACCCGGCGGTCCGGTGGCAATGGTTAACGCCTGTCACCAATACACTGAAGGTTGGCTGTCCTGGGTTCAGCTCTCGTCTCGGGCATGCCGTTCTTTCTCGGCAAGTGACATCTGTTCACAGGGCTGGCTGCCTTGCAGTGATATAGCCTTAGCTGCTGGCTCGGCGTAAAACACCAATTCCCCCCCCCCCATCCGTCCCCTCGACGACCCACAAGGGAAGAAACTCCAGGGCTACCCGGACGGGTTCGAGCTGCGTGGTCCTCCCTCGGTTGACAGTCACCTCTGGGTGGGTCCAGTGTAGGAAGAAGGCTCTCTTGCCCTCCTGTAGTTAGGGCTCCGTTTCAGCGGGTCCTCCTTAGCTGCTCCTCCACATTAGTTCCTGTAACTTAATGACTAATGAGACTACCACTCACTGCTACTATTAGTCTCCCTCGCGGTAAACTCATCACGTGATTTCTTACTGAACGTTAAGATTTTTCTCATGAAACAATTTAACAATACCTTTGCCGTGAAATCAGAATTTACAATTCAGGACAATATAAAAACATATTTGTTTACCTTTACTCGGCAAGGAACTAAATGCACAGATTCCCCTGTCTGTATTCACACCTGTACAGGTAGGACCAACCGTCTCGGCGTCTGCTTTGGGAATGTCACACACTGTCCACTGAGCGAAAAACCTGGAGGTGAGCTGTCGTTACTAGTGTCACGTGTCATCAGTTATGCTCCTGCACGCGGTTTAAGAATTACACCCTTCTTTCTTTTATTCTCACGCGGTACACACACTCGCACACACTCGCGAACTACGCTTACACGGGAAATAAACATTTCGCTGATACACAACATTATCCTTATCTTGTAATCATCTTGTAACTAGCACTTGTTTTGCTTCGTTTATTTTTTACTCTTTTGTTTATTTTTGTGTGTGAGCACACTTGTTAGTATCCCTGCAAGTTGAAAAGCGTTCAAGGTATGTTGTCATTCCAAAATACAGATATCAAAAATTTATTAAAACAGAAGAAAAAATTTTTAATCCGTCACTGTTTTAATTCGTCTGAATTTTTGTTATCTTTATCAAGATGCATCTTGGGGAAACTTGTTTACAAGTAAATCACACTGGAAAAGGAAGCTTGCATAGTTGACTTTTTCTGTTCATTTATTCCTTCTAGTCTTTCCGTTGACAGTCTGAAGCTAATCTGTTGAAAGACGAAGTCACCCTTACACCCATACAACGATGTCTTTAATTATAATAATTTATATTTTTGATACCGAGTCGGTTATTGGCAGTGATAGTGTGTGGGATAACCGTTACCGACAACCCAGGTTCTTCGTTGTAACATACACAAACAAACAAGCAAAAAGAATAAATAGACAGAAACGGGAGACAGACTGGCGAGTTAAATAGACATTAAAAGATTTTCGTTTCGCTGAAATCTTTATGAGGATCCCACAGCATAATAATTTTCTTTCAATGGAAAACAAAAGCGAAATTGGATTGGTTTACAAGTCCTTTATTTTCCAAGACATGAGCTGTAATATTGTGTCAAATAAAAATGATTTTGTCGTAAGGTAAAAGAATGTTTAGGCATGCGGACTTAATCATGTATCTTCAACTAAGAATAATAATAATAATAATTTGCTGGAAACAACAGTAATTAAATGCGACTTTTTCTATAAAATCTATCTTAAACCTATAGGCTTTTACAATTCATTTTTAATTTAGTCATACACACAATTGTTACACAGACACCACCACTACCACCCGACTTCATTCCAAATACATGATTCACTCATCAGTTGCATAAAGATTTTGAGTTCCTGTCATTGATGTCTTTCCAGGTGTTGTTACATGCTGCCAATAGGTGTAGTCACTTGTCTACCGCTTGTTAGTATCTGCATGTTGCCAGTCCAAAATACAGCCTGTCTCTGGTTTATGGTTTTGAGGGTTCTAGGCTCCAATTGTCTCCTTCTTGTAAAACTGTAAAGGTTATTTCTTGCTGTAGTCACTTATATCTTTGTCTTTCTCTTCCTTAAATATTAATACTCAGATTTGTAAAACAAATAATTTATTGTGTGGAAGTGATCTCAGTTACTTAGTTAAGCTATTAAAATAATACTCAAGCTAATAACCTGAGCATTTTGACTATGTGCATAGAAGCCACACTAAACAACTCATTCAAACTGGCAGAGAATAAACTAATCAAAGGGACGTAAGACATGAAAAGGTTTCGCTTGTTATCTCCCATTGATCAGTGTTTTGTTTGTTACCTGATCCGCACTGAAAATTGTTTTCTCAAGATATAGATATAATCAAGTCTTTAAAAGAAGATAAAAGAAATCAATGTTTACTCCTTTACTGAAATTGTTTATTTTAATCGGTCGAACCACACAAAAAAAAAAAAAAAAAAAAAAAATCAGCGCACTGCCCCTGCATGTAACCTGCATGTAAGCGAGAAGAGTCGTAGTTATAGGATACAATGCGACTTTTATTCCTTCTTCTCCATCACAAATCATACAACTACACTAGTCTACACAGAAGCTCGATCCTTGCGAACAAAACATCTTTTATTAGCACCAGTTACACATCAATATTGCAGCCAACAAAATAGAACGAATTATTGAAAAACCATTTGAAACTGCCGTAACGCAAGCAGTAATTAAGGCTCATAAATGATTTAATTTTGAGATATCAAAGGAAGACAATGTTAATTTAGTCCTTGTCAAGTCTCTTCACTGCCAGTGAAATCTGATCGTTATACGCATGTAGTTGTCGTTTACAGCCTGTGTTATTGAGCAAATGATGGACACACAGTTAACGAACTTTATTTTATGCGCATGCGCAGATCATCCCAAAACGGTCAGTCGTCCCAGACATCAGGCACCCGGTTCGCATCAGGACACGCGTGTGTCCTTTCAAATTTTCCTTATTATTATGATCCTCAATATAAAATAATGTTTCTATGAAAAAAAAATCGTTAAAAAAAATTTGTTTACAGAATTTCGAGTTCCTACTTTTGAGTTTTGTTCGTTTGTCTCATTTGTTATGTACATTGATAAACAGAGATACCGAAGTGCTATGTTGTCTGTAGAAACAAACTGTTAAAGTAATTCTAATGTAGGTCAGGGTTGTAGTGGATTTTAACCACAGTGTAATGATGTGAGTCTTTAAGGGTTGGGTATTATCAGAAGGTAGTGGAGGCAAAGAACTCTACAAAGTTGTCCACTTTCCTAGCGTGTGCTGTGTATATTACCTTACTAAGCGAAATGTAGATATTGCTAGTATTAAGCTTCTAAGCATACTGCTACATATTGGAAAAATAACAAATGATCACAATTAAGGATTAATGCAAGGGGCCAGGAAAATTCGTCTGCCTCGAGAAACGTGCTGGTTTTAGAAGGCCATATATGTTGCTCCCACCTGTAGCTGCTCTATCGTGCTGGTTGGGTTGGTTGATTAGGAAGGAATGTGCTTAATTATTACAATGAAGAAAGAAGGAAGAAGGGGATGAAATCGGAGTACCCGGAAAAAATACCTCGACTGTTAAAGAACAAGTGTCACGTACATAAAGCGTCCCAAGACGAGGTCTGAGATAAGGGCCTCTTGCTTTCGGTATGAAAAGCAAATTTTCGAGCCACCGATCCATGTTCCTGCCCTATATTATTACCATAACCCTAATTTCCTAGAAACTCCACTCATCCTGTTTAAGTGGTCTGTGCGCATACTCCAGCTGTTGCACTTCCTCCTTTCATCGTGACAGCACGGCTGGTGATAATGGCCCGGGATTTCCCCGGCTGCCAGGGATACACGTACTGTCGCAGAGAGGTCAGAGGTCACTCTGCCCGGGTTCTGGTCGCTGCCATGTCCCACCCAGCGCGTGCATATGCGTGAACGTGTGCATTTGCGTGCGTGTTTGTCTATGATAATAATAAGCTAAACCACGGTGGCTAAACCGAAAGCGTTGTAGCAAGTAGCCTCGTTCTTGTAATTAACTGGAAAAAAATCGTCTGCAAGCTGTTCAGGGATATTTGTGGTTCACCCAAACTGCGTCATTTATGGGAAAACAAACTATACAGACTGGGTAACTGTCTTCGCACCAATCAGTGACTTCACACAAACATATATCCGCAGACTTATATATAATTATATAGTGAAGAGCGAGGTACAATCGAACTCCGTCATTGTTCTACACACTGCAACACTCGCTGAGTAGATCGCGGCTTTGACGCCAGCACCCAGCGGGAGTCTAGTCAGCACGTGACCAGAGTGTGAGTGTTTCGTCGATCGACATCCGACGCTTTTCGTGTCTGCCTCAGGCCGCTGATTGTGGCAAGCATGAAACTCATCGTGCCTGTAATGGAATATAACGGAATGAAATACTGATATTTTCTTCAATTTGATGTCAACAAACGTATAATCGCATCAGGTACGCACAGTCAGATCACGAACTACGTTTCCGCGACTTTTTGTGTTTCCTGATTGGAGAGTGATTAAGGAGTAAATAACTGTTTCACTCGTGTTCGTGCCTGGGGCTGGCTGAAAGATGCGTGCGTATGTGTAACCAGTCGTGTCTGTACAATTGTATAGTGTGTCTATTCATGATTGCTGTTTTCAGTGCCGTTGAACGATTTCTACTGCATAATGACGGAGTTCAGTTGTACATCGTTCTTCACTATGTATATATAAGTCTGTGGACTAAAAGATTTATTTAAAGTGCTCACGAAAGCTATTGTTTCCAGCACGATCCATAAGCAGCAGCTGTTGCACATTCCGTGGACAAACTGTGGTTTGGTAAATGAAGAATTTCTGAGAAACATGGCCACTACGTTGTGTGTTTTAGCTTATAAAAAGTTTTCTGGCACAAAAGAAGTCGATCGTGAGTATATTCTTGAGATCTTGGACTTGCTGGTTTGTTGGATCTCGCAGTGGTTGTTGTTGTAGTACCATCCGGGTGCAAAAATTTTAAGATTAAAAATTTTTGTTGTTAGTTATTCACATTGAAGTTCTTATTAATGATCAGTTTTTAAGGAACAAAATTGTGTAAGATCTTTTGAAAAGGGTATTTCCCCCTCCCTACATTCAGTCTCGATGATTTCTAAGAAAACATCTTTTTTTTTTTTTTTTCCTTATCGTGTAGGCTGATACAGGAGCTTGGTAAGACCTTCATTCCCCGAAAAAAGATTTCGTTTCTTGAATGTTGTAGATGAACAGCTTGAGCTCTCAATACAAAAGACATGGCAGGAAGCATCTGTATCCTCACGGTCACTACAGCAGTGCCTGTCTTTGCTTCCCGAGGAAATATCCAATCATCTGGGCATGGCACTCCACCAGGAGCTTCCATTCATGCCTCCTACTTTCATTCCTGAACTGTTGTCGTCCCCGAACAAGAGGTTGCCGGCCATGAACCAAATTCAGATAATCTGTGTATGTGTCAGGGATCTGTGGGTGTGTGGATTGCACCAGCGTGTGAATGCGTGTATGAAAGAGAAAGTGTTTGTGTGTTATATTGCATGCGTGCGCATGTGTTGAAGTGTCGAGTGTAAATGTGTATTTTAACATGTTCATATGAATGTTCCCCTTAGTATATGTGTAGGTATGCTGGCAAGTATGCACAAATGTATGTTTGAATTAGCTTATTGCTTTTGCTATATACCATTTGGAGAAGACTAAAAAAAAAGCACAGAGTTCATCAAAATAGTACTGATGTGCAATCTGTCTAATGTTGTCAGCATTGCATTAACCTGGCCATGGGTGAAAAGGACTACATCAGAGCTTCTGCTCTTGTCTATGTTGTCGATAGGGCATGCTACAGGTAAATCATCAACTTTTCTTTAAATAAAATAACTTTAAAAATTTTTTTCACAAAAGCACACTTTTATTTAAAATTCACTAAAAGGGGTAAAATATTTGTATGTCTGGGGATTGTCTTTACTACATATAACTTAAAATATAGATGTGAGAGGAGTACTAATGATCAGATTTGTAATAGCTTGAGAGAGTGTCCCTCACACTTTGTGTTTAAAAAATAGTAAGTATCCCTGCATATGTCTATATCCCTATTCAGCAAGCTAAAAATGCAGAACAGAGGCTGTTGCGAGTATGAGCGATGAGATCAAGAAAAAAAAACCAATTATTTTTCTTGATCTGTTTACTGAATTCTAAGATTGCTCAAGTTTTTAACCAACAAAGTTAATTTGCTTAATCGTTTTTCAGAAAAGCGTGTACCGCGGCTTAGTGCTCAATATTTGTTCTGGTATCTTTGCCTTCTCCGTGCCTAGCCCACACCATAAATTAGACACCTGACCTGGTTCATCGTAATGTCTCATATTACTTTCCCTACTGTGAAGGACTTCCGCCATCGTGTCCTCGATTTCACAGCTTTTGTATCACAGTGCTTTGTTTATTAACAGTTGAATACGGCAGGTCAAGGTTAATGATCTGCCCTCACTTTTATCAATGTTATTGTGTTTACACAGCTATGTCAACAGCTTTTGGTACACGCAAATCAATTATCAGTCTTAAGAAGACACACAGATTCCTTTTAGCTTTGAGATTAATGAAATATCTTGATAATCAGGTTTTTTGTTTTTTTTTTGTTGTTGTTGTTTTGTTTTTTTTTGAGAGAGCGGCTGCTCCCCTTGTCCCCCTGGTTCCTATGCCACTGCTTGTTGTGTACAAGGTTCTAAGAAAAAGTCAAGTGGGAATATGGAAGAAAATAAGAAAGGACGAATAGGGAAACGGAAAATTGTTGAATTAAAAAAGTTATTAATTTAAATAAACATCGTGATCTCACTTATTTTCTTACAATAGAAAAGTTAACTTTGCTAGTTACAAACGAAGTTCATCACCTGAAAATCTCATTAAATAGTCTGTGGATAAACCAGATAGCCAGCTCGTCAATGAATGTCAGTCAGACGCTCGCTTCCTATTACACACTGTTAGGAGAAAGTTTGCTAATAGAGATACTAGGAAACTCATGCATTTCAAGATGAAGGAATTCTGTCACAGTTGCTTTAAAGCCTTCCACCATTACACCCTTACTATGTTTTGTATAAATAAAGTTTTTAATTTTTAAAAAGGGGCCTGCATCATTACAACTGAACTTAGAATGGTTTCAAATTTGGCCTCTCAGAGCCGTTGTTACAGCTGGCAGACGAAATTATGAATGTTAGTCCCGAAACTCCAGTCGCCCCCCAGGTGGTCCTCCGCAAAGCCCGGGTACTGAAAGATAATGGAGATCTCAACGGAGCCATGCGTATACTGAACAAGATCTTCAACAAAGGTGAGTTCACTGAGCCTGAAAAACAGCTGTATGTTGAGCTGACACCTGATAAGGTCAGTCTCACGATGTAAAAAAAAAACCGGGTGAGATTGTCTTCAGATAAGAACTATTTATAGCAACTACAGTTATCGAATGTGTGATATTTCTAGAGATAAGCAATATATTTTCGGAGATAGAAATCGAGAGAGAGAGAGAGAGAGAGAAAATGATAAAGAGAGAGTGTATGTTATTGCAAGCAACCATTCTTAATAATGGGTAAGTATTTGTATGTGTATCTAGCTCGTGCTAAGGAGCCTGTATGAATGTGCGTATAAATATTTCAGTACTGTATACCTACGTATCATGCATCCAAGTATACTCATACTCTTTCGATATATATATATCATGAACAAGTGTAAGTGTAGTAAACCTCTACATGCGTATAAATATCTACTTTTCAGAACACAGTTGGCAGTATCAGAGCGAGGAACAAGTCGAAGATACCAAAGCTGCGTGTTGGCATGTCGAGGGACAGCTTTACCATAATGTAGGTAAGTTGTCATCAGTAAATACTTGCTTTGTCTCAGGTATGGGCTGAAACCTAAACTGGAGAACTACTGCCGATTAGTGACATGTATGTCACTCACCTGACAAAGGTCTAAGATGTGCTCAAACATTTCTTAGTACTGAATGTCTTAGTAGTCTTTAATCTTGTTCCGGCAAGAAACTCTTCTGGCTCCTGAACAGGATTCTGTTCAGAGATGTTGGCAGGGGAGTGGGGCCTGTTTATGTGTACAGGACTCTGGAAGCAAGCAGTCACACCGCTCGTGGAAGCATTGCACCTCTTCAAAAAAGTTGGAGATGATAAGGGCATTGCCTCTTGTCTGGATGTTCTCTCGCGCTGTCTCAGCCGTGTGGGATGTCAAGACTACCAGGATATCCGCAGGTCTGTATGAGTTTCTTATCGTGCCTTCATTCACCTGTTTATGCCAGTGACAATTGTCGGCAAGCCTCTACTTTCTTCACCTTCACTGAATTCGTGCAGGTGCTAGAGGCTACACCGTGTACCTGCTACCCATAATAGTCACTGGGAAAGATCACGCCAGCACACTGTAGTTCGTGTGTTTCAGGGTTCATATGTACTGATGACCGCGCACACACACATCTTTGCATATTTTTTTTTTTTTTTGTCCATTTTAATCAGGATTTTTCCTACGCCAAGGATACCTTAACTAGACCACACTCACTAAAGAATTTACTTCTGAGCGCAGGAAAATTCTGGAGAAGAACTTCATGTCAATATTTCGCAGTTTCAGATGTTTGATAATAAAGGGGCATTGGAAAAGACCTTGCATCCCTTACCTTATGAACTCTTTTATAGGTTCCATCAAGATGTCTTCAGGTCCCAACACCCATGCTATGAAGCATACGAACAAGCAACTGAAGCCGTCAAACATGTCCAGCACATCACAGCCGGGTTTTTCTCCGGCAAGCACCAGGTTATTATTATTTTATCATTATTAACTCTCTAAATGAATTAGACCTCAGGTTTTACACAGTTCATTCATTTATTTTTCTGAAAGTGTCGATTCGGTATGTACACGATAAATAGAATATTCACGATATTGATACTCTTTCTCTGGAGAGTTTTAATTATTAGTTACAAATAAAAAGAATAGCTGTAAGCTCGTAGTCATCATTAAATTGTCTGTTGATGCTACTTTTTCTGCTGATTGCTGTTTTAGCTGGTGGCTGATGAATCACTCTTAAAGTATGCAGTTCAACAAAACTTTCAAGAACGGCAGAGATTTCTGGAGAAGATCGTGCATGAGATGAGGTCCATCTTGGCGGGATACCAGGACCTGACCTTCTTGCACGGCGTGGAGTCTTTCTTCGGTTTCGTGCGGACTCTGTTCACAATCTGCCTCGTTCTAGAGTGGTCTGCGAGACCGGAAGACTGGCAAGTGGCGAAAGACCTGGAAAAAATCAGCATGGATCTCTACTTCTTCATGTGTTGCGAGTTAAGAGGTGAGAGCGGAGAATCAATGGCCAAGCAGACGTCTGAATTCATTCTTCACATCAACGTGGCTATGGGTCTTCTGGGTCTTCCACACTTAAAAGAAAGCGGAACGAATGATGCAAGTCTTCTAGTGGACGGAGACACGAAAAAAATCTGCGACCTAGACCTCCAAAGAGGAGAAAAAGATAACAAAGTCCTCCAGGATGACATACAAATCCAAACGACAAACAACCAAGATCATTCCATATCCAGTCAAGTGTCAAGAAGCGACAGTAACGTTTCTTTAAGTCCACCCAGTGGCAGCAGCGGTTCGACTCAGGATGTTCAGAACTCTTGTAAAAATGAAAAAACATTTCCTGCAGCGAAAACGTGCGACCCCACTGCAGCAAAAGCAGCAACCTTTCCGGCTGCTGCAACCAGAAGCAAAATCAAACCTCATGATCAAGGCGAGGTACACGTAAGAATGAATCAACAACCGTTTGTGGGGGCTCCTCTCCCCCGTGAGCACCTGCGGTCAGCTACATACCCCGTCTTGACCCCGGAAGCGGAAGCGAGTCTCGCTGCGGATGATTCAGAAGACGAAGGCATCGTTATTGACGAGGAGTCACTTTCTCTGTCCTTTAACACCTTATCATCTGGTTCTTCTCAAGAAAGTGTTTGTCAAGGTTTAGTTGACCCTTCAGCTTTCTTTGACATTTCTTTGTCGAGCAAGTGTTCCGTGGTCAATGACGACATCCAGAAAAACCAAGCAAGCCGAGAAGGAGATTTACCAAAGCTGATGGTCCCGGCATCACAGGTGTCACAAGACCCAACTACAGATGTCAAAAGAGAGGAGATGCCAAAAACTGGTGCAGAATTTTGTCGTACAACATGTTCCACTGTTGATCTGGAGGCTACAACGGAAGCGAGGTCACTGGCTTCACTGAGAGACCTTTCCGAACCTTTGGTCAGTGGTCTGCTGAATGCCCTCCCCTATAGTGTGGACAACACAGTGAGCTGGACAACCTGGATACCACCTGCCGATAGTAAAGTGCACAGTAAGTGTCTGATCGTTCTCGTCTTACCTTCATGCTGCCATCTGGTTCATTCATGAACATTTAACCCCCTCAACCTAATTCCCGCATAATACCAACAAATCTGAAACAATACTTTAAACTATTGGCAAAGCCATCTTGCGCTATTTCGTTTACTTGAAATGTTGACAAAGTTTAAATCGTTCTGACTTACAACAGGAGCAGTACTCTTGTCCTTTAACCCCGAGACAGGTGAATGGTCACCCCAAACCACGTTGACCCACGTAGGACAAAAACTCCAGACGGAAAGAAAAGGAGCTTTTCGGGATGTTTTTCATGTCAGCTTCCTCCATCAAGATGAACCGCTAGGAAGGTCTGAAAACACCAGCTTCCTGATGCAAATTATTTGCTCTTAAAACTAATCATGAAACAGTCTGAGAGGTTAATCATTTTTATTGTGTGTAAACAACACTTAGTTTTTTTTATATATAATGCAGTATTTATTCAATACGTCTGTTGACTTAGTTGAAACTTATTTTATTCAGCTGTATAACGCATCCGCACCAAGCTTTGGTATGGTAATCATAATTGTCTTGTTTACATTCCAATTTATTGTTGTTTTATTCAGGTATGTAGGCAAGCGTTATCGGAAGCTCCGGCACAGAGCCATTCATACCTACATGATGGACGTATGCTGTCAAATGCTTGCTGGACATCTAGTTCACCGTTTCAATCAAGCCCTTACAAACTGCCCGGACGACTTTCTTCAGGTAATCTCACCTATCGGACGTTAAGTACATCAAGAAAGAGGAATTAAAGCTATTTAATTAAAATTTTAAAAATTATTATAAGGCAATGTTGTCATATCGGTAACGATGTTTCAGGTCCAGTTTCTTCCGGCGTATCACCTGCAGCTATGTGACATGTCAGGAGCAGTCTTTGACTGGCTTAATGTCGAACCCTTTATGCAAGGGTCGTTTATAAAACTGACCAACAACCATCGCTACGCAGCAACCACCCCAGAAGCAGTGGTTGCCACGGCCTTCACTCATTTCTCGTTCGTTGAGACGCGGGGCGCGCTGATGGTCGTGGACCTGCAGGGCTGGGTGCCCGCGGACAAAGAAGGAAGGATCTACCTCACAGACCCAGTCTTACACACCCGATGTGGGAATAGGTTCAGCGATTGTGACCGCCAAGAGCAAGGCATGAAAGATTTCTGGGAGAAAGTTCACCCACGATGCAATCACCTTTGCAAGTTCCTCGGAATAGACAGTCAAAGGTCAACGTTTTGAGATGTGTGGCTTTCGATGAGTTCTCTGCTGATGAGCAAATTTATTTATTTAGAAACTGTGAAAAGGTGTCGCTCTTGAAAACAAAGAGCAGCTAGCATAGCAATCTTCTTGTTTTCACCACATTAAAAGTAATCTCCCTTTCCCCAACAGCAAACGAGTTACATAATGCGATGAGTTGCGTAATGTAACAGCACAGATGGAACTTAAAATATTATTATAGTGGCAAAAATAAACATTTAAGCTCCCTGGGGTTTAACCATAACGAGGTGAACGGGTTTAAAGATTGAGATGAACTAATTAGAGGGTCACAAAGTGCGTTCGCTTAACAGAACATTCTTTGATTAATGAACTCTTCTGGTGGCGAAAAAGGGGGATCATCCTCCTAGGTAGAGCATATATATTAAATTACTCGACTTCTACTAGACTGCTGGCATTGGCAGAGAGAGAAAACTACCCGAAGCGCTCATTAAGGCCCTCGGTCTTCAAGCTCCTTGACAGACACGTGACTTTTCTCTCGAGGGCATGACCTTATCAATGAGCTATTCTCGCTACCTGTCCACGGTCTGCAAATGTCAGCTTCATGTCTCCAAGCTGCTTCTTATTGTATCACTAACAAGTCTGACATATTGCACCTGAAGCTTTATATCATCACGGTGATCAGTGATGAATCTGTTTATTTAGTAGCAGTGATTAGTGTTCAGTCTGTTTAGTTAGTGGCAGTGATTAGTGTTCAGTCTAGTTAGTAGCAGTGATTAGTGTTCAGTCTGTTTAGTTAGTGGCAGTGATTAGTGTTCAGTCTAGTTAGTAGCAGTGATCAGTTCAATCTGTTTATTAGAAACGCAAACAGAAAAATTCCCTGACATAAAATTTGTTTATCTTGTCTCTTTTCTTGTGTGCTGCTTTAAAAAAGTTCGTTATGATAATTGTTGTTTCATTGTGAGTTTTTCTGCTACAGAGACCTTTTTTAACATGAAAATTTAATGAAAAGGTTTTAGGTGGGCGAGATGGAATCTTGTAAAACAAATTCCGATCATCGTTACCACTACTTGTCGACTGACGATTCTCATTACATCGCAAACTCTTGCGAAAGTATCGAGTCATAGATACGGCAGTTGTAGAATGTTCATGGCTTTCTGTCTGATATTGGATACTATTGTGAATCCTTGGGCAGACAAACAAATAACGATCAACTTTAGAAACAATTAATAATGGAAAAACAATCTTGTCACGTGTGTCCGTCCACATTGATGCTAGATATGGGTTCTTCCTTGTTAGAAAGGTCGTTACACAAGAGAACAGAACTCTGTATTGCTCAAGACTTCTGATGACGATTGGTATATAGTTTCAGCTGGTGCAGTTCCTCAGACACAAGGCAGGGACACCATTTTTTTCAATTATAGGACCAGGATACACAACAGTAAACAAAGCTTTTCCTACATAGTTCCAGTCTACAGGAACTGTACACACCGTTCACCCTCCGGGTCAACGGCTGCTTTGATAACGGCGCGAGGATCATAACAATGGATGTCAGTGCATATTATGCAGATGCTCTAATTGCCAGATGTTTATATATTTTCGTAAGTGAGCTAAAATAAGCACTAATACTAAGCTGACATGATGAGCTGTGTACGAACAGTGGCAGCACATGAAACAAGGCCGCTGGCTTTGACATTTACAAGAGCTCTCAATGATACAGTCCATCAGATATAAAACTATCTTGCTTACCTGCGTTTCCCTCAGTCCCTGGATATTGCAACGGATTTATCAGTCTCTGTTTCGCCCGATTCCTGTCAACACAAATGATCTTTACCGTGTCTGAAGAGCATTCTGTGCGAATCTGAGAGAGGAAAATAATATGATTAACATGCCATTGTGGGGAGACCGTTATCCCAAACACCCTCGCCAAATAATATACAAAAAAAAGCCGAAATATTTTTATGTCTTATTGTCTGCTTATTCGATTTACTTGTCAGCTATAACAATTGTCTGAAGTATGAAAACTCGCTGTCTAGACACGATGCCGCGATACTCCACCTCCAGACTCTCTCACTTTACCCGATTATCGGTGAACGGAGCTTCACATTGACCTCTCGGGGGGATATTTCTATCCATCCTAAAATAGAAGGGAAACTATGATTTAATTTCATAAGATTATATTGCTTAAATTTTATATGTCTGCAGTAGAGTTCTCTTAGTTGTAAGTTTGTTTGTTTGTATTTGCTTTAGTGTTTGTTTTATTCTGGGTGTTTTATTGTGGGTGTTTTTTTTTTGTTTTTTTTTTTTTTTGTTTGTTTGGTTTTTTTTTTGGTTTGGTTTTTTTTTTTTTTTTTTTTTTTTTTTTTTTTTTTTTTTTGTTTTTTTTTTTTGGTAGGGGTGCTTTTGTTTTGCTTTATGATCGTAACAAGGAAGCCTCAAAGTCAAACCATCTTTGGGAAATTTTCCACCCTTTGCTCGATAAAATAGATGACATTCCTGACTTACCTTCTAAACATCTTGAGGGAAGTCGGGCCTACCAGCTGTGGCAGTCTGATGACCATCACCAGGACTGCCTTCTTCACCTTGTCAAGCACACATACCTTGTCAACTTACTGAAAACTGTTGCTGGAATGTGAACAGGGGGACCCTGAGTTGCTAAAACAGACGACTGGCCAGAACAGACAGACTGAAGTATTTACTCCGCCATAAGAGGCTGACAGGCAAGTAGCAGGAGCAAGACTGATCAAGATACATTCATGCTGTAAACCGATTTTCTTCTATTTTCGGTAAGCTGCCCAGACTATGGCACAACTTTTTTTCCAAAGACCAGGGTTAGTGAGTGTGAAACAGAAGAACCACCACAAAGTTGTTTATTATTCCTTATTGCATATGTTGTTTGTTCTTGTGTCCCTCGTATGTTTTCCATGTCTCGTTCTTGTTCTTAAAAGCGCTACGAGCATCCTCCTTAGGAGTGTGAGTATGAGCTATAGAAACTTATTATTATTATTATTATTATTATTATTATTATTATTATTATTATTATTATTATTATTATTATTATTATTATTATTATTATTATTCGTCTCGACGAAATAGTCTCAGACGCGAAATAAAAGCAGCAGGCGGCTGGCTATTGTGTTTTGTGGGACCTGGCATCTTTGACAGCAGATGTTATGGCATTGAAAGAGTCCTTGTACACCTCTATGCCAGACTAACCCCAGGCTGAAAAGACAGCCATTGTGCATAAGTGTAGAACATATTACACACGCCTCAGTGAAGCGACAATCCTTATTCATCCCATAGACAAGGCGCTGGTGTGGACGGTGAGGGCAGGGTGTGGGTAGCGGGTACACAAATGAAAAGGGTGGACCGCAACATATGTACAGCTGGTGATGGCGATTTCACGCCTGCTGCAGCTGCTTGCATCTTGCTTCAGGGCTGCTACAACTGTTTGCATCCTGCTTCAGGGCTGGAGGAAGGCGTTGAGCTCATGGAGTAAGTGATCCTGAACATTCCGAGGAAATTACTTTATCGATTCTACTCTGACTTCTCTGTTGGCGCTGGTTCCATTCCCTCCAAAAACTACTATCAGGGTGACAAACTACTGTCGTATCACATACAGCCTGAGAAAAATGTTTATCGAAAAAAAAAACGCAAACCATTCAGGTTGGTCTTTAAAGAAAAGTGACTTACGGCATGGACATCCTCTGAAATGTGCGCTCACACTTGAGGATGAAATGCCAAAAGGTCAAAATACAAACCCTGCTCAAAGAGCGAGGTATGGCCTTCACTACGAACCGTAGGAAGAAGAGGCTTTTTAATGCCAGATGCTAGAAGATATTTTATTTTCTCTTTTTTTTATTTATTTATTTTTCATTTCTCTTTTTCCCCCTTTATCTTGAATTTTTTTATTCGCTTAAAAGCTCTAGTTTTGCTTACAGTCCAACTACAGAGATATGGCTCACCGACAGCAGTAAACATCCGTGTTAATAAGGGCACAACAATACAAAATTTTAGAGTTTTAGCAATTAATTTATGCTAAATATTAGGGAACCGTACAGCCGATCCAGATTTTTTCTCCCTCTAGTTCCTCTTCTTTCTGTCCCCAACACACACACACTCTCTCTCTCTGCTCTCTCTTTCCTAATTGAGAGACCATGCCAATTTATCTAATTAAACTGTTTGGGGATCTATAAATTACATTTTAAAAATTTATTGTTGAAACTTTATGTCAATGCCCTCATTTATCTAGAGACCCCAGCAGCGATACTTCTGCGTGGCATGCTTGGCATCTTCACTCAAGATGTTCGCATCTGCATCACAATGTATGGTGTGTCATGTCATGTCATGTATCTCCTCCTGGTTACTCTACCGAATAATCGGAAACCTTTTAAACCAATTTTATCCATTAAAACATTTTTATCTATTTTTCTCCAGGCTAGAGAAGCACTAAGATCACAAGAAATCAGTATTGGAAGAAATACACCGTAACAGCAGCTTGCGGGAGAAAAGTTAGAACATTCTTTTGACAAGAACACGGAAGAAGAAAATAACAGAATTTGCTCCTATTATTACGCACCTATGCATCTGCAACCTCCCCGGCGTGTTTTGTTGACACTGAACATTTTTCTTGAAACTTATCTTTTTCTTATGAAAGATTTTTAAAAAATCATTCTTTGAAGTATGGTTTCTTCTACTTGCACTGCTTCCATCCAGTGAACCTGTAAAATGGAGAAACTGTATAGTCACCTGCATCATGATCATCAGATGACCAGACACAAAGGAGTCTAGTAATATTTTTTTTAAAGCTTTGTCCTCGTTCTGAGACGGAACTGTAGCTTTGATATGCCAGCGGCGGTTATTTGAGTAACTTGCTGGTGATTTCCACGGTAGCTGTCGTTTCTCTTCAATGTTCTCTGGGTTGAGACTGTCGTCTGCGATGTTCTTTTGGTGGAAGGAGGATCGATAATTTCCTGAACGTCGCCTGCAGCCCAATATGGAGACTCGGCAAATTAGAAGAACCATTCCGCACAAGATGTTCGCAAAAATACGGTCAGGGAAGGGGTTGGGGTTGTGGAGAAGGTTGTCAAAATGTCGTGGGTGGAAATAGTTGTTTGTATTTCCGTCTTACACTGCCATTTTGGTCGTCACCTTTGTCCTTTGCCACAGAAAGAGAGAAAGGTCCTTACAAAAAATAGTACGTCTAGGTTTGTGATTCAGCAAGTCGACGAGGCCAGAATCAAGCCGCCATGGCACCGGAAGGCAGTGGTGGATGGTTGTGGGTTATGGGCCTTGCCTGGGGGGAAAGTGGATGTTGTGGGTAACTGAACGTAGGAGAGTGGTTCACGTGGTCAGAGATGCTGAGCAAATGGGTGTGGTAAAAGAGGCCCGAGATCGAAGTTCTGCTTTGAATTTCACGTTGGTCGTTTCACTATTTTCAAAGGTGATTAGAGGTAAATTTTTGTTGTTATTTTTCAGGCACTTGATTACTTCAGAGTATTGTAAAGAGCATTTTAAAAAGGCCTATCTGATGATGAAAACCTCCTTTAACATCCTGACTACACATTTGCTTTCCGTCATTGGCTTAAATTTTATTATATTTATCTCCATGTCTTTGTGTCTTGATTCCTTGATTCTTCTAGAAACCCGCTGTTAAACCTATTTCTCCAGTTAGTGTACCAAGAGTTCATAAAAAAAATCAGAAGAAAACAACAAATGAATCCATGATGACTCTTCTAAGAAGGACACATGTTGGTGTCCATTAGATACGGAGAACAGGAATAAAGTCTGTTTGAACAGCCCAGAGAGAGGCTGATACAGTTTGAAAGATAAGCACCGACTAGGAGAGCTGGACTGAAGGACATTATTGATCAATCTTTCATTAGAGGAGCAGGGAAAACGATCTGCTCCAAGGCGAGAAGCGACAGCGCTTCCTCAAACTCAGTAACTGATGCCTGGAGTCAGGTTTACCAGTGTGAACTACCGAGTGGACATAGTACTTATGGTGGCGCCACTGGCACAGCATCTGAATGTCATCTGGACTGTCGAGTCGGTGCACTACGTGTACTTGTGTGTGTGTATATATATATTTTTTTTGTAGGTGTCATTTGTGTTTATGGGAATGCAAGACAATGGAAGTGCAGGATTTTGTTTTTGTTTTTTGTTGCTTTTGTTGTTGTTGTTGTTTTTGTTTGTTTTGTTTTGTTTTGCTTTGTTTTTGCTTTTTGTTTTTTGTTTTTTGCAGCTCTTTGAACGCCTGTGTCTTCACGAAACCCATGAATTTCTTTTCATCCTGCTTGTGTCTACCGTTAAGTAGAATTAAAAGCTGTTGTTTGTTCTACTATATTGTAAACAAGGGAAACAATTATTTTTTTAACGTGATAAGAATCTTTTTGCTGTGTAGCAGTGAGGATCTGACACCGTCCATTAGCCAGCTACACCCAAGAAAACCTTTGTCTTACTTCTGACATTTACATCTGGGGGTGAAGACGTGGACCCTGGATGAACATCAACCATGTCAGAAAATGGGACCAGCCACTTGCCTTTTCTCGCCCTCAGCTTGTGGAGAATGGTAATTCTAGGCTGAGCGCCTCTCTGTCTCGTCGCTGTTCGTCAAATATTTAGAGGCAAGAGAACTAACAAAGGTTTGCCAGCCATTTGAGTATCAGTTTCAATCAGCAAGGTCATTCCTCTCGCTGGTCTTGAGAGGACAACACCTTGGGACTGACTTTTCCAGTCGAACTTTTTCGAGTTCTGACAGACGACAGCTTCATAAAGCTGGTGCACAGGTGCTTCTTTGTCAGAAAGCAACAGCCAATCATTTTCTTAGTAGAATAGTTTCATGACAGGCGGACTAATTAATTGGTTGGGTGCATTTTCTCTTAATTTTTTTAGCCTTGCCGTGCAAATGTTAATTTTTGTGTTCTTTCATTAACAAAGCAAGGACCTGTTATTTTATTTATTGGGGTTATTTTAAGGTTTGTGATGTGATGCCACACATCTCCTCTGCGAATCAATTTGTATACAGTCTGTTTTGGAGCTTCAGAAGCATCTGACTGGGCGGTGCATTGCTTAATAATTTATTTCCCATTAGTTCTCTGGCACTGTTTCCTGTAAAGATTTTATCTTAAAATCCGGTTAATGGATATAAAACCAAATGCTGCTCTTTACGAATTTCTGTTTTGCAGATTGTGATTTCAATAACATCATAGATCGATATTTTTTCATCGATTTTTTAAAGTGTAATCGTGACTATGACACGGAGTTGGTTGGAACAGAGATCTGTATGAGCATTCTGAGTGGTTTTCCAGTCCACTTCACAGTTACCCAACTTATCAATTAGAACCGACTGAGACATTTTAAGAAGCTTAAAACACATTATTTCTTCCCCTTCTCCATCCAAACACCTAAACATTTTCGCGCTGTCATGCCTTCTCATGATGGATGTTGAGAGTGTCTCTACTTCTTGAAGGCATTAGTAGGATTGGCCGGCTCCCTGGATTAAGAAAAGTCTTATTGACTAGTGTCGGTGAAGTGAAACTTATTGGTAATTCTATTTTAATAAGAAAAGGTTTGCTGCTCATCATATGATTACATACACAATAGACTAAAAATGATTCATTAAAACAACAACAACAAAAAAACCCACACATATACCTGCTGCCTGGATGCATTTGGAGGCAAGATGCCGAGAGCGTATTGTGGTCCTTACAATGTTAAAACTGTTGTCACGAACTCGGATTTCGGCTTCTTTCGCTGCCGAATGGGTAAAAAAGATGACAATCCCAGCTTCTTTTATCTGCACCCACCGTACGGATATACAACAAAATTATCACCAGGAAATTTTTTTTCTTAGAAACTCCTATTGTGAAAAACCAACAAGCTAGTCTCATCGAAATTCCCTGAACGGAAGTTGGTTGTTCGCGTTGTCGATGTGACATGCGCAATGCCGCTTCTGCGCGAGGACCGTGATCAATGTCCATACTGATTTCTGTTGAAACTAATAGCAGACTTATGGTATGTCATTTACACTTTCGCTACATGTCTTTGTTATTCTTTTATTGATGTTACCGGGGAATAAATGCTGCGAGGAAAATCAAGTCCTAGCCCCGAGCTATCCAGACCGATGCTTGCTCCGCTGGGAGTATTGAATATTTGTGGAACTCTTCAAGCCAACCAAAAAAGTGAAAAACGCAAAAAGGGAGATTGCTAAAGGAAACGGAGAAACAAATAATTGATCGACAATTTTAAAAGAAATATCTAATGAGAGGTTTTGATTTCTCTTCCTGGATTCAGCGCCATCCGTTCTCGATTTCATACCGACTCAGCATCAGCTTTCCTTCGCGTCCTCCTCGAGGTTCTGTTCTTCATAATCTGTCCATCATTCATTATAGAAACATTGCGTTTTAAGATAGTGATTTGCGAAGCTGGCAACTGGATTTTTTTTTCCCGAATATGAAAGTGAACCTGACAGGGCAAATGGCCGTCTGGAGACAGTCGTCCACCAGCGGCTGAGCAGTGATGCCAGCGCTGAGTTTATAGAAAAAAAGTGGTTTACTAGCTGTTGTTAAAACTATAAACATGATTGTCTACTAACTGGGTGGTAGAAATGTCAGAATTGTTGCACGCTTTTCGTCTCATCCAGTCTGTTTTGCAACCCACTCAAAAAGAGATCACATCTTGAACTGGATCATGCATCGACCTGATGACCAATTAGTGCAGGCAGTTGATGCTTCTCAACATCTCACATCTGATCATTACTGTGTATTGATTGAGCTCGATCGCAGATGCCCATCATCTAGACTCACTCGTCCGTTCCGCACCTCTTCCGTAAACATGACTCCTAACAACCTTTCCCATAATGCTCGTCCTTTTTCACACCCTTCCTTTGACAATATAATGTTACTACAGCTCTTGTTCTTGTCATTTGGTTCCTCTTGGTGTTTTCTGTATTTGATTTTATTCTTCGTTTAGTACGGTTGTTTATTTTTTAGCTTATACGTTATTTGTTTGTTTACCTGTCCCTCGTCTGCTGTCCATGTTTCGTTCTTGTTCTTAAGCTCTAAGAGCATGCTCCTTAGGAGTGTGAGTATGTGCTTTATAAATTTTGTATTTATTATTATTATTTACTCCACCACTCCTTTAACCCATGCTGTGATAAAGCGAGATCCCACTGAAGTAAGCAATATGTTTGCTGCCGATTTGCATAAAGCCAGTATGTCTCGCAAGATCAATCAATTGTCATATGATCCGTAAAGAGCGCAAATGGCTCTTAACCCAGTGGTCGGCTCCTTTGATCTCCGAGCTGATCAGTACCATGCCTAATGCACCATGATCATCGCAGGTCATCAGCCAGGGGTGACCAAATCCATCGGAAAACAGACTGTCATTATGTAAAAATTCTCCGTGGCCTGTTTTTTGGATGGTCTGCTAAAGCGCTTGTCACCAAGACAGTCAGGTCCACGTGTTGTTGGTCGAGACAGCGCCTCCGGCACGTGGAATAATTTTGTGGATATAGGGTTAGACTACATTGCTGTGATTTATCTTCATCAGCCTATTCCTCAAGATTATCACTAACCAGCCTCTGTCGTTTTGGGACTATATTTATCTAAATCAAATGATGCATTACTAAGAAATGCTGACTGTTTCAAGAGAATACGGAGTAAAACCAAACCTGTCAGTGTACACTACTAGTTTCTCCAGACACGAAAATTACCAAAACCTCCATTAATTCCCCTTCCTTTAATTGGCTGGGTCTTGGCGGATGAACTAGTTAGGCAACCTCCTGGTTCACTGTGAATGAAAAAAAAACCAAACTTTGAAAAAAAAATTATGAATGCAGATATGCAAATATTGTTAATTTATACACAGACTACATGTAAGGTATGATGCACGTATCAAAGACAATATGGAGGTTAGCAAGTGCAGAAAGATATGGTTCCTCACCGGGTCAAACTAAAGACAGAGCTAGTTGGAGGACCTGCAATTGCTTAAAATTTCAAAGTCTTTTTTGTCGAAATGTTTTCTAAATTTCGTACTATTTTTGCCGAAATTTTCATCAAATTAGATTGTTCTTGAACGATTGTGGTCTTAGGGGCATCTTGGATTGTTCTTGAACTCAAACTGGTCTTAGGGGCATCTTGGATTGTTCTTGAACTCAAACTGGTCTTAGGGGCATCTTGGATTGTTCTTGAACTCAAACTGGTCTTAGGGGCATCTTGGATTGTTCTTGAACACATGCTTCAAATGTTATCAATTTCTACCGTTCAATAGGAGAGAGACTGGGGAAAACTACATCACGATAATGCAGGAGATAACTAGAAGTTTCTAGGACTCTTTGTGCCCGGATTGAGCCAAATGTGTAATCAGGACCGGCAAGACACCAGATCTGGAGTAGCTAACAGAGTTATCTGACACGTATCTGGAGTTGTCGGACCTGTACCGCCGCTATTCCCCGCAGCTGGCTCTGTGTGTGTGTTTTGTATAAATATCCAAAGCAAAACATGTATCAACAAAGAAACCTTTTAATATGGTTTCAGCTGTTCACTGTATGTTTCTGAAGACAAGTTGATAATAAGCAATGCCGACAGTTCATGTAAAAAGCCGTCTCATGTTTTTTAAAAAAAAGCACAAAAGAGCTCGGACATGATGGGAGATAATACAAACACTGGCCGTCAGGTCCCGGACCAGGCAACCTTCGATCGTGGGAGCGAGATCGCGCGAGGCTTTGTGTTTAGGTGAGGGCTTCTGTTTGTTTTTGACGGATGTTGAAACTGTCTTATTTGCGCGGGGCACGGTGGATAGGCTGCCGTCCAACAAAAGAAAAAGAAGGACTAATTCAAGGAGCTCAGGGAAGGGAGGAGGGTTAGGAAGAAAAAGGAAGGGGGGTCGTTGTTACCGCATGAGAAGAATCGATCTCAGCAGTTGAGAAGCGCGCGTGGGAAACTTCCAGAATGGCGGAGCTCGAGCGTGTTGTGTGTACAGCGTGGGAACAAGGTTTGAAGTAGTCTCGACCCCAACTTAAGAGTTGAGACTATGATGTCGGTGAAGAATTGACTGTAAATATAAATTTAAAAACCGGTTACTTTAGTCATTCAGTGCATGACTCACTCTTTCCGTTGTTTGAGTAACGTTTTGTCTGCTTCAATCAATGAAAGTATATTGTCTTATTTTATAATATAAGATATTCGTGCATTTATATTGTTATAGACGTGTGTGTGCGTGAATGGGGACGTGCGCGTGTTAGAGAAGTTTTCCTAGTTGGACAGATTAGACCTGTGTACTTTCACCTTCCCATTAAACGAATATCTGGACTCTCTAACCGTGAAATTATTTTTTTGTGAGTTAAAGGAACATTGCGATGCCTGTGGATACTCTGTGCATACTGAAAGACACTGAAGACACTATTGAAAACATTCCCACATGACCTACAGTTCGACATTAAAATGCACGCGCTTGTGTGGTTAGCGGACGAGCCCGGTCTGTATGCAAAATAGGTGTAAATCTGTAGACATTTGTGGTTTGGCCTCTTGCTGTGCATGGGGTGCTTGTAGCTTTGGAAAAATCGAGTTTTGTTACCGAGTTCAATCCAGAGAAAAAATTCTGTGCTCTTCCGAAACTGAAGAGGCAGGAACGTCCTGTTTCTTTCTTCAAAATCACTCAGAACAAGAAAACTGTATCTCCTTTCGTATTTGCAGAATTGAAGTTAAAAGTTCAAATTATTATCGTTTTTTAAGAGCCAATGTTTGCTTTCGTTGTAATCACATGAAACTATTTACTAACAGACGATGCTTCAGTACATCCATCTACATATACAAATATATCAAAACCTACCATGTGCCAAATCTTTATGGGTAATGGAAGATTTGCTCTGGTTCTAATGGCTTTATGAAAGGATGGTAACAAAATTAAGTTCAAGACAGAATACAACACACTTCTTCAAGTAAATATTCTATGTTTCGGCTAGTACCTTTAGAAGTTATTGCCTTAAAAATGACATCCAATGCAATTTTACATGTTATTTCTGCAACAAAAAATATACATTAAATCTGTTTTAATTTTAAATATTAGACTGTGACTTAAAACACAATTTTGGATACAGGGACCAATCAAACGCAACATTGAACATATTTTGGTCTTGCAAAACGAAATCCCCTTCGGCTTCGCTTTTAGTCAGAATAGTGATATTCTCGGCCACAAGTAGTTTCTCCGCCTCGAGGCCACAGGCAAGAAAACGAAAAACCAGAGAGTTAGACGCCAGTGGTGATGTCTGTGGATGTGAGTGTTGTAGCTCTGTTCAGACAACGTGCAGCCGCCCAGACAGCAGGCCGCAGCATCGCAGCATTGAACAGCGTTTGGAAACGGCGCGGCGCTGCACTCCGCAACCTCCTCCCCCAGCGCCTGGCAGCCAGTTCCCTCTCCCCCATCCACTCCACTTCTGTATCTGTGAACAGCCGGCAACAGCGTTCACTCCGCTCTTGCCAGCCTGACCCCTGCCCCCAGCCTGGCTCTCCCTCTCTCTCTCTACCAGGACATTGTTGCTCGCGTGTGAAAACAGACGGAACTTGGAGGTTCAGAAATGTTGACAGCTTTCCAGATTCTAGCGTGGAATTGCAGGTATGCGCAGCTCCACCACTCTGACAGTTGAAAAAAAAAATAGTGCATTTTTTTTCTTTTTCTTTCTTCTATTTCGACTTTTCGTAGGTCTTCCGTTTATCAGCTAACTGTGGTAGCAGTAGAATTACTACAGCCGTGAGATTTCAGTGCTTCGTATTGAAGAGTAGGTAATAGTAAGCCTTCTCTGTGTGTGTTTATTCTATTTTGGATAAATATTTCAATTGTGACCAACACAAAAAAAATTGTTTGTTCTAAAGCCAGGAGACGGCCAGCGTCCGTTGCTGTGTCTTGAGACGCACGCGCTAATGAATTGTTTTACAATATTTTAAAATCAGCTACATGAACTGTGAAAGCCCACTAAAGTTTATTTTAAAAAAATATTTAATCTGCACTTCGCGTGAGACTGAATAGAACCAGATCATTATCTTATTGTGAGAGCCTGAAACACGAGCCAGGTATTCGAACTTGAAAATTTCAGTCGAGGGGCTTAGCTGCGTCGATCACCTTAAACAAAAGTGTGTGAACCCTGACCTCCGAATGACGTGTTAAGGCGTGCCCTCTGACCCCACTGTGTCAACTATCATTACAATCCATTGCAATTGAAGTCGCTGACAGGCTTTGGCTGTCTATACTGGAATCGATCTGTCGACACGTGGTAACGACAGTCCCTGAACAACCAGGAATGCCATTGGTTGTCAGTGCGACAGCCACCAAGAAAATCGTGTCCTCGCCTCGGGATACACCGTCGTTCGTCCTGTGCCAGGGGCAGCATCAGCAGCAACACCAGCAACACCAGCAACAGCAGCAGCAGCACTGATTTGTATCAGGTGAGGTTGTCATCTCTCTCTCTTCCAGCCTCTTTTACTTTGTGATGAGCTTCATCTTGCAGACGAATTATTTGTCAATCATTGTTAGCTACAAGTTCCTTCACCTACTTGCGACGTGTCACGATGAGGAATTTCGCACTTTTTTATTTCTTCAGATCCCCATCTCTCTCTCTCCCCCTTTTCTTTTCCCCCTCCGATCAATTCCCACAAATCACGATTCCAATCTGTGATAATTCCAACATGTCATTTATTTCTATTTTGCTCGTATTTTAAAATGTCGTGCTGCTTGTTCATATAGTAACGATGATCAGCTCACACTCGATGACTTCAGAAGATAAGTTTCCGTGATATCCATGTAATCTCTTCTTCCCTCGTCTTAAAGGCACTCGTGGATGTTAAGTGCAGCGTGTGCCGAGTCTGGTCGTCTGCTTGGAATGCTTCTTGAATTTATTCCTCCGACTTGGCGGGTTCAAATGTCTGAATCGTTTTGCATAAAGGTTATGCCACTTGGTTAAAGTGTGGATATAAGAGGAGTTAGAGTTTATATCAAATACACGGGTTACACAATTTAAATAATATATAGTAATTATTTTTTAGATTTTTCATTTAGTCGTTCTTAATGTACCACCTTCTTCCTTCCATGTTTTTCTGTGTGCGTGATGTGTACGTGAATTTATATTTAGGAGAGATCCCGCTGTTTAGTGCTGTCCTGGGTTCAGATCTCGTCTCGGGGATGTTCTTTCTCTGCGTGTGGCAGCTGTTTACAGGGTCTGCTAATTTTCTGTGATAGTTTCACCCAATTATAACCGTAGTTGCTGGCTCGGTATAAAACACCAATCATCATCACCACCACCACCACCACCACCACCCATTTTTGTTGTTTAATAACCTACATTTCCTTCCTGCCGCCGAATCCTAGGATGAAAGGCAGAGGATGCCGAATAAAGAGTTAACCACATTGGAGAAGTGAAAAACGGTTTACCTAACTGTTGTAAACCGCATTTTGTGCAGATTTGCATTTAGACGAAGCGAGTTATAATGTGATGCTATAGGACCTTCTGTGCTTTGTTGTCCCGTGGAGCGAGTTGAATGCTTCCTTCTCTCTCTCACTTAAAATAGCCAACCACATCGGACTGCTGCTGTGAGTCAATGGCGGCAAATGAAGACGATCCCAAATTGTCCCACTGCAGATGCCCGCAACACAACGGGTGTGTGCTCCTCATTCCTAATTCCCTCTGGCTTTTACTCTGGCGTGGGTTAGCGCACCATGATCACCCCGGAAGTCAAGGTGGGAAAAAAACAAACAAACAAACAAAAAACCTCCCAAGGGTTCTCAATCCTTCGCCAACCGTTCTATTATGGATGCAAAGGTCATTCCCACGGAAGAAAGTATTTTTGTGTGAAATAGCGAAACTAGTCAAGGTTCACTAATTCCGGATTTTGGGGCTGTGATGAAAGGAAATCGAGCATGAACGCGCTAATCCTGGTTTTCTGGCTGACTGGACAGCTTTCTCGGGAAAGATAACCGAAACGGTTTGTCGCCTTTTACTTTCCTGATATGTCAGTCTGCCTGTCTGTACCTCGCTCCTCCCCTTTCCCACCAACACACACACACAGACAGAAGAGTGATGTGAAACCTGTAATCGCAAGTGTTGCCGTGTTTGCAGGAAAAGTTAATGACGCCTGAGTAAATGACTGCCCACCCTACCCCATCTGTGCTGGTGCTACCCTGGCTGGCGCTTGAGACTGTCTCCTGGTTCATTAACCGCTCAGATTCCAACAGCAACTTAACAAGAGGGTAGGAGACTATCGGGTTCTGCTGGAATGCCTAGCAACGAGTGAGTTACTGTCACGTTTTCAAACAACCAGGCGAAGAGGTCTGTCATCGACTTGGTAGGCGCGGGCAAGGGGAGGAAACGTAGCACGCAAACATTAATTGTCTGCCCTTTGAGAGAAAGCTGATGTACTGGCCATTTGCTTCTATGGGCTGTACAAATGTATGATTAGGACTAGAGAGATTTGTTCCTCTCCCTCTCTCTCACACACACACACGAACACACTTGAAAGGGGCCGAAGTTCGTTCACAAGTGCTCGCATGCACGCACACAAACACAAATAGCGAGAGAAACAAAACCAAAAAAATAACAATGAAATTAACGAAATTACCAAAAGTAAACATTATAAGAAGGAAAAGATGCTAAAGAAATAAAAGTTGGAAAAAATGAATTTTAACATTTAAAGAGAGCGCAAAAAACATTATACACACAACTGGACGCAACCGATAAATATCCATGACCCACTTATACAACTTACAGATAGATCTACACGACTCAAAACTATGCACAACCCACAGATATACACGTCACAAGTATATACAACCCACAAATACAACTGACAAATATACATAACAGACAAATTTCCCTTACATTGCATCATTGCTTTACACAGAGTTCAGTTCACAAATTTTCAGCCTGGTACCAAAGGCCAGATTTACTTTTCCAGAACATTTTCAAAATTTTTTAATTGATGGACAACTATATCTTGACGTACTTTAAATTGTCCTCCATCCATGTTCCAAAATGCACACAAAAAAATTGAGACCTATAAAATATATATAAAATTGCATCTAAAGCATGATAGGAAACAATATCTATATAGAAGTAAACGTGAAATTACGAAGTAAATATTTATGCCATGCTTGGCTAAGATGTTCTGTTATTCACAGGCGCTGTATTTTTGCATTTTGTCCTGGATCCTATGTGTAAAAGACCGTTGGCCTGACATCAAACCTTCGGTGATGAGCATTTACATCTCAAACTTAAACGATAAAGACACAATATTTATAAAGTACACAGCTGTAGAGAATTGTATGGCCTCACATTAAACATTCCTTGTTTATTATATCTGAGTCTTCTGCACAATGTTCACAAGAATGATGCCTCGGTCGCGTGCTGAAACCATGAGATCACAAATATTGCTAGCATGATTGCTAATAATTGTATCATTATTCTCTGCGGATTGCCAAGATTTTAGTCAGAGTAGGGGCTCTTCAACACTGACATTTCGCAGCAATTAACTCACACACTAATAGTACAATTATCAAAATTAGGCTCGGTAATATATTTTTTAAAAATCTCCAAACATCTCGTTTCATTCATCTCCAGTCAACCCATCATCATGATCAGATGGTCCAGCGCTCGGTCAGCAAACCTGATCCTGTCTGTACACCAACATGGCAGTTTCCAGAATGTTTAGATGAGACGAACATTGAAAATTCCGCTTCAGAAGCGTGATCTTTACCTTGAGGGCCATGCAGGGTGCCACAAGCTGTACTTTAAAGATCGAATCATTGCGCATGTGCGGAAGTCCGCGGCCCCAAATGCATTAACGATTCATAAGAGGCACTGGCACCGAGCTTCAACAACAACAGCCGCGACGTGGAGGAAAGGAGGCGATGGCGTCTTTTGTACCGTAAAAGCGGGGGGAAATTATCCAGAGTATTTGATAATCGTCACATCCGTTGCCATGGAAACTCTGAGGGCGATGGGAAGTTGGGTGGGCGTAGAAAAACATGCGAGGTTTACCTGCAACTGGTTACAAGAGTTCAGAAAAGTCAACGATGGTTTTTTGCTCTTTATTTTGTTATTTCATTTTTCTTTTATTATTAATTTTTTTGGCTGCTGGCGGTGATGGGGTTGTGCCGATAATGATGTCTAGAATAGAGTTACAAATCGATTTTATTTAGACATGATTTGTCAGAAATTTTATTTTATAGAAATATCTTAAGATCACTGTGTGTCTCTAGACAGTCTTCATAAAGAAACCAAAACGAAACAAAACAAGCAAATAATGATGGGTTGGGAAGGCTGTAGCCCTTGTGTTATGTTAAATATTTTTACTATTTGACATTTCAGGGTTTAAATTGGAAAGTTACAATCATCAGTTACATAAGCTAAAACTTACATTATCCACACTTTCAAAGTCAAAAAATGTTCAAAGCAGACATTTCGATAAAACGCTTTATTCGACTGTTCTTAAACAAGCCAGTGCTGGCTCTACGATAGAAAGAATACGAAAACAGTTTGCCTTGCATTGTAGTTCCATAAACAACAAAGTCTTTGTGTTGCACAGGGTTAACCTAGTTTGCCTACTTTTGTGCTTCAGAGTCTTGGAAAACAAAATATCCAGCGGGGTTTCTAATGACTGGGAGAAGTCGGTTAAGGATGCTATTTCCTTAACTGTAGAAAAATACTCATAGTTCTTGAGATAGAAGCCCAGAAACATCACAATCCACAAAAAAGGCCACAGATATCAGGATTGTCCATGGATACTTTCATGCTGTCAAAGCTTCCTCCAATGGGAAAGCTGAGACCTGATGTTAAAGTGGTCCATCGTCACAAAAGCAAGATCCCGGTGTTGACGTCCTTCTGTGCTAGGGATGATTGTGGACGTGCTTCTCGAGAATCGAATGGAGGCAGTTTGGGGGGAAATAGTGTCTGATAATGACCTTTTACCAGTCATTTCTGCACCTCCATCTTCAAACTTTGCAAGTGTACAGGAAATCATTGCAGTCGCTGGTTGTGTTTGGTCAATGATGTTTGCGCAGGTTCAATTACCATGTGTTCTCAAGTCAGACAGAAGTCTTTTTTCTGCTCCTTCTGCAACATAAGTACAACAGCTGTGCTGCTACAGAGCCAGACTTCCCTGACTAATGACATTTTGCTCCCTGTGCATACGTCTGCTCCAGTCATAAGAGCCGCATCCGCCCTTAGGGACGGTTTTGTCTTTAAGATTGGTTTTTTTTTTCTTTTGCATGGTTATGTCTATGAATCCGCCTGTGAGCGCTCTCGTGCATACTCATATGAACGGTCGCGTGAACATTCATATGAACACTCGAGAAATACTCCTGTGAACACTCAATGAATATCCATATGATCACTCAATGAATATTCCTAAAAACACTCATGAGAAGTCCTTGTATACTACCTAAATACTCCTATGAACACACCATGAGTATTGACATGAATGCTCTTACGGAGACTCGTACGAACATCCCCATCAATACTCCTTGGATATTCACTGTGAATAATATGAATATTCCCATAAATATTCCTATGAACACCCCATGAATATTACCATGAACATGCACAAATGCTTCTATGAATTTTCGCATAAATATGAACACTCCCATGAATACTCGATTATTCTCTCTTCTTTTCTTCCAATTTTTTTCCTTTTCATCATCGTTCTTGAATTCGTCTTCCTAATCCTTCTCTTTCGTCTTTGTCTGCTGAAACGGTTATGCTCCTTCTTCAACGCAGCCTTCCTACCTGTCAGTCTTCCTACCTGTTCCCCTACAGGATATGACCCACCCTGGCGCTTTCCCCCCAACCACCAAGGAGGGAGTGAAGGAGTATATCCCTGTGTCTACACCTCATCAGATGGCTGCTTTATGTGCTGCGTTGTGTCTACTTTATTAGAATGTATCGACATGATGTCTGTTAACCTTCGCTGTTTGCACAATTTATAGACAAGAACTGGAGGAATCTGTTGCTTATTTCTTGGAAGATTCCAGACTTAGAAACCGGGTCAGGAAGAACTTGATGCACTTCACTTACCTTGACGTTTATTAAGAAGGACAGTGAAGACTCCGCAACAGGAGAGTAAGAAACGGGAGTTAAGTAATTACTTTTTTGTGATTGGTCTCGACTCTCTGATAAAATAAGCCAACTTTCGCCAAAAATAAACCGCCATGATTTTTTTTTTTTAGAACAAGAATCGTCTGTCCAAAACTACACACCATCTATTTTTACTCATGGTGGGCCTGTACTATGTCAGAAATAGCAACCTTTCTTGCAGCATCTACATAATGGATGTACAAAAATAACAGGTTGTGTGAGGCGGTGAAATAATAGACCCGTTCTATTTTTGCCTGTTAAAATAATCTGTTGATATCAGAAACAAATTGTTATGCTTAATGGCACCGACATGTTCACGATTGGTAAAAGCAGCTTTGAACAAACATCCCCTATCTCACCCAGCATCTCATGGAAACAATACGGATGTTTTTCATGCAATGTAATCCTCTTGGAGCTTATGAAAGTTTAGCATGATGTTATTCGTACCGTGAGTTCAGTTCAATAACAACACAATTTCCTTATTAATCGACTTGTACGTTTCTGACATTTTGATCTGAAAATGTTCTAAAATAATTTCTAATATTTTATTATTAAAATATATAGCTTTCCACACAACATCCATATAGCTGTCAAAACACTCAAATAAAGTCATTCAGGCTCATGTACTCAAAACTTTCTGTTTCTGCCTGTCGTATGCACGAGATCATTGTAACAGTAAGAAAATCTTTTTGACACCATCTTGACCAGCACCGACAACATTCTGATTGTCTTTTGTCCCTGCTCAGTCCCCATGATAACCATATTAATTAGTTCATTAAAAGCCACTAGTCACGTGATCGACTATGTTTGACAAAGAAGAACACTTATCTAGTCTTGTGGTAAATAAGAACTGTCAAATTAATTCTGTTGGAGCAGTTGACAACCTGCCTAAATGCTGGAAAACTATTTAATTTAAAAAAATGGAGGCCACATTGTTTATCATTAAAATGTCTTTTCAGCTTGGTTGTACCCGATGATAAAGAGGATTGTAGAGCAGGTGTGGTGGGAATTTTTTTCTTTTGCGTAGTGAATCATCCTGACGATCATCTTGCCTCTCCCTCTCTATCGGTCCCCTGCTGTTTAATCAACGTTTGAACCTTGTTTGATCACGTGCTCTGTTTGTTGTCCGAGGATTAAGCTAAACAGCGCAGGGTTTGACGAATGATAATTGATGTCCATGTGTAGTTCGTTTTAATCATCCTGTGTGTGTGTGAATTTCTTTTATTCCCTTGTACATCAAACCACTTGGTCTTCTCACCACCAGTTGGACATGCACCATCACTTATATATTAAAGGTTCGTCGCTAGTGTCTGGCATCGTTTCTCAGCTGCAGCAGGTCTCACCACGCAACACACAGCAGCACACAGGAACACACAGCAGACTCTGGGAAAGCTTGGATGCCAGCAAACAGAAAATGTATGTCAACAAAATTTAGGTCCTTCCAAAAGTCTTCGCAAATAAACAGAAATGTAGGCCATCCTCTATTTACCTTTACTTTCCCTGCCGTGAACATCTCTTTCCAAGACCGTTAAGAGCCTTGGTGTTATCATCGACTCATCATTCTCTCTTGAATCTTGCGCCAAACTAATCTTATAAGTCCATCGTCCTTGAGATTCACAGAATCACCCACATCCAATCCTTTCTATTAGTTTCTGCCACCTAAAATCTGATGTCTGCTTGTGTGTTGTCCCTGTTGGATTACTGCAACTCTCTCTTCGTCAGTCTTTCTAACCGTCTGGTGGACAAACTTCAACAAGCTCAGACTAATGCCGTTCGTGTTGTCTTCTGAAAACAAAACTGTAGATCATGCTACTCCCCTCCATCACTGTCAGTCAGTCGCACCTCCCATGGATTACAAGATCGACACACTAGGTTACCCCCGTCTTCACGACCTCGCCCTCTATTACCTGTCTGAGCTGTTGACACCTTTACCCCCCGAGTCGGTCATCGATCTGCTTGTGTTACCCTCCTCCGTGCCACGCATCAGACAGAAGAAATTCTGCAGACACTCCGTCTCCTTCTGATACCCTACTGTCTTGTATTCTCTCCCCCTTTCTATTCGAGCTATGTCTACGCTGGAAGCCTTCAAATCCTCCTAAAACCTTACTTCTTAAAAATAATTATTTCACGATCAAGCATGCTCTTCTGCTCACTCCTTAGTTCTTCATTTTCATCCATGTACTATGTTTATATTTTCCACTGTCATCAGGGCTTGGTGTACTTGTACACATATTACCTAGCAGGAACATAAGAACTTTGGTCAACTTCTTTGCCGAGACATTCCCAATACCTTTGCCAGCTCAATAAACCCTTCAAGATTTGACACTTCCGCACTTTGCCCGCTTAATAACGGCTTTTGGGTTTAGAAAAGAAGATGGAAAAACAGCGAGGAGGGAATGTAGCTGACAGTTTAATATTCTGAACATGACTGACCGCGGGCTAGCTCAGTGTAAAAGTAATCAGAACATAGCCGCTTAATTCCACCATCCCTGTAGCAGGGATCAGGCGAGAAAATGGCGGCAATGATGGCTTTCTTCGACACAGGTGAGACACTGGCAGGGTCTTCAGGTATGATCGATTGTGCAGTACTTGAACGAGCTCTGAAGAAGCAATCCTCCTCCTTTATCTGCTCACCGGGGTTTCAAAGCATCTCTGAAAAGGATGTTTGTCTAGGTGGCGAGAAAATAACACATGGAAGGAGATGTAGGCAGGCAGGTAGGCGAACGAATGGATACACAGACAGCTCATTTCATCTGCCTCCGGTTCCCACTTTCAATAATTCATTCCATACTTCTGCCAAGAAGTCGTAAATATGTTTACTGAACGTCCGCGTCGTGGGGAATGACTGCAGAGGAAAGAGTTAGTGGCAATGAAACATCTGAGACAGGCTGAGAAGATAGATGTTCAGATAACTGATAAACTAACAACATTTGAGCACTGCTGCTTGCACGCCCTCTAACGAAGAAATAATCTCATCCAATATGTCATATCTTGTTAACCCTCGTAATGTAAGATTCGAAAGGTAATGAAGGCCAGTCAGATCGAGACACAGAATGGCAAAGACTGACACAATGGCTCCTGTTTATCCTGTCAAACTCCATGTTGTCTGCTGATATATTCCAAACGTGAGTCCACCGTTGGTGGTTTGAGTTGATCCACATCCACGAGATAAACTAGCCCCAGTCTGGATGTTCCTTGGTGCTGTAAGCTAGTGACTCATGCCGAGGGATAAACACCTCGAGATCCAAACAGACAGAAATATTTGCCGCGAAAGATGAATGATCCAGGTCATGGTGACACGTAGACATCCAGGCCACAAAGACCTACAACTAATTACAGGTGCCAACCGTGCCGAAGTCTCCGCATAGCCTGAAGGTAAGCTCCCCCCTCCCCTACACACACTCACACCTCCCATGTGAACGGGTAGATGCAAAAAAAAAAGTGAACATTAAAAGGTTTCCGCTTACCGACTGTTGAATTTCATCGGTGCAGGTGCTTCCAGGATCATGTCTCTTGTTTTGTCATTTTATGATCGAGCACAACTGCCATAACAGGTGTAGTATTCACCTTTGAGCAAATGTAAGAAAGGTAGCTGCAAAGCAAACTATAGTATCTGCACAGTTCCAGTGTTCGTATGTTTGTGCCTGTTTGTGTGTGTGTGTGCATTCGCGACAACAAAGATCAACGTTCTTATTCATTTATTTCAGTTTGGTTTTCGTTCGTTCTGGATATACTGCCCCAGAAACTTCTCTGCACCGAAGTGTCTGACTAACTCATTTAAAGTCTGGTTCCTTGGACCAAGCAGCACATCTGCGTATCGTGAAATGAACTTTGTACTTTTCTGCTTCCTAACCAAAGCTGTCTACAAGCAGCCATGTAATTTTACTGATGAAATCTTAAACATCTTGTTTACATTTGTCTGACTTTATTGATTTTAATTTTTTGTATCTTGTTTGTTGGTTTGTGATGTGCGGCGGCAACATTTCATTTCCTCAAGATACTCTTTCATTTAAAAAACTCATCTGTATTCATTTAATCGGGACAGACAGGGTCTGAATACCGATAACAAAATAATCCCACGCTCAAGAAACAAGAACATCTGAACATGAGTATTGAACATCCTGGCTACATCAGGTTATGTCACGTGATAGAGAGACCTGCCCATAACGACTTGCTCTTTAATAACCAGGTCCTTTAGTAGGTTTCCTCCCAACGCTGAAAATCATATTGATCATTGGATGCCATGGTTGATCTTGCCACTGGCTTGTTGAAAGGAACCAGCAGGCGGTCATAGAAACGTTGGAAACCCTTTGTGATGATGAAGTTGTGGCTGAAACAACACCAGCGCCAACGTCTGCAAATTAAAATATTGTATGTCAGGGTCAGAGATCACCCTCGGCATTGCTTATTACTGCTTTCATTATTTGCATCTTGTTTATTTTATTGTTTGTATGGTTGTATCTTTGGGTGAGAAAAAGCAGCTGACGAAGGTGTTTGTCTGCTATGATGGGTTTTTACAGTTTGATGTGATGGGATTTTACAGTGTTTGTTCTTTGTGACTGGTTTTTTTTTTTCACAGTGTTTGATTGTTGTGAAGATGTTTTACAGTTCTTGTGACAGGATTTCACAATCCTCGTTTGTTTGGTGCGAAGGCTGCTGCACCTGATGATGACTTCACCCCGTTGATTAGTTGGAAGGGTGTGGGTCACGGAAGGTCTGGAGGAACTGGGACTGGAAGGAATCGTTTGGCTGCTTGTATCGACATCGTGTATTAATAATAAATGACATTAGCTCACGCAATGGAGAACCACAAGTGCTCCTGACAATTACCTTTCTTCATTCAATGCAGAACTACATCGCACTCCTGACAATTACCTTTCCTCATTCATTTCTCCTACTCTCCATCACTTCCACCGGACACGTCAAGTAACGATTTTCACGAGGCTTCCCGGCATGCTTCTCGCAAAATATTTCGATTTACAGAATTAATATAATAAAACACGTAATAACCAACATGTAGAGATATTCCCATACATCTTTTTCCATTTCCATTTTCTGTCACTAAGCGTTGTTTATTGTATCTCCCTCCACACCCGAATGACACTGAAAATTCCGCAATAAAAGTGCCAGCCCAGTGTAACAGTGCAAAGCTCTTGCAATAACCCCTTCGACATGAACCTGAATATCAATCTTTCTCCACATTCCACAGGCCGGTCCTTTTGACAGTCCATATATCAAATGTGAATTCGTGGCGAAGTAATCAGGCTCTCGCACGTAAACATATGGTTAGCATCGGGCAAAGTTTGCTTATAAACCAATAAACCATCTCTCCCCGTAGACTGGACGTCCTGTAGAGCAAAAAAGTCACTAATGCTGGACAAAGAAGTTTGTATTGTTTTATAAAATCTCATATTGTTTTATATTATTTTGTAAAGCCTTTTTTCTTGCTGCTTTGTTAGACAATTTCATCCAGGATAATGTCTCATAAACGAGTCTGGACATCAACGTGAACTTTGGCGATCTCAGGGAACAATATGAACCAGCCAATATTAATAATTTTAAAAAACCTCATTGGATTGCTTTGAGACAGCATTTTACAATGTATTTCGAGGCAGAAGTTTCACCAATACAGCCTTCGTCCCAAGATGAGACGAGCCAGAGCATGGCACATGATGCTGATTAGTGCAGGTAATAATGGACCGGAAACATAAACAAGCGCTCACTGTCTATCATCACCTTAACAATCATCACCACCATACTTTTGTCGGTGTTCAGAAAGTCATTTGCTTTTCCCACAGCTGTTGTCTGAATATAACATCCCTCCTTCTTTTCTTCGTCAGTCTGTGTCCTGTTAAAAGCGAGCTGTCCTCGTCATCCTCTTTTTCTTCATTTTTCGTTTCATCTTTTAAGAATTTGCGCCTTCGGTTCTCCTGCCACAGGCATGCAGACCTCTCGAGTGTCTGATCAATAGGAGCAGCTGACGCCACTAAGCCATTAACGGTTTTTGTTTTTAAATCTAGTCTCACAGAGAGATTGCATAATCGTTTGTCTCTTTTCCTCCACAAAAAGGTCCGGAGGGCTCCATGACCTTCTCAAAGTTTTGGGCACTTTAAAGTATGGGACGGAGACAGCGGAATTCAATCAACTCGCCGTTTTATTAACATTTTTTATCTTTATCTTTGTCATGAAATGTGCCGAGAATACATGGACAGTTCATAAGCTAGTTGTAGCAAATACAAAGAAGAAAATAATGGGACTCATCAGAAGGGTGCTACAGCTGGTGTAGATGGAAAGTGTGTAACAACTTATCTTTAGCCATCAAGTGCGCGTGAGCTGGTCTTACTAGAAATTATGTGAGAGATGCCTTATCTAAAATCTTTCCATACGATACTGAACACATTTAAACATCTACAGCCGTACAGCGAGAAAAGCCTAAAAGAAACACTATTCTTCTAGTCAACCTCTTTAAAACACAGTTGTGAGCGTGCACGCTCGTGGGTATGAGTGTGTGTGAGAGAGAGAAAGAGAGACTAGTTTCATATTTGATTAACTAATGCAACTTGCTGTTGATTTCATTTGAATAAGTTTACATATATCGTGCAGTACGCAACTAGGTGCCAAATCGAGAGGCCTTGCAGAATCAAGAGAAAGGCATTAAAGTGGGTCTAGCGACTCAATTTAGAGCCGACACAACGGACAAGCCGACAAGGAACTGAGATAAGGAGAAAGCTTAGGACTTAGCACACTTTCTTGGCCTGTATTTAGTTATTCGTGAGCAGGACTCGACGGAAAAGCCGACGATTTGGATACATTCACGAAACGGTTACCAACCCACCAATCAACCTACCCCACCCCCAGCCACTACTACAACCAAAACTCTGAAGGATCGTCTGAAGAGTATTACACTCCTTGTACCGTTATTTTAACGACTTTTTTGTTATGCCTTACTGAGCACACTGAGTCGTAGGCAAGATACTGGCCGTATACATATTACATAGCAGGAAAACCTACCTATGGCTTTGGCGGTTAATTAAACCGCTGCAGACATGCAAGGTGGCTTGTGCAACAACAAAAAATTATAATAACAATAAAGAGGATGTAACTTCCCAGCACGTCACTACCCACAACACAGCTGTCTGGCCATTAGTGTCATTGTGACAAGCATTGAATGTACATACAAGACCGCACACCACCACCCCACCCCTTTCTTCTCGACATCGCCTGGGTCGTCTCCAGGTAAGGAGGAGGTCGAAGGTTTCAGCGGCTGCAGTGCACGAGGAGTCTCACGAGAGGAGGTAGCGTACATAGGCGTCACCCATCTCCAGTTGCTAGTCTCGTCTGCACACGTGCATTCGTTGCAGCAACAGTTTTCGCTCCTCCTGTGTGCGAATGACTAAGCACGGCGCACGCGGCGCAAAATGTCAAAGGTGACCCGCCTTACCTTTCAACTTTTCTATTGTCTCTCTTCGCCGTGAATGAAAATCGGCATTGCAAGCAAGAAGTTTGAGAGTGATTATTATTGTTTGTTTCTCAGCGTCCAGATGCTGAATTTACTTGGGAATGCAATAGCTGGTTGGTGCTGTGCCTATATTCACTAGTCAGTTTAATGTGTGCTGTCGTGTTAAAATGACCTAGACTCCGCGAAGCGTCTCCTCGGATTTCCATGTTTGCGCAACGATGATCCATGGACTTCAAACACAGGGTTCGATCGGGGACTCCTTTCATGTCTGATTTAAGACGCATGTACTAACGCTAACACAAACAGACGGCGGCATATGTTTCCCTCAGTTTTAAATGGAATTTTTTTATTTTATACTTTTTTTTTTAGTGTAGCGCTAACGTGTGTGAGGCTTAAAAGCTTCTCACTATGCCAGCTGTCGAAGCGAATCACCGGACGTTTCTTGAAAGGGAGGTGTAGAAAATAAATATTGGCGAGCGTAGACAAGCAGTCTATCACTCTGGACACGAGAAGTGCACCCTATGGCCATGAAGAACAACCGCACCGTGTAGTTCACCATTCGTTACTCGTTACCTTTAGTTTGGACGAGGTAGCGCTGAGGAACAAACGCAAGTCTTTGTCAGCAAGAAGGTAAGTCATTTGAACTATTGACCACCCCCCACCCCCCCTCCAAAAAGAAAGAGGTGTAAAGTGGAATAAGCAAACTAAAACCTTGTGGACATATTTTTTTTACTTAATAACTGTCATCACTACAAGTCAAAACTGTCATCATAAAGCGCGTATCTCGCATTTCAATTTCTCCACAAACTCTCTCTCTCCCCCCTCTCACTTGCACACACACACACAGACACACACAGACACACATTCTCGTGGCTTTCTCTCTCTCTCACTCACTCTCACGCGCACACACATCCTCTCTTTCTCTCTCACTGAATTGTACAGGTAGTGTGAGTGGGTAGGGGAATGGGGAACTCTGTTATTTAGAAGGCTAGGCTCAATTTTGAGTTTCTTTAATATGTATTTTAGAATGTTGTTTTTTGCGAAAAGCCTGTCAATGCGAATCTGCAGTTGGCTATTATTTAGAAGAAAAAAAAAACGTCCTGAGTTTATGCTGTTTTTAGACTCATAGAAACACACACATCCCCCTAACTGTTCTAGTAGATTGATGATAGATAATCACTGCTGATAATCAAGACTACGGCTAGAGGAAGGAAGTTCACTGTTAATGTCCCCAGACCTCCATGTAACTCCCTACCTTTGGGTGGCCTGACTGTGCTGCGCGGGGTAGGTGGTGCCACCCCCACCAGACCCGCCATTCAGCTCATCGATTGTCGGCCCGTAGCACAATGCCCACCAGTGGAGCGCGACGTCATCAAAGATCAACAAGTCACGACCAGTCAGCGGGTGCGAAGTTCTCATGTATCCATGTTGTCCCTCTCAACCATCGATTCCTTGCGTTCGAGTCCCCAGCACAGAACGAAGTGCTATGGGACGGCACAGGGTCGGCTGCTAGCAACCACTTTACACGGTTTGCACGCTTCGTTGCACGCGACCTCAGGACATGTTGACGGCTGGTCGTAATGATGATGATTATTAGTAAAGATTTCCGTGTTTTCTACTAGTTTTATTATAAATAATAAACTTTTTTCTGATATACTATACTTAAGAAACAAGAAATTAAAACACTAATGATGGCCACGTGATTCATCGTGAGATAACCTCGAGTATTACAGTGTGAGAGTTCTCTCCCTTGGCCTATCAGGTTGAAAAGATCGTCTGTGCTTGGTTTTGTTTCTGTGTTGTGGTTGTGCTTCAATTTGGATAAAAGTGTTGGACCTTCATGTTTACATTTGCTCCTGCTGTGTTTTATCCCCTCTTCAGCTGGATTGTAGATATTATTTTGAAGTGCAAACTGTTTGGATCTATTGGCTGGATTCCACTCTGCACGTCGTGCTTCACTCGCTTCGGCAAGGACTTGCAGTGAATAAACTGAAGTGTGAATCACCTTTTTTCGGTTTCATATGGTAATACTTCTTAATATTCTCAAGATTTCTCGATATATTCTCAGTATTCTACTGATGTTACTAACTCTGAGTCTCTGGAGTCATTACCGTTGAATCTGCAGTGATCGCCCTTTACTGCTGGAACGCAGCTAGTCTTGGCATTGTTCTTCCTTCCACATCTTTGTGACTATTTCATGATCTTGTTCACTGAACTGTTTGCTTTTTGGGTGAGACATTGCACTATAGAAATTCTTTATTATAATTATATATAATTATTTATTACAGGCATCATCTAAAACGTTTCCTCTACAATATTAATACGTTTATATCTGTATTATGAGATCTTTATTTTACAGACTGCTACCCACCTCCACAGTAGTAGTTCTTAATGTAGAAGGGGTAGTTTTTGCTGTAGCAATAGAACTATAAATAGCATGAATGCTACGTTAACATGCAGTCTCCTACCTTTTGCTTATGTATACATTGATTGCAATGTATGACATTATCGAAGATGGACATATTTTATCTAAATTGTACATATTTACTTAAATATTATCTATAATGACATTCTTTAACTAAATTGTTCGTTTTTCTCCCTTTAGTGAGAAGAAGACTTCGATGATGAAGATGGTTTAGAGTTGAGACACACAGGGCTAAAGATTGTGGATGAAAAATAAGGACGTTATGCCCTTATGTCTATAATCTGTAATAAGTAAGCAACAGGAAACTTTTATGCGATCCAGCTTAGCTCCAAATGTGCATCAACCTTACATGGTCGGCCTTTTTTATTTTATAAATGTCAGGCCGGCTTTAGGGATGAAAATATAAAGATTTTAATTTAAAAGAATCCAAGCTTTATTGACAAAAGGTTTACACAACTTTGGAATGTTTTTCTTTATAAATAGTAAGAAGAAGCCTAATATGGATATACACAACACATACCCTATTAAGACTAATGGTTGCGACAGCTCAAAAGTTATTTTACTTTGGTGATAACAGTAGCAAGAGTAGGCCTGGTGGTTGTGTTGGTTTTACAACAGTCCTAGCTAGCAAAGAGCAATGTACACTTCATTTCTGCTCAGATTATTGTTGAGATGTGATGCTGGTTTCGCAGAACGTTAACGAGGTGTCCATGTTGCAGGCCCGGCACAGCCAGCCATGACCACCTGTGATCTGCAGTCGTACCGCAGTTCGCAGTCGGCGCTGGCCATGCAGCATCTCCTCTTGACCTCCGCCGTGGTTGTGCTCTTCGTCTGCACCAAGTCTTACGTCAACCAACTGCGACGCCAGCATGCCAGGTGCGTCACCAGTGCTTACGGCCTCGTGTTGGTAAAGCTGGTAAATCCAGGTCAGATGTAAGGACGCTAGACCTCAGCACACACACACACACTTTGCCGGATTAAAAAGCGTCTCAACAAAGGAGGATTTGATCAAAGTCACATTGTAGAATCTGCAGCTTTGTGTTCACATCATTGTAACGAGAGCCGTGTAGTAGAAATCTGAAACCTTATTATCTGCGTCTGATAATTCTCGATCTCGGTCGCTAGCTGATCTTAAACGCCGTTTTTAGCCCAGTAAAAGTGGCGAAGTGTCAAATCTCCAAAGTGCTCCTAAGTCACAAGTGTGTTAAAAAATGATTTGCCAGACATATTTAGACTTAGAATGCTGAACAAAATTCCTCTGTTTACACACAGCTTTGTCAAACTTGGTCAAACGTTGGCCTGTGCGTTAACGAACGAGGATTTTAATCGAGTCACGTATGATTAGGTCAACGTTGTCACTTTTTACGCCATTTCCACGGCAGTCGTGTTGTACAAATCCCAAAACTTATTACTAACCCCTGACATTTCGAGCTAAACTTATTATCTACGTCTTCCAATTCAGGGTAGTATTTTATTTGCTTCTGTCAATACACAGACGTGTCTTTATAGGTCTGTTTCATGCGAGATCTTAGGTCGGACTTATTTTGGCTTAATTTTCAAACATCGCTGTTGGCAGCTGTGCATGTGATGTCTTGAAGAAGAGTTGACCTCTCGTCAGTCTCAAGTGGTAAGTCGGCTATTAAGACCAGACTTAGTGCAGTAGACTTGAACTTGTGACCGGTGACTTGAGACTTCTTTTGGAGACCTCATATGCACACCGGCCCAGGATTTGGGACGGCGCGACTGGCAGACTAATTCTCTTGCCTGACAACTTTATGCGTGTTCTCGGCGGACAGTGAGCAGGTTAAGGAAGACGGCAGAGACGCCTACACGAAAGACCTGACACCAGGAGGGGGTAGCAGAGAAATAGCCTTACGGTTCCTGAATGAGCTCCCTTTCTGAGGCTTCAGTCTGCGGTGGCTGCTGCAACCTTTAGTCTTGACAGGGTTTTGAAAGGCCTAGTCATTTTTTTTTTCATCACGTTCATCGTACGGGACAGAGAATCGTGTTTCATGCCCCCGGGGTTGGCGTGCATGTGATATCTTGAAAATGAATATTAAGTCACCGGTCTTAACTGTAAGTCGACTATGCTAAGTCAACGGTCGATTTACCACCTCAAACTGTTGAGAGACCTCGTGTACACCCGCCAACGGCGATGTTTGAAAATGAAACCGACGAACTCTAAGCTTAACATCATGCCTGACTTTAGAATTCATATGTAATCCAGATCCTGTTGTCGTGAGAATCCTTGCCCTCGAACCTCTCCTCACACTAACAATTCACTGAGATAAAAGACTACCTAACTGCGACGAACGCATAGTTGAAAGAAACATGATTGATTGCTGGATGGATGATGATTGATGATTGATGATGATTATGATGATTATGATGATGATGCAGGTGTACGGTGGTAGTTATCGGCGCAGGCCCAGTGGGTCTGACGACCTTGCTCATCGCCTCACGATGTCCGCACGTCGAGCGCTTAGTGCTGTACGAGGAAGTCAGCCGATCGACTCTCATCAACCGCGGCCATCAGATCGCCCTCGACAAGAAGACGCTTCAGTTCCTCAAAGATCTGGAGGTCGATTTCGACAACATGGAAGGTTGCGTAGAAAGGAGTATATTCTACACACGTGTGGGGATATTTCTGGAACATACGCTTGATATGATTTCTAAGCTTCCGTTGCCGATGGATATAAAATTCGATACGAAGGTAAGCAACATTTCTTCTCTCTCCTCCCTATACTTTATACTTTCTTACTTTCTTATCCCCTTTTATACTTTTTCTATTTCCCACTTCTTTCTTCTCTTCTTAGTCCTTGTTTAAAAATTTGTTTTTTCGATTGTTCTTTCTTTCTGCCCTTTTCCTTTCCCCTTTAAAAATCTTTTGTCATGACGCCTAATTTTTAAGCATGTCTTTCGCCATTTATTCGGAACTGTCTTTTAAGTCCTAATGCATCTAATGGCTTCAGCCTTTGATATGTTCTCGGTCCTGACTTTTTTCTTGTCTTTCATCACATTTTTGGCTCATAAAATTCTTGCAAGTCCTCCAACCCTATATTTGATTCGAAACCTATATATGTCTGATCTTTCAAAACACGCATTTAATTAAAAAACTTGAGCTTGACATTTTCTTGGAGCTTCTTACTTATCTTTCACACTAAGACAAAGACAAGACTCTGCAATTATGAAAAAACTGCTAATTCTATTTTCATGTTTCTGAAAGGTAGCTTATATTTTCGCGATGAAATTTCGCAAAATTCCTTACGCCATAAAAGAAAAACATTTATAGAAATGTAACTCTAGAGAGAAATTTTTGTCCTTGAAGATTCACAATTAATAGAAATATTTTATATTACTTTTATGACGTGCAATAACTGTGCATGACTTAAGTGACGGACTCTAATGTTAAGCATTACTCCTAACAACAGTCCACACAATCCTAGTCCTTTGTCACACCCTTCTTCCCAGTTCCCCTTATTCCTACTTCCCTACTCGTTTCCTTTTCGCAAAATCACGATACTCTCAGTCCTTGTTACTTGTTGGTTTCTCTTTGTGTTTTCTATATTTATCTTTTATTCATCGTCAGTACTCTTGTTCATATGTTGTTTGTTTGTTCTTCTGTGCCTCGCATGTTGTCCATGTCTCATTCTTGTTCTTAAGTGCCACGAGATGCTCTTACGAGTGTGAGTATGCACTATACAAATCTTGAGTTTATTATTATTGTTAGTGACCATGACGATTAAAAGCTCTTCTGCTCATGAAAAACATATGAACATCTTTAAAGTGCAGCTTTCGCTCGCCGTCACGCATCAAGCAAGGCACGACGGGAACATATTTTGCCTCGAGAAAACGGTCCATGGTCAAAAGAAAATGTTTTGGCAATGGAGTAATGTAAATATTGATTAGAGACACGGGCGGTCAGAACTAAATCACGAAAGCAAAATGGCCACAGCCGACAGCTTCAATAATTACACTTTGCCGTGTCTTCCGGCGAGACGATTTACGCGTCAACACTGCAGCTCCTTTTTTTCCCCCCGGAAAATTAGTCCTCATGTAACAAAAAAAAAACAACAAAACCCAACCTTGCTTTTGGCTGTAAAACCAAGCCTTTTTTGTCATTCGAGTCGGAAAGATGATGTCTGAGATATGAAGTTAGGATGTACATGCAAGAATTGTTTTTCATTCAGGAAATTCAGTTTGGAAAGTTCGATCGCACTGTGGAACTTGGGGCGGGTATGGACGCTCGCGCTTTGCTGAGATGAATCAGAGGTCGTGGTGTGGACGAAATCTGATAAAGCCTGCTTCTGATGGGTGAACACGGACATGTCACAGTGTGAGATTACAGGCGCTTATTTGAATTTCCTGGGGCAGTAGCTTTGGAGCGGAGGAGAAGCTACCTCTCAGGAAGCTAAGGATCGGACGCGAAGCGAGAATTTTTTTTGGGGGGGAGGAGGGACCCGGAGGGGAGGGGAGTTCTTCAAACACAGACAGGCACGTACTTCGGAGGCTGCCTGACCACCTACAGACTCCGCTTTCTATGAGGTCTGCACTACAGCCACGGGTAAAAGTACCTTGGAGGCAGCTATCTTTACTCCATGGCTAGGGCTCCTGCGGATTATTGATGGAAGTATAACAGATAGCTCATTGATCAGGCCTATTTTTCTCTCTTCTTTTTTCCCTGGAAAATCTTAAAAGCATTTTTGCGGACATCTTTTTTTGTCTGTCTTTCTTCGTGTACCTTAAAGGTGCTTTTTACGTGTTCAATCTCCTTGTTTTGGCGCAAAGTCTCGTTTGTGTGGTTTCTGTTACATAATGTGAAGTCATCGCTAGTAATGGAAAAAATTTGATGTAAGTAATGTATGGCCTCATCTGTTTGGGAAATACAATCCTGTTACTGTTTAGAGACGTTGAACTAAACAAAAATGAATATCAGTTGTACAGCATTTGAAATGACTTGCCATGGAAAAAAGATCGGTAAGCAGGCGACCTGTAACTAGTCCTGTGACCACTGGTCACGTGACAAGTTCACATCAGACGATTCTTATAATAATGCTTTTCAACTTTTCGTGGCTTATGAAGAGGTTTTGTTGAACTGATCAATAATAAGCGTGTACCAACCAAACAAGTAGGCGTTCGCTTCTAGCCTGCAATCAATTTTCACGAAACATAAAATGGACATTAAAGTTCTTGATCTTGTTTTATGTGAAATCAAATTACTGCGAACTGTAAGTCATCATTTTTCGTTCAATTATTTTTTTCTGTCTTCTTTTTTTCTTCTTCCTCTATTTCTATTTTTAAACGTGAAATCGAGACGGAACTAAAAGCCTCCAAGCATCCCTTTATTAAGTTCAGTTCAGAACTCGGCGTCACTCAACGATGCAAGACATCACGCTATCGCTAACAAGCCGGAGACACGAGGCTGGGACATAGAGAAAAACAGAAACTGCTTTTGCAAATCATCTCAAGGTGCTAGATTCCTGGATTAAAAAAAAAAAAAAACCTGCCTAATTTGCTCTTGTGGGTCTTGAGGGTTTCGCTGGCATAATTCTAAAAGTAGTGAACGGTAAAGAGAGGACTTTTTCTTAGTCTTTTTCGCGCTGTTATTCGAATCTCTGCCTTTTTTAATCCCGTGTATATTTTATCAACCGCAGTGAATGAAAAAGAGAAAGACTGTAATATTTGCAGATGTATCTGTCTTTGTCTATTTAAGCATCTATAGGTATGCATGTTCGCAATACACACGAAGTATTCAGTTGAATCTTTCTTCCCCTTGCCTTGACTGTGGGCGAGATGAAATGTTTGCTCTCCGTAACGCTTTTGTTTTACTTGCTGCTGCTGCTGCTGCTGCTGCTGCTGCTGCTGCTGCTGCTGCTGCTTCCGTAGTCGCAGACTACAGAAATGCAGTGACGTACGTCAGCGATTGACCCATGTTCGCCGTGTACGTCACAGAGATTGTCACCTGTTCGAGTGACGCGCATAACTTCTGGCTCTTCTGCAAGCGTTGCCATAGTGACTGGTGTCTGGATTTGTCAAGCCATGTGTTTTCTTATGTGAGGTCTCACCACTGATTGATGTCTGCGGAAGATTCAAAGAACAAAATGCATCCAAGAAAATGTTTTTTCATACGATCCAGCTGAAGGGAGAACGTCTTTACCGAACAACGGAATGGTGCAAAAAAATACCTACAGGCGGCTGCTTGGTTGTTCTTTTCTGATAGTTCTGAACGGATACAGGGTTACTATGGCTTTAAAAACTGTTTTATCAGGCCTTCCGTGGAAGATTAATAAAAAGACCAGACAGACAGATTTTGATAAAGAAGTTCATCACAGACTTAAAACTCAAAACCTAAAGGCTGAGATTAAAATCTGGTTTGTAACTTTCAAGAAAAAAAAAGAGTGGAAATGAGTTGTCAGAGTTGATGGCATAACCTTTCAGGGGTTGATTCTCCCACGGTGACGTGTGTAGGGGTAACATCGGATCCGTAAACATTGTAAGCCATTGCCTATGATTGGGAATGTGGACCTCTGCTGGACCTAATCATTCTTCATCATGACTTGGCGCCATTTTTGCAATGAGTTACGCCATGTAGTCACGTGACCTTCCTTAGCCTGTGCCTGCGGATTTAATTAGTAAAAAAAAAACTTCTTCAAAATCCCGTGGCGAAATGTTTCGATGACAGACTTGCAGAACTTTAGTCTCAATTCTTCTCCGTCTCTTCTTCCTCTTGCGTGCGCGTGCACACACCATTTTGATTGCGTGAATCATCTGCTTCGCGTGCATGTCATTTTTTATTTTCTTGACCCCTAAGGAACTCTCACGTGATTTCTAGAATCTGACGTTGTCCTGTCATGACCTGCACGTCCGAGGGTGCGCTCAAGACAGTCTGGGAGCGAATGACAACATTTACTAGATCAGCCAGACAGGGAGGAAATTTCCGGGTATTGATGAAGAGCAAAGAATTGCATTTAGGAGAATGTGCCTTCCATGTATAGCGCCCATGTACAGGATTCCTCTTCAGAAAGATGCCTGTCAGCTTTCTTCTCACAGACATCCTCGTGGGATGTCCTTCGAACGTCCTCACAAAACTTTGCTTTCGCCTCTTTATTTCCATCAATCAGATTGTTCGTCATTATATCTCGAGGTCTCAGCATCATTCAGTCATTGGTTTGTGGTGTTCTTGTGGACAGTGACGGTGCTTTCTAGAATTAGAAAATTAAATAATACTGGCGTGGTATTGAATATTTTGAGTCAGCAGCAGCGTCTTTTCTAAACCTTTTTCTAGTTAGGTTAGAGTCACACACTTTCGACTGCCGTTCAGTTCATCCCATTCCTTCCACACTCTCGGTTGTTAGCTGTCCTGAGTGATTATATGAATTATGTAATCACTTGAGTTTTGTCATTCAGTTGCTGACATATAACATTTGTTCACATCCATTTAACAGGGGGCGAGGTCTCTTTTTGTCATTATCTCTCTCGCGCGCGTACACGCATTTTAGAGGTCAGAAAGAAGTAGCATAATGGATCTCTCAGTTCGGATATTATATACATAGCTGTTTATTCATCACGAAAGTAAACAGTATACACCCAAATATTTTTTTAGTATTCTTTATTTTTATTTAAATTATCACAATTTTTTTACATTTTTTTTTAATAAATGCGTAAATAATATGAGACAGAAAGATGTTAAAATCAAGAAATGCACTGGGGCTTTTTACTTGTTCAAGCAAGTGCATTTGATAAGATGCTAACTCTTGAGAATAGCCCCGTCTCTCTCTCCTAATGTTCTGCCTGGTTATCTCCCCCTTCGATATTCGTGCAGTAAAGCAAACTTGCAAAGTAGGAGATGGAGATGAAGTGCTACAAGAGATCCTTCATATCTCCTACGAGGACCACATCACCGGTGATGAGATACGAGAGAGAATGAGGCAAACAATTTGACCCTATGAAAGCTTCCTGTCCGTACTGAGTACAGGCAAGCTCAAGTGGTGCGAGCGCATCTTAAGATCATCAGGACTTGCAGAAAGGATTCTGCAAGAGCGGTACAAGGAAGATGGAAAAGAAGATGCAAACAAATAGAGAAATGGGTGAACAACATCCAAGAGTGGACAGGCTTCTCATCTGGCGCATCCCACAGATTGATAGTGATCCGAGAGCGTTCGCGAAAAACGGAAAGATGGCGGTAAAATTGCCGGGTGGCCATACGGTCTACCAGTGCTAAGGAACTGTTGTCGCTGTTGTTGTTGTTGTTGTTGTTGTTGTTGTTGTTGTTGTTGTTGTTGTTGTTGTTGTTGTTGTTGTTGTTGTTGTTGATGAAGGATCTTTTTAAAAAAGTAAATTGCCTTGTTCCATTTATACTGAAGATTTTATGTTACCTTGGTGTCCGGGAACATTAGTTTCTCTTGGCTTATGCGTCTGCTGATGAAAACAACAAGTTGAAGGTCGCGATGATGGAACCACGACAGACATGTCCCCATCGATGAAAATAGCATTAAAATATTTTAAATGTCTTTTCTTAATTTTGTATCATTTTTCGTAGAAAAAACAAAATGTCGTACAAGCAAGCAAACTGCTCGATGTTCTGGAACCTGTTCATTGTTCCCATTCTTTTGGAACCAGCCAAGGCCAGTCTGAATAAAGAGTGAATGTACTCTTTCTTTTTTTGCTCGCTCACTGTCTCGCACTCACACACGCTCCCTCTCTCACACTTTTTAACGGCTTTAGAAAAAGTGAATTTTGAAAAGGGACAAAGCCGGTTTTTTTTTCTCTCTCTCTCTGTCTTCTTTCCTCTTTTCACTGAGTAATTTCACTTCCGTTTTTACTCTCAGAAGATATTTATCAGCTGGTCTTATTATGGAGTCCGTCGGTGTCCCCAGAAATTTCATGGACTGTTGTATTGTAGCGGCGCTTTCAAGGGATCCTGTTCTTCCTGATTAAAAACTCGTTCCGGAGAATGAATGCGGGGGCGGGAGGTGAGAGCTGTTGTCTTGCTGGCCTTGGTGATTGATCAGCCTCATCGCCCTCGCCCTGGTCGCGCTCCCGAGAGGTCAGAGCGTGTGACTGCAATCAGCATCAGCATCAGCATCCCCGGTCACGTGACTGCAGCGTTCCAATCATTAGACCCGGTTCTTCCTTCTGGTTCAAGGATCGAGTGGGAAGCTGGCGTGAATCCTGCTTCCAGAACTGCACTTTTTTATCCCCTCCACTACTCCATGTGATCCCCCTACCCCGAGGAGGGGGATTTGTGTGGTACATCCTCTGGTGTGGGTATCCTGCTTGTGGCGACGTTAGCCAGTGCATTAAGTAATTTTCAGAAAGTTCTCTTGTCATAACTGATTTGAAGAGCAATATCTAGCCCTTAACAAGAAATTTCTTTTCAATTTCCGCTGAAGACCACGATGGAACACATCATATTAACGAGTTGCTGTAATTCCCAGCAGCTTCTTAAACTCCATAGCTGGCATCGAGACCTTTTTTTTTCTTCGCCTTCTTCTGATGTAGATTTTGTTTCCGTTCTGTCAAAATGCATAGCTTCTTTTCGCATCTCCTTTTCCTTCACTTTCTTTGGTTATCATCGATCTCGTTCGTTTCCTCGCACTTCACGCCATCCTTCCTTCCGTCCGTCTCATTCATCATCTTTCTCTCTTTTTTTTTTCTTCTCGTCTTTGTATTTTTCCTGGTGTTCATCCTGCAAGACTCCCCAAACCACGTTCTGAGCAGAGGACCTGCCTTATTATTATGTGACTTCATCTGGAACTTCTGCTAATGCCTTCCTGGCAACTACAAGTTCTGCAAGGATTCGACTGCCACAAAGACCAGCTCTTCTTGAACTCTGCTGGAGGGCTTTCTGTTACAAGTGACGTCAGTCGCTTAGCTGTGAGGGGGATGTGGAGGGCCGAGGAGCTATGTGCGTAAGCCGATCGTTGCTCCTGTGTACAGACTCCCCGGGTATTGCATTTTATTATTTTACCCCATGAGATTCTAGGCACAGCTTCGTCACTACTGAAACAATTGATGTTTGCCTTTGATGATGTTATGCTCTCGACTTCATCATTTTATACACACCCGGTATGTGTGTGAGCACCATACAACTTGTCATATCGGAGATGATTTTTTTCTTCGGTTCAAGGGAGGACGTCTTCAGCTAGGCAGATATGAAACAGTCCCGCGACATATTATATTATTATATAAAATATTCTATTATTATTATAATATTATATTTATCCTCTAATTGCCCTCTGGGATAAATAAAATGTTATCTTATCTTAAAATGCAATTTCATCGCTCTGTCTTGTTTATAATCTCGCGCCGATCAAAACTTTCGAACTAGTGGAGTCATTTCTTGACCGTCATTGCTTTAATTCAGTCGATTTGAAGAAGCTTTAGGCGATTTAAGTGAAGGTAGTCACAGTCTAAGTCATGAAGTTAAGCAGCACTTGGTAGTTCCATCCAGCCAAATCTTGATGATTACAGAGCAGCTCGTGCAGACAAATTTCTCGTCTGGAGACCTCCCGCTGCTACGGGTTAAGAGAGCTGGAGGTGTGTATTCATTAAGCAACTCTCCAGGGTGGCAAAGTTTTCGAAAACTAATCTTCAGGCCCCCCGCCTATAGAAGCACGGGGCACGAACCCCTTAACTCCAGGTCTTCAGTTCACAATTTCCTTTTCATATGTTTGGGTGCAGCTCATTACTTGGGTGTACGTCTCAAATTATGGAAAGAAAACTCTATTCTCGCCCCACACCTTCAATCGCTTTTACAAGATAAAAACCACCATCCTCACCTGGACAAAGGGGAGAGGGCCAGACTGTGGCGTCTTTGTAGCCATGGATAAGTCTCATCATCAGCTGTTCTCAGCTTCCCCAGAGGATGTAACCATGGCGACTTAAGCGTAAACATGTGTTGCGGCTACGTCATAGCTTTGTTCTGTCTGTGCACTGGCGAGAATGTTGATGCTGGAATATCGCGATAAAAGATGGTTGTTAACTCTCAGTTCGGGACCTTTCCTTCCTATGAACTAGGCCCAGTCATCCGAGGGGAAAAACCATGTAGCTGCTTCACTTGTTTCCATCTCGTCAACAACTGCGAGTTTAGGGGTTATGTTCAGTTTTACCGAATAAACACCCTCTAATTTCCTTTTTTATGAAATATTTTAATACGATTAGAAGAAAGCGGAAAATACCAGTCACTTTTGTTCAACAATTTACAATAAAAAATACTCTGTCTGTACAAAAAAAAAATCTTTTGGGAAGGAATTTAGTTAAGAATGTATCTGTAGATTTAGAATTACCATGTACATATTATTAACTTCTGTCTCCACTTAGCGGCTATACACAATGTAAACATTTATTCGTTGTAGCTCAGCTTTGAGCTCTTGGTGGGGAGCAGGTCCCATAGGGTTTTGACATTTTCTAGCGCATTAGAGGAATTACACGCAATGTTTACATAAACAACGCAAGTAGGCGAAAGATGCTGAGCGCTTCCGACTGGTAAAGTAGTCCACCGCTCTCTTGACTGACTTGCTCTCCTTCATCCTCCACAATCGTTCATCGCAAGAACATCGAAAAAAATACCTTATGAGTCCGATAGGCATGTAACCATGACCTCCTCAGACAACGAAGCGTAACAACACGATAAACAGCGAGGCAAAGGAGGTTGCAAGTTGAACTTGAAAAAAAAGAAGAGCTCTGTATTCAAGGGAGGCGATGCGCCCTTAGGTTTACATAATGGAACGCGCTGGTTCGAATTTCGTTGTCCCCATTGGCCAGGCTTCGCATTAAGCCCTGCCCGAAGGAACGTAAAGTATTACTTTGACTTTTTATTTATTTATTTTTACAGCTTTCCTCTTCTTCTGTTTCCGGTAAAGTTTTAAAATAATGGTGTCACGTTCTTATCCACACCACAAAGTAACTTTCACTGATGGTTCAACATTTTGAGAAATCCACATCTGCTGTTTTTTGTTGTTTTTTTTCAAACTCTTCAGAAACTTATTTCCTAAATCTTGATAATGGCAGAAGCCATTCTGATGACATAATATATTTTATTATTATTTTATCTGATTCGCTATCTGCACTTAAAACTCTGGCAACACGACAAACTCTCCAGACATTTACAACCTTCTCTCCTTAAATTACAGTACACATCTCTATCATCTATGTTCGCGGTCCTGATGTGTCCCGTTGCAGTCGATGTGACCTTTTACTGCCAGATCATGCATACAGGCATCCATCCTTTCATGATCTAAGAAGAGCACAAAATCGATGATTTATTTTCCTGAAGCATTTTCTGGCTTTTGACGATATACATCTTCGATATGTCTCCTGTCTTGTTCAGCTATATTATGCACAGAAGGGATAGGTTACCTGATGTTCTTCCTCAGATTGTAAAAAGGCTTTTGTTGACCTTCTACGTCACAGTCCATGGATTGGTCTCGATACTCTCCAGACAGTTCTCTAACCATTGTGTTCTGCTGATTTTTGTTGATGATCTCACTAATCCCTTAAAATAATGAATCGCTTAAGCCGCTCACACTTCGCAGTTCAACATCATTAAAACAGACGTTTTTACTTTGCTATTACATTCCGAGCCACAAACATCATCATCTCTTGCTTCGTTTTTGTGGCCGTTGGTAGGTTTATTTCGGGAAGAGGGTATGTGGGGAGAATGGGGGGATGAATACAACAATTCAGGAGCTGTTATAGTTCTTGGTCGGGTCTTGCTTTGTGAACAACAGAATTTTGTGATCCCCCGTGAAATAAAACCGCTCGCGCACTGACATAGAATGAGCGACGTGCAACTTCCGAGTCTGTACCTTATTTACAGCAAATGATTGCAGAGGGTCAGGTGGAAACACGAGCTTAGTATTTCAAAGCTGTTTCTGGAAAGATCCCTCCTTGTTTGCGCCAAGAGAATCAATCAATGTTTTTCCCCTGTAGGCAATTTAACGCCTTTCCGACAAAACAGCCACCGACCTTCGGAGTTAAAAGGCTGGTGATTTTTCTCTGGCCTGCGAAACACGCGTCTGCAATTTGTGCTTGACCGCTACTAAATCTGGCGAGGAGGACATTTCTAAAGGGTCATCAGCAGCAGGATTTGATCAGCTGGAGTCCTAGGCGGGGTGTGGGGAGCTCACTGCGAATTAACCGCGGGAGGCTTGCGGTGCAAACCAAAGCAACATATCAGTCACTGTCACAGCCTGATGACGGACGGAGTCCGGTGCTAAACCCTGACCAGTCGTTTTAGCAACGTTATAAATGCTGTCCAATTGTTCGGTGACATATTTGCTTCTGGAAAAAGGAAATAGGGAGTTCTTTCTCTCCGTCCGTCCGTCCGTCCGTCCGTCCGTCCTCTTCCCTCTCTTTAAAGCCCTACCATCGCCGGCTCGTGTTCATTGCTTTCTGTTCACCTCCCTTCGTCCAACATTCTGTCATCAGTCGTAAAGAAGTTGTTGTGTGCACCTTGACTTACCGTATTTCATGAGTTTGTTTATCGCCTCAGAGCTACTGGCCATAGGTTGTCATTGTAAATGGCCCTTTGTCAGTTCGGTTGTCTCAAATGATTTGTCATAGTGGTTATGTCCTGTGTGATTGTATGAGCTGAGTTAAAATGGCGGCGTGATGTGACGAAGCGCTTTCTTGCTTGCCACGGTTCGCCTTTAGCCCTCACTGCTCGCTAGCTTTGCTGTTCTCAGAACACGCAAGACTTTCTCTGCCAATACAACAAGCCTGTCTGCAGCAAGTCTTTTACAGTGCCTCCGCGTGGCGACAGAGGTAGACTGGGCAAATGGGACATAAACTGCAAGGAACTCGGAGGAGGCTTGGTCCCCAGATATGTGGGAGACAGGCAGGCCCACTATCTATCTATATATATATAAATGCGAATAAATAAATTCTACACAGCTGAAAATGGAATCTGCGGCATCTGGCGTGAAATTGGAGTGAAAAAGTCCAGCTTCCAAACCACATGATTCATCGGCAGCATCAGTAAATTGAAACCTGAAAATGAAAAGGAAAAAAGTCAGACACTGACCAAAAGCTCAGGAGCTTTCACTTTAAATCAACAACAAAACATTTCACAAGCAACATACGAGCTATAAAAACAGATAGTTATTTGCTGAACTTTAGTTTAAAGATTTCTCCTCAAAACAACCAAAATGCCACAAGCATTATATGAGCAATAAAAACTTAAGATGAATCGCTAAACGTTTCATTTCATGAATGCCTAGAGCACTTTTAAAAAGAGTAAGGACGATTCTGTTTTTTGTTTTTTTTTTTTGGAAGGGATGAAAAGAGAGAACATTGTTGAAATTTCAGATGTCAGACTGTGTAAGGTTAAATAAAAACCTCTTTGGCGTTTCAATTATCTAAGTGCTTTGATTTCGGAGCTGCGGTATCACTGTCAGAACTATAGAACGTGCTCGCTGTCGCTCATGTCAAAGACAATTTCACCATAGCCTGCAGGAAGCACAAATAGAAGGTCCGAAGGGTGTACAGAAATGTCAGAACTTTTGCTTCCTGCTAAATGAAGCGCCAGCAAGTACAAACGATGTGTAACCAATTGTGCCAGTTCCAGATGAATTAAAACCCTTTGATGCTTGCCGTTACGGTTTCCTAGCCGTTCAGCCAGGCTTCAGACTTTGGAGAATAAAGATGGCTGTCTGCATCTACAGCTGATTTATTTTGTAGAAAATCATAAAAGCCAAAACTATGTCACTGACTCGAATGTAACCATCGCTACAGCTCAGAACTTCGTTCTTTGCACCATAAAACAGATCCCTTAACCGCATAAACCTACCAAATATTTTGCCGTTGGGAACACCCTTACCATTTCCCCCTTCCCCGACCTCTCATTCCCCTTCCCACCCGCCGCCAGTTACGTGGTGCAAAGTAAAGGAGAGAATAAAGAGAGAAGCATAGATCATTGATGCTGAAGTGATCCGAGTGTGAAATGCTGATGCCGTCCTCTCAGAAGATGAACTGTAGCATTTTAGAAGCTGGACTTTGATGGAGGCAGAAGTCCCAGCACAGCGATTTGGCCTGGTGACTCCCATTGCGAGTGTTTGCGATTCACTTGGCCAGAGGCAAAGGAATTTAGAAATGGAATAGCATCGCGTGACAGCGTGCCTAGCTTCTTTTGGCAGAGAGTGATGGCAATACCTACACTGCAATCTGTAGACAACATCCCCCGACACTCGCTGTATCCAACCAGTCTGGCGCTCAGTTGCTGCAAATTTTGTTGCACGGTTTTTGTTGGTTATTTTTTTAGGTTTTTAAAACTAGCGTTTCGATTTCACGTGTGTTTACCGCATATCTCGACTGTTTGTTACGTGTATGTGTGTGCTTCATAAATGTGTTTCCTGTTTGTGTTTCACGTGTGCGTTTCACGTTTGTGTTTCACATATGTACTTCACCTGTGTTTCATGTGTGGGCTTTGAGTTAGTGTATCTTTTTCGTAAAATGAGTGCCAAATGAGACAATTGTAAATTGAGCACTTCGAGTACACGTACGAAATGTCACTTTTAGGATTGAATGGAATGGGCATTGGAATGGTACAGGATGTTGCTCAGTGTCAGAATAATCTTGGTTAGAATTAATACCGCAGCTGTTTGTTTCTTTGCTCATCGTCATTTTCTTAATTTAACGTTCAGAAAGGATCCTAAACTTTAAACATTGACGGATCACGAATAATTTGCGAGATTTATTAAGTTCGGTTGCAGAAATTCACAACGTACTGGCATTAATAGCTTTTTTCGTTTCTCAATTTAAATTTAATCAAACTCACACCGATAGACTTTGTCGCAGTAAGCGTAATACGTCTTTTTATGAACTTATCCATTTAACTTTAATATTCTTTGCTGTCGTTCCTCCTTTTATAATGGACTTAGTTTAATCTTAAGAGCAATTCTTCAGAAGTTTCAATTATCATGTGCGGAATTGGACAGCTCCTTCATTTTGTTCTGGACAATTGATAAAACGGTTCTCAGTGAAGAGAAGAAGGTACTGAAGTTTGACACTTTCGCACAAATATGTGCGCGCTTGTAAGATAGAATTTGTATGTGTGTGGCTGTGTGTGTGGCTGTATGTGTGATTGTGTGTATGGCTGTGTGTGTGGCTGTGTGTGTGTGGCTGTGTGTGTGACTGTGTGTTTGACTGTGTGTGTGGCTGTGTGTGTGTGGCTGTGTGTGTGTGGCTGTGTGTGTGACTGTGTGTTTGACTGTGTGTGTGGCTGTGTGTGTGTGACTATGTGTGTGACTGTGTGTGTGGCTGTGTGTGTGGCTGTGTGTGTGGCTGTGTGTGCAGTTTGCTTTGGGAGAAGGAGAAATAACTTCCCTCATCATTCTGCGCCAGTAGATTCGTTTCCATCGTCAACTTGTTCATTTTCCTGTCGTCTGATCCAGTCCTCACTCTCGTCCTTTCTTGTCCTTTGATTCCAAGTTTTTAGAGTTCTCTGTTATTTGTCTTCGTGTTTTTTCCCCTTTAATTCTGTTGCCTTTGAAGTCCAGAACAAGTCTGGGAAAAGCTGGCATTCCCCCCTAGGTGAAAGCACGGTGCATCCACTTAAGTATAACGTCTTTTAAAAAGTCTAGTTGTAGCAATTTCTCTTCTTATGACTGGTTAGAACTCAGTGCAAAATACCATTTTCCAAAGTCCGGGTGAATAACAACCTTTACGTTCTCAGGATGCAAGCTTACAAATATTACTATGCACAGAGTATGTTGTGTGTCCACGGATAGATACACCCACTTAACTAATAGTCCATCTTTCTTATTGACTAAAAACTTGTCTACGTAATCGTTTCTATCTGCAGTCCTGATGTCTGTGATTTTTTTGTATCTCTTTAGGCCACATGACTTTATTGTTAGCAAAATACTGTCAAAGCCATGATAGAAAGGCCGGCGAGGGAATAATTCGTTTGAATGAAAGAGCAGAGGTTGGCCCAGAGATGATAAAAGCGATTTCGTAACTTCAAAAATCGACAGTTAATGTCGTATTTTCCCCCCGTGCCATTGGAAGAGAAATGAAAAACGGGTTATACACTACAAATGAATAAATAAATCCATGAGATCTACTGATAGTGCACAGAGGGTTCGACCTCTGGGAATATGACCGCTCGTTGTCGCCCCAGCATCTATCAATAACGAATGCTTTAATAAATGTCCATTCTTGATGGACCCAGTTTCCCTGAAAGGTTTTATCGCATCGGCCTAGACAACCTTATCTACTTTAATGGCAAGCGATTAAGTGGATTGACTTTTGATAAATTCACAACTGCAAAATGGAATTGGGAAGACATCGGGAAGTCTTGCAAAATTTCCAACCAGCAAAAGTAGTTTCACGTTGCTGGTTGGAGAAATGTACCTTTCTAGTGTAGTTGTATCGTTTCATAACATCACAATATTTAGATAACCCCATTTTGGCTTTGAAGATACCCGTGGTGCTGATGCTGCTCGATGACCATGGTTCCCATACTCGATCTGTAGAAGCTACGTGGAACTACCCTCACCACGGACCTTTGATGTAGGTCCGCGACCCTCATTGTCAACAGAGTGCATCCACAAAGTGTTTGGCCGACAGTTCCCTTTTGAAATGGACTAGAGAGGTCTATTCTTGGACAAATGATGCAAGGGTGTTGTTCTGGTTAGAAGGTTCTGGTCAGGAGTGGGGATGGCCATAAATGGAACAACACTCAGACCTGTGCAACGTCGAGAAAATAATTTGTTTTTATTGACATTTCAGATTAATTTTCACTTCTAAGATGTTAGCTTTCCTTTTTTAAATTTCATCTTACATGTTGTTCCATATTACATGTCATTGTTTTATATTAGTACTTATCTAATATGAAACATTGTTTAAATATAAATTTATAAATGTCGATTTCTTGCCAGGTCTGCTAGTTGTGTGCTTGACATCCATTAAATAGCAAATATAAATGCATTTGTATTTCTTCCCAAAAGTATTTGAGATGAAGTGCTCCGTATTTAGTATGGGGCAGTCCGGTAACACAACGGCTAGCGGTTGTCACCAATACAAGGAGTCACTGCGCTGGGTTCAGATGTCGTCTCCCGCACTGTTATTAATTTTCTCTTCATCTCATCTTGTTCTGCTGTGGTATAGCCTTGGTTGCTGGCTTGGCTTTAAACACCAATTCTTCCCTACCCCGGTCTGTATACAAATACTGTCAGACGGTCCATGCTCTTTCCTCAGAGCAAGCGGTCACATTGCATAAACTAATTAAGCTAGGACTTTATATTTGCTTCAAAGCTTAGTCTGTTGTATTGTGACCAGTGTTTGTTATAATTGCATTAGCATGATGCTGCCGGAGTTTATAAGCGGTTTTACAATATTTACATTTGGAGTGTATTTACGTGCTGTGATCTCTTCAATAACCAAGCTGGTGAGCTCTTTCCCACGACGGTGGGTGCACGCCAAGGATTCAGATTAATCCAAAGAGGTTGGCTGCTCTTTTTTCAATATTTCACCTTACATATTGCTTCATATTTCATGTTTATATTAACAGCTATCTAATATGAAACACTGCTGCTTAACGATGTTTAATGGTTCAACATCTGGAGAAAATAATGCGTGATACATTCCAGGACCATCACACCTCCGTGTTGATCGTTCGTACGATTGGTCATGCCGCGCCAGTTACGGGATGAAATGAAATAAATCTCTGGACATAAATTAAAAAATCATCCAGAGGAGAAAGTAACAAACACTATATGATCTTTCTATATTAACCCTTCCGAGCTAACATGACATGCTTGTTTGATACGAAATATGTTCATATTTATTAAGTATTGCTATATTTCTAGGGTGGCGGAATGGCACTAATACAAAACCATTTTAAAAATACTTGGGAGCCTAAACATTTGTTACAGAATCAAAAAAACCTTCCTAATGCTGTTGTGAACATGACGACTGTTAAAGGTACAAAATGCAGCGACGGGGTTACAGCATTTAGTTGACAAAAGCTTCATTTTTAAATTCTGTTGTCTGATTGTTCACGTTTTTTTCTGTCTAGCTTTACGGTCTTGTTTTTCCCTTGTTTGCGGGCTGGCTTTAAGATTGCCATTTCTTTGCAGACGCAAGGCTTTTGTCTTTTAAGAGCTCAGTGATTGGCATTCTCAGCCCGCCGCCTCGCGTGCCTCCCTGTTGTTGCGGGAAATAACACAAATAACATTGGCACGGGACACGAGAAAGGACTTTGTCCCAAAATAACACCCTGCCCTACAATGAAAAGATGGTGGGGAAGATATACAGCAAGCCTTCATATTGCAGGAGGAATTAGAACTTCGTGAAACTAGAACACACACAAAATTTCTCTTTTTCTCTCTTTCTATAGCTCTCTCTCTCTCTCTCTTTCTCTCTCTTTTTCTCTCTTTCTCTCTCTCTCCACTTTTCTTCATCCTCCCTCCCTCTCTCTCTCTTGACTATTGATTTTCTTATTATTCTCTCTTGACGTATAATCTATATGTGCGCTTAGTAAACAAAATCTTGCTTGGAATGCTTGCCGAACGCGACAAGGCAACATGAGTTCCTTTACGAGTAGAGAAAGGGCAGCAAAAGGATATTAGCTGTTTATTGATTCACATGAAGATGGTGAAAACTCTTTTTTGCACAAACACTTGAGAAATGCTAAAAGAAAACGCAATTATTTATTCATTTGTGTAATAGCGACAAATTGTTCGTGCAGCATTTTTTTTTTTTTACAATTCTCTTCTCGCTGTAAAAGGTAATCGCAATTAATATCTTTCTCTCTTTTTTTTCTTTCTCTCTCTCCTTCCCTTCTTCTGTGTCTGTCTTCTACTGCTGTCTTGTCTTATATGTCTAGGTTATTTTAATTTAAAAGATACATATATATAATCTAGTTGTTGAAATCAGACCTTTCGCTCCGTTGATACCAGAAGTGCCCGGAGCTTCAGTGGTCGCCCATTTCTCTATCATTCGCGATTAATAGCTGTCAAGAGTTAGTGAAGGGCTGGAGTAAGGACTGAAAGTATGAATTTTTTTGCAATTAGGACCGATGTTTGTATTTCTGTGACCAACGGCCTGGAAAGCCCAGACAATCAATCTTGGGCAGATGGCAGAAGAAAAGTGTTAACCGCAGCTGGTCCTACCCCTACCACCTCCCAAACACCTCCACCACCTTCCCTCGATAGGAGTGACGAGAAACTTCATCACTTTCTAATTACTACCCCCGACTACGATTCCCTGAGGCTGTTGGTTCATTTATAGTAAATTAAACTGTAAATTTTAAATGAGCAAAGTTTGTGGACGTTTCTGAAGGCTTTTAGTCTTGTGTGGCGACTTAATCACGTGCCAAGAGAACAGGGAGATAAATAAACATATGTCTCCATTTCATAAATCATAATATTATACAATATACAGTAAGAGTCCACACAAAGATTGAGAATAAACTGCGATCACGGAAGAGACCCATTTGTTGGTAACATCACCCGATGCCCTTGTTCTCGTAAACACAGCCGACCTTCAGTTGACCCTCGAAAATCCGATAAATGAAAAAAAAAAGAGAGAGAGAGAGAATTTCCGAAGATCTTGAATACAATTACAGCACGAACAGGAGAAAAACAGATATTAGTTACCCATTAATAAGTCACAGTGTCGTTTTCAAATAAAAAAAAAGCGATGTACTTGCGAATCAGATGTAATCAAAGGAGAAGTGAGAATCTCTTGTGTTGGATGTTTGTTTGTGCCAACGGTGCCAGCTGACACCACATGTAACTCCGTGCTGACACTCTATAGTTCCAAATTAACTCTAGAATAATTTAAGTTTGTGGTTTGTGTGTCGTAAAACCTTGTCAGTTCACATAAACACAATGTTCAAGAAGGTGAAGTTCGCTGTCTCCTAAACACCTGCGGCCTCAGATGATTGTGCACCTACTGACCTCTGTGTCTTCTGTAAATATTTGCAGTTCACGCGAGAGCGTGTGCAGGAGGTGGAGGCCATGTCCGGGAGGAAAGTGGTTATCGCGTGCGACGGGTCAACAGGTCAGGCGGCCAGGTTACTGGGCCTCAGCGACGAGTTCCTGCAAACAACGTGTCGTGCATACGGCGCCATCGCCTCAATGGACAGGAATGACCAGTGTTCAGTCCCCATGCCGGAGAGACGGGTGAGTCCTCGACAGTAGAGAGGAGGTGGGGACGGGGAGGGAGAGAAACGCAGACAGAGAGACAGAGACAGAAAGGTCAGGTGGGAGGGAAAGACGGGAGGTATATATATAAACTGGTGTGCTGTCCGCCATTAGTTAATTACGTAGAGGAAAGGGGTGTCACTACCTTGATTGGATGAAGATGGGTAGGCGGCTTTCATTAAGGTGTTTTGCGGTTGGACCTGGTAGAAGTAGTTGACATGCCTGTTGAAAGTGGGTGAGTAGGTTAAAGAATGTGCGTGGTGGGGATGTGTGTTTTGTGTTATATATATATTGTGTTTAATGATATTTATATATTGTGTTTGTAATATAGGCATCATCTTTAAAAGCGCGCTATGATCTCCCTGTCTTGGACTAGGTGCACGGCCTTGTGTTTGATCTCTCAGCCTACGGCATCGACACCAGCGAGATGACAGACGCCGCTGGCTTCACACTCAAACTGTACGGCAGCTCCCGGCACCGCTGCATGTGTCTGGCCATCCCCAAGAGCGAGTCCCTTCTAGTCAAGAACATGAGGCTCATCCTGGACCGCTCGGTGAAGTGCTTTCGCTACTCGCCCTCATGCTTACATCTGTTAACTCCTGGGCACAGAACTCAGATTTATTCACCTCTCAGCACAGAACACGCAGACTTATTCACTTCTCAGTTTGGCACTCATAGCTACTTGACATCTTGATTTTAGCAAGCTCTCACTATAGTCGCAGCTGCCCCTCTACTCATGGTTTAAAACTAAGTGACCTCGAAGGATGATGATATCCTATGCTATTGTTCCTGGCTGCTGAAAGTAACGAGGGCAAAGTGTATTAACGTCATTTAGTAATGCGCCTTTTAAGTTTTTCTGCCGTCCTTAGTTCCTTTTAGAAAGGTACCATTCAATTAGCTTCTTAGTAAGTTACAAAGATGAGTCCTCGATAAGAAGCTGGTAGTATGGGCATTTTGGCGCTTCGGGAGTTCTGACAATGCACGTTGGCCTGGATTGTCCTCAAGCTCACCATCTTCGCCTGGATGATAATTGGGGAGTAAGGCTGACTGCCACGCAGACATTAGGCTGATGGACAAGGAGTGTGCTCATCAGGGTTCGAGGAAGCCTTTCTGTCTGGCAGATTTGTTCCGGCGGAAATTGCTGCCCCTGTTGTGTGTGGTCAGAGAGCCATTTACCAGGACATGAGCTCCAGCACTGCGGTTACGGGGTTATGTGTCCTTTAATGGGAAAGGGGAGATAATTTGAAAGCTTGGGGCCGAACGTGCAGAGAATTTTTGTCCTCGTGACTCGATCCCATTCTTGTGCTTTATTTTATTTTTTGCACTTACCTGTGTAAAGGTCACCGGGATTCCAAGTTACGAGCATCAAATATTTAAAGACCCATCTGGGTTCCCCCCCCCCCCTTTTTTTTTTGCAGATATTGATAGACATAAAATATATCTAATCTGTAAAGTGCAGCGTTTTACGGGGAGATGCTTATTAAAATATCCGCTTGCAAAGTTCGAGTTTTGCACCTGAAATCAATGCGAGGCGCAAATCCCGCAGGACAGCATTGTCATGTCACTCTAGTGTTATTTAGTCCGCTGTGGCTGTTATTTGCTATTCCATCGAACATTTTTCACTTTTTGTCTCCTCAGCACAGCAATAGTTCAGTGACAAAAGTCGACGCATTCTTATTGCCTCGAAACCATTGAATTCAATGTATGAAATATATTAAATATTTCTGAAATGACTTTGAGAAACCAAAGCATCGCAACAAGCAGGAAATGTAAATAAATGCACCATCTCCCCAGTGATGTTGGGCAAGAGATGTTTGACTAGATGCTGGTACAAAGCTTAATAGTTTTTCTTTTGGATTGAGCTTGGGTCACGGAGTGATCGTTTATCGAGCGGTAATATTTTTAATTTGTTCTAATTATCGATGGTATTTGACTGAAAAGCAGCATTCAACATTCGTTTCTGGGTTGGTTTTTTTTTTTCTCTCTCTCTTACATTTGCAGCTCTTCGCTGATTTTATCGTCTGTGGAGGGTCTTCCAGTTCGGTGGAGTTAAGCTCGTTCAAATCAGTAATGGACATGCGCGTTGTCAATGTAGCGAAAACGATTTCATGCACGTGTGATAAGTACGTTGTTACAGGTTTTGCATGTCTGGGTTTTGGATGTTCCTCCACTTCTCTCTCTCTCACACACACACACCTTTTTTATTTTTTACTTGCACCATTGTCGACTGACCTGCGCAAGATGACAAAACGAAGTGGTTCAGCGAGCAAAAAGAAAATATTCCCGTTCCAACAACCAGTGACCTGTGACAAAGTCTCAATATGAGCTGAAAAAGCTTCGTCTTCTTCTACAGAGTTTTTCTCCGATGCATTGTGCCAATGTTGCGTGACTGAGTTTTGATGCATTATAGATGCTGCAACTAATAGGACGCGCAACATTTACGCCATAGCTACCCTAGCAGTACAGAATGCCAAACACATGTGAGTCCGATTTTAAAGCGCATGGGACCTATCTACTTTAATGATTGGATCCATCTGCTCTCGACATTCTGTTCCGCTAGTATAGGAAATAAAGCTGAAATAGTCTGCATTCAACAACAGCACAATAATTTCCCAACACTTGTGTTTTCGACATCCGACAGTCTTTGAGCCTCAGTTGTCAGACGCGCTTGCTCAGTCCGAGTGTAAGACACAGGCGACTGTTCTCTACACCAAACTGACGTCAGTCGTTGTACTCCAGCCGTGGCGGCTTCTGAACCTGGTGAGCCGGGGCGCTTGTTTAAACATAAAATATAGCAAAACCCGGTTTTCTTTTTGAGATTCTGAGTCCGAGGCATTAATTTATGCTCATCTCTGGGTATATAGAGCGCAGCATGCTTTTGCATTCAGTTGGTTCTTAAGTTCTAGGACAGTCAGTAATACAGGGATATAAATGTCCCAGCAGCTCGATCATGAAAAAACATTTGTTTGGAAACATCGACACTCGACCATTCTGATCAATTCGAGAGCTGAGCTTTTCATAAGAATAATGTAAATGAATTTAATTGGTTTAGGCGCTCACCTATTTCTAGCTACCTTCTATAATTCTTAGCATTTTATATAACAGCTTATGTTAAAAGGTGGGTTTGTTTCCGGATATCTGTTATCCACACCAATCGTAAATTGTCCATCTCGTCCATTGTTAGTTTTGCTTTGTTTCCGCTTTTACTCCCGTCGCTACATCAGCTGCTTTAATGACCGCTTTATGTTTCAGTATTGTTGATATCGTCTACCTAATCGTGCGTGATGAATGGCTCATTCAGACCACGCATGCCACTTTCATGCTTAGCAATAGGTTTTTGTTTTTATTTAATTGTTGTTCTTACTTTTTTCTCACTTTTAGCACTAGAGACTTTCTTGATAACATGGTAACCATACGGTATACAGGTGCATATCTACATGGGTTAAAAAAAAAAAAATACCGAGATCGTGAACACAGCACCAGAACAAGTCTTTACTGCTTGAAATCAAAGAGCCAAATTAATGACTCACTTTTTGTTTCATTCCCGAAGCACATGTAAGCGTAGCGTCTCATCAGGTTTTAGTACGATAGTTGTAGGGCCAGAGCTTAGAAAAAAAAAACAAGCAGAGTTCTCTCGAAATTATTTGTTGAGGACCGAAATATATTTGAGCACGGAGCAGTTCGAGCGCCGAAGTAACACTGTATATTCCTCTCTTTTGGGGAAGAGGCGGGGAATGGAAAGTGAGGTGGAAAGTATGTGTTCGTGCATGTGTGAATGTGTGTTCGTGCGATCGTACTCATGTGTGTTCACCGCATGGTCCTTTTTTTTTTTTTTTTTTTTGGGGGGGGGGTTGCTTTGGCAGAGGGGTGAACGGAGAAGAGGACTGGAAATTGTGTCCATGTGCGTGTTCGCGTTCCCACGAGAGCGAATCTCTGCGGATAATCTAACTTCATACTCAAATAATGGACACTCACAAATACCCTTAAATAAATTCCACAAATAACCGCAAATTCCTCCTGCAACTGCTCTTGCTGCGTGTTGGCCAATTCTTGTTTTTCCACACTGCTGCTCATATTCCCGCACTGAGCCCGAACAAGCAAAATGCAAATCCCTTGCCCAAAAAAATCCAAAAATAAATAAAAATAGAGAGAGAGAGGTAAAAAAGGTTGCTTGCACGAGCAGGCTGCAGGATCCCGGATGTAATAACCGTTGGTGCTTTCTGCTCGCAGATGATGCGCAATATCTTCATCAAGTGCTTCAACACGTGCCGCACAAAGAGTGAGGGCGAGCTGAGCGACACGTGGGCCTGCGACACATGCGTTTCTCGCCCCGTCTGTTCGACATCAAACTCTTCCAGCGCATGGAACAGTCGCCTACTTCGAGGACGCCGACATGTTCGTGCTGGCGGAGGGCGAGGCCAACCGCTGCTACAACTTTCAGACAGGTTGGGCTTCCAGCAAAGTCTTCTATAGCTCCAGTCGCACGTGATTAGATTCCCTACACGACAAAGCCCCAGTCTGTTAGCTTCAGTCAAACGTTCTTCGAGTATTCAAGCTTGTTTATTTAGTGCGCGTGACAATAATACAAGATTAGCGGTAAACAAGGAGAAGCTTGTTTCCAGAATTCTCACTTTTTTTCCTTCTGTGTTGACACGTGACAAAAAACTGCGCAAAACAACAACAAATATATTCCTGCGTTGTCAGTTTTCATTTATTTACAGATACAAGGTTCACAAGGGTATCCATCGGTAATTTTGTTTATCGCCTCCGTTAACGAGATTTCTCCACTTATCTCTCAAGAGGGAGCGATTGCATAAGTTGCTTTACGACAAATGCATGTTTCCCAGCATCCTCGCTCTCATCACATTGTTTGAGAGAGAAAACAACAGCATGTTCGTGGTGGAGGGATGGGGGAAGTTGTGAGCAAAAACAGATATTCGGATATTCAAGCACTGAACCTTCGGCTGATGCACACCGGATGATGGTTTAAGAAAAAAAAAAAATAAAGCATTAATGAACTAGGGAAGGCAGGATGCACATATAAGGACAGTAAAGGTTGGGATTAAAAAAATTAGGACTCTTCAGGAAAATTAGATTGTCCGGCGCAATAATTAAATCCAGATTTATAAAAACATCATTATTGATTTTACGTGTTCTTTTTATTTTTTATTTATTTTTTTTTTTACACGCTGCTTCAGAGTCTTCCATTGCCGTCAACAGTTTTTATGTCAGCGTTCAGAAACACTTGGTGGCAAACTTGTTAATTATCTGTGCATGAGCGTCTTCTCCATGACGCAGAATTAGACGAATCTACCTCAAGAAATGCAAGATCCCATGAGAACTTGTTAAAATCGCTTCTGGTTTTGTGCCGCTAATTACGACACCGTCGTCGTTGTCATCATCCTCATCATCATCCATCTATCCTGTAATGGCTGGAATAGTAAACAAATGTTTTATCTCTTATTACAATTTGTTTCTTTCTTTTTACCAGGGCTGGATGTAAACATGGCAATGAAGGGGCTGATGACGCTGAACCACTTGCTAGAACTAGCTGCCTGTGCACAAACAGAGCATGACGTCATGGACGCCATGGTGATGAAAGCCCGCCATTCAGAAAACATCGCCAAGCACTACCTCTCCAAAGGTCTGCAGCAGACTGTATTCAGCTCCTGAGGAACTCATTACAACCTGCCTCCATTGGCTGTCTGCGAGAGTTCTCGAAGATCGTCCTTCGCCATTTAATGAAGCAACTTGCTCTGACTGCGTGTCGAGTCGTGGTGAATTTTAATATCTCCGTTTCAAGTGTTTGTTGTGAAAATGAGAAGAACAAGCAGGAAAGCCAAGAAGAACCGGTCCGAAGAATCTGATTCTGGGAGATGCAGTCTCCATGATTTTTTAATGATCTCTTATGCTGGAAAGATCCGCTGGTGATGATGGATGGATTTTCAACGATCTTTTCCACATGATGGTCTTCGGCGCTGGGTTATGAACAGTCTTGTGACTGTATTCGTTACTGAAAACCAGCCTATTGTCGTAGGATAAAAAGACGCTTGCGTGGTACTAGTTTTTATAATGCATCTTTGTAATGAAAGTATAATCGCCTGTAACAAAGATAACATATATATATACAGCTTTGATACCATCTACTTAGCACAGCTGATGAGCAAACGTAAAGAGGCGTTATAAAGTTTGATAAAAGCAAGACCCTTATGACACAAGGCTGGCCATAAGCAGATAATCTAATCGTGCTTATGAATCTACGCAGCGGCTTAGATGGTGGCTAACGTTTGTGTTTTACGTGCTTCGCTCCTCTCTAACCCCCGCGTCCCCAAACACCACCTTTGACTGCGCACCGTCAAGTCTGCTGTACTAGTGAGTGTCCGAGCGATTTTTGTAACCTTTCTGGGATAGTACTCAGACTGTCCTAACATGAAGGTGATTCCGCTCCCAGCTCACCCTGTGACGTTATAAAGACGTTGTGAATCGAGCTGTTGGACCTGAGGATGGAAATGGGTGACTGTTGCGTGTGACCTGTTACTATATCCGAGGCCCTCGGCTTTTACCCCCCTTCTGCCTCTCCGTCCCGATCGTATGTTTGTTTGTTGGTGGGTTTTGTTTGGTTTTTTTTTTTTTTTTTTTTTCGTACATTTTGTTATTGCCGAGTATTTGTAATGTATGACAAGAACCACGTGCTTTAATTTGAACGCGTTGGCGTTCGGTGATATGGAATAAGTCATCCACACGTCGCTTGCGATATTTCGGTCACACTAAGCTAATACATTGTTCCAGTCTCCGTTCGTGTCTTTGGTGTGGCCTATATGGCTCTCGTCGTGTCTTCTTAAGAAAAATCATCGCCATCATCATCCCTATTTTCCGACCATCTTAGGTAAACGGGAAACTATTTTTTGTTGTTTTGCTTTGGCTGCTGTTCGCTCTGTCTTCGGGGGTAGGGTAGCACAACGGTTAGCGCTTGTCACCAATACAGTAAGGTTAGTTCCTGGGTTCGTATCTTGTCTCGGGCATGCTGTTCTTTTTCTCTGCATGTGGCATGTTTACAGTGCTGACTGCTTTGCTGGGAATACAGTTTTAGTTGCTTTCCCACCCTAGGATCTCTTTCACTTATATATAATACTATATACATACATCATGGCCATGGGTGATGCTCCATCTCCTCACACCGCGGACCAGAACAAGGGGCAAAACGCTGTCAAGTGTTCCTAGAGAAGGGAGATAAACACAGCAGTGGTGCCCCCAGCGGGCTATTTTCTCTCTTGTTATTTTGCTTTTAACTTTTGCCACTCTCCTTTTTCCACTCATAAGGAAATCTCAGACGTGACTTTCCTGTGCTATGCGCAGTAGATATACACTTGTTAAAAAAATGGTAGCTATCTGTAATACCTAACAGGATGCCCAAATACTTGAGAGCTTTAAAGTTGTTTTTAATATGTAGATTCCCTACTTAATTCTTACTTTAATTTATAAGAGGAGATGTGAACTGAGCCTTGTTCATTTGCCATGAGGTACACAGCCATTTGTCTTTCACCTGCTGGAAAAAGTGAAGATTTGATGTTTCAGCACGAACGGTTTGGTTAATTTTTCCTTCTAAAATCCATTTGTTTTGTGATCTCGTATAGTTTCATATTTCATTCCCTTGAAACCTATCATTGTTTTTATTTCCAGTTACAAGTATGCGAGCATGGTTGTGCATGCATGTGCACATTTGAGATGAACTTTGGTCCCACTCGTTAAATGCCATATCATTTTGAGCAACATTTTCTTCTTTATGGTGTCATCCATCCCTCCATTATAAAGAAGTGTTTGTGCTGCAGAAAAACAACTTTGATAGGTGTTTGCTTGTATGTGCTCAAGGAGCTGCCATTTCAAGTATTACAAGCCAGATGTGGTATCGTTAATGGAAGTTTGGTGGTAAAGATGTTGTGCACAAAAAGATTTAATTTGTGACCAAGCCCTTTATTTGAAATATGGGAAACTTGCCACACCAGGTGTGTTTCTCATTTTTGTGCCACACCTAACAAGTATCCATTGAAGCGCTAATATTTATTGCACACCTTTCCTTGTGGAATTTATCTGCCTTATCACAGACCTTTCCAATGGTGATGCACCTCAGTCTGGAGTAACATATTCTGAGGGAAAAAAAGTGAATGGTTGTATGAATATATGCATGAATGATGCTGATGTAATAAATCATGTTAACAATGTTTAACTTTATTTTGTAAAACAAATCCTACAAAGCATGGGTAAAGAGAAAAACATGTTTCATGCTTTATTAGCTACATTTTTCATAATTATAATAGGATTTGTAAAGAGCATTTTCCCATGTGAACATAAGCTCAGTCCACTACATAGAAAGGAGCAGATGTGACTGATCCTCCGAAGCTTGAGGTAGGTGGACTTGCAAACAGCATTTATGCAAGATTCAATGAACAATGATGCCTCTTGTGTAGTGGATAACAAGACAAGAAAAATTACACCTTGTTGTGAATCACCAGCCAGTTTTGTACTGATCATTGCACACACAAAATACACTATCAGCAAATACAATTTCATATCTATTTTCAATTAATGACAGGATATTTTGCAATTTATTTAATGTCTTTTTATATGACACAGTATATCTGTCGTGAAGATTTCCAAAATGTTGTTTTTATATACACATCATAAAGGCTATACATCATAAAGCACACTGAAGATAGACAATCCGATGTCCACCTACCTCAACACTGCTCATGAATATCAGTCATAAATTATTTTTCTGCTGCAATATATAAATTTGGGTTATTAACATTCCACCTTACACTTTTTAGTATTTTTATGGCAATTGCCAGAATACTGGCTGTAACATATGAATGACACAAAAATGGATGAAAAAAATCTGATGATAAAAGAAGTGTTGACTGCCAGAGTTCACAATGTTATTGTAAAGGTATCAAAAGTTTTGTCTAAATGCTTGTGTGCTTGCATGTATACCATGTGTGTAAAGAACACATGGGTAAAAATGATTTGTGAGACACTGTTTTTTACAAAAATCATCAAGGAAAAGATGTCAGGATAATTTCCATCTGAAAATCTTTTTCAAATGTGTCGCTACCAACATTAAGTGCTGAAAAATTCAATTTTATATCCACACTCATTCAACATGAAGGGACTAACAGAACCTTTTATTTAATCTAAGTGTGGTCTTAAGTCCCACCAAGTGCCCATAAGCACTGACAGCAGTGAAATTTTTTTCCTTAACCTGCATGTTTGATGAGACTGGTTTAACAGGTGGGTGTAAGAGTCAGGCTTTCTCTGTAGTAATGTTGATCACGTGGAGTGATTTCTTGCTTTGTAACATGAAGTATTATCCCAATAAATATGCTGTCAAACATGCTTTCATTACTGCCTTGCCCTCCTCATTACATGTGCTCAAACTCAGGCAGAGTTTGTAACAGGCATTCCTCCCCACCACCCACATGAAACACTGATTATATGTATATCCAGTCCCTACATATACTTATGAACACATACACAGAGATTTTATGGTAGAACTCGTTGCATGCATACTATAGCTTCTTGAAACTAAATCACATAGGAAGATCTTTTTATCTGGGACATCAAAGTAACTATAAATGCTATTAGTATCTTGGCATTGCAATTCATATTGTAAGCTCACATAAATATGTCTCCAAAGAAAAAGCGATTTTGTCTGATGGTCCTGTTTGTTGTGGCATATCTACAGAAATAAAACATTTCAGGAATCTTTGCAGAAATATTTTGACAGACCTCATTACTCACAAAGAGACAATGAATACCCATAATATGGCAGTTAATAATAACAACACAATAAATTTGATGTACACTCTTATATCTATGCCATATTTAACTTTTTCAGCAAAATTTAGCATCCTCACAAAGCATACATAACAATTAACTATAAAGTACCACACCTAGATGAGAAGAGGGGCATTTAGTACCTTGCAGTAACCATATCTCAGTTATAAAATACTGTAAAAAATCATATTTAACAATATTAAAAAATTTTAATAATGCAGGATGTCCCCCAACAGCTGTAGAAGAATGAAACAATATAAACAAGAATCTTAACTGGACAGAAATTTAGAAGCTAACTTTCAGAATTACACAAGACACACGGTTAAGATAGTGGCTACAAATAAGACTGCTTTACCATATCATTCCAAAAAACACCTATTCATTCGTAAGCTGATTTAGGACTGTTCTCTTCATCTCTTCAAACTTTCTGACCTGTTTGTGTACCACTTGTATACATTTCATTTCAGTCCTTCAGAAATAATCGTCAGATAATCTTCTGATGCATCAGTTATGTGTTTCACAGCCAGAGAAGTTTTCAGTGGAACTACACTCTGTCATTAATGAAAATAAGGAGAAGACGCACAGGTTCAGCCAAAAAAACCCAAATAAATCGTGTCGAAAAACCACAAAATGGCCTTCGCTGAAAGAAGGATCTGAATAGCCATGACCTGCAATCCTGCCCTTTGCGATGAACCTGGAAGATAAGATAAAATGTGAATAGCAACTTTATAAGGAAACAAGAACTAGAACATCAACAATACCATCACACATCATACCTGCCACACCAGACAGACCGATATACAATCATAATTCAGACAGCAACAAGTCAGACTTACATATAATTACAATTTACTTCTACGTGTTAGCATTCAGAAGACACATGGCCATAGCAACAAAGGACAGCCTCAATCTGTTAGTCCTGCATTCAGGTACATAGATGGCACAACAAGAACTGATCAAACTCTCCCGACAAAAAGTAAGCCTATCATCATGTAGAATTGCAGACCCTTTTTGCCTCTCTGTTAAACTGGTTCTGAAGGTCACTATAAAGGTCAACCCAATAACTTCTAAGCAGGTGTACACAACACACTTCAAAGTTCCTGCCCTTGACTGATAATTTTTCATAACAATGAGAAGGACAGCACACACACACACACTCTTTCTATGGGATTCGTAGTAATGTGTATGAAACTGAGAAAGACCAGCTTCTGGAGGAGGAAGTGCCGTCAAGCCTTCCTCAGAACAGCCTTAATGTTGACATCCTAGCCAAGTCTACAGTTGAAGATGGTACCCAGGTACTGAAATGTGTAGACAATGTCCACCTCTTCAAGACTGATGACAGTTATGGGACCTAATGGAAAATTAAAGACAATCTCTTTGATTTTACTGACATTAAGTTCTAAGAAATTGTCATCACACCATGCAATAAGTTCATCCAAGGCTCTATGCAACTGGTGTATGCTGGCATGCAGAGAAGAGAAAGCGATGCAGTGCCATTAGAATTTGACAACATATTGTCCTTTGTAGTTACTGCAACAACTGTTCACAGAATATACAGGATAAACAAAAGCAGGGATAAAATACAGTCTTGGGGTGAGTGGTGCATGTTGTGATAGAAAAAGTACCATTGACAAGTACTCTCTACAGCAGGGGTAGGCAATTAATTTTCCCAAGGGGCCGCATGAGAAATTGGGATGGTTTCAGCGGGCCGGACTAATAATAGTTAACTCAGTTTTACCCAATACTGTATATATAGTATATATACTGGCGGGCGGGCAGCGGGCGGGCCGGTCAGAGACGAGCCCGCGGGCCGGCCTTTGCCCAGGTCTGCTCTACAGCCTATTAACAAGAAAGTAAATGACTAAGACTAGATGATAGTCAAAGAAAAAGTCATCTTCTGCTAGGAGATATGGTTAGATGGTGCTAAAAGCTGATGAGAAATCAGCAGACAGCAGTCTTGAGTGGCCATGGGGTATCTCAAGATGTTTATTATGAGTATGAAGAAATAAGGAGCTTAGCATCATCAACACATTTCCTGGTTTCGTATGAAAATTGCAGTGGATGAAGACATTTTTAATTGCATTTAAAATCAGTGCTCTCATGATTTTCTCCAGTACTTTCATGAACCACCATATCATAAGGTCACTGGTCTATAATCATAAAGATGCTGAGCTGAAGCTTTCTTCTGAACTGGTACAATGGCAGACGATTTCCATGCAGAAGTGACTGAGCATGAATCCAGTAAGTTAATTTTCAGAAACTTCTTAAGAAGTAGTCAATATACATGCATTATATTCGTCTGGATTGTGGTACATTTACTGGAAAGAATGATGCAAAGACCTGGATGCCTTATTTGGATTTAGTCCCATAAAACTGCAACTTGAAGAAGACAACAGAAGGCTAGATTCTTATAGAAAAATATTTTCAACTCATTTTTAATGTTGCCTGTCAAAATCTGGATTCTTTTTATGATAAGAAGTGAGAATTTATAAAGCACAATATCTCAGTCAAAGGCGGACTCATTGCCCTGAAAAATGTTACACAATAGTAAAGATGTAGAATAAAATAACAAAATAGTAACAAAGATGTAAAATCAAGAACAGGGGGAGGACTTGTTGCGTTCCGGCAGTAAAGGGCAATCACTGTAGATATAATCATAGACTCCAGAGAATAAGGTTAGTGGCATCAGGAGAATACTAGGAAGATACTGAGTAATCTTGAGAATATGAATCTGCAAAAGGGTGATCGTTACTTTGTTTTTCTAATCTGCAATCCTAAAACTCCTATCTCATTTCTGTGAGCCCTGCTGAAGAAATGAGTGATGTGCTCATTTTTGCATTCTTTCATTTACAATAAAGTCATTTTAAAAGGCTTTTGGTGTCTTTTTTCACTGACTAGCTTTTCTGCAAACAACAAAGATATTCCATGTAAACACTTTAACAGGTCAACTCAATGAAACATAACTAATTTACCTAGCTTTGCATGTCCTTGGGAGGTCACCTGGAGCCTCCCTCTCAAGTAAGTCAGTGCACAGGAAAAAGGGTTGGACCTCACTAGGGTCAAACCGAAATGGATGAGGAAGAATAGGGGCAGTAACACTCTTTCAAACTGTCAATATTTCTTTGCTCATCTGTTGTCAGACGTATGGGCTGCCTGAGATCAATATACAAACTTGTTTCTCCTGCAGGAACATTTGGATCTCCCTATGGGATGAAAAGAAAAACTTATACTTTTGTAAAAGCAAAATCAAAATAACCTAATTTAACAATATGTACTCTATGACAAACATGCATGATAACGTTTTATGGGAATAGTTGGAAATAAAACACATTAAAAAATAAGGCATTTGAGCCTATGGGGAAGGAAACGGAAAAGAAAAAAAAACAAATAAGAATCTGGAATGCAAAGTACTAAATATACAGAGCAATTATCACACTGGGTGATACGTCATCAGCAACATTAATAACCCCACAAAACTTAAAAAAATGAAATAATGGGAAAGTGTAACATGAAAAATATTTATAATAAAAAAAAATTACAGAGCCAAATAAAGAATACACTCATGAACTGAATGTGCCATGCCCACAAAACTATGAACATACAAACTAACAAACTGACTAACTTTCTATCAAGAATACTTTTACCAGCAAACTCGAGGATCTTAACATAAAATTTTATCTTTTCCTGACCACAAATATATCTCTTTCCTGATATTTCTACAGGATTCTTTCTCACTGTCAGTTTGTTCCCCAGGAGTGTGTATCCATCCTCAGACAGTGTGATTTGTACGAACTCCAGCCCATGAGAACCATATGTCCCCTTGAATATACCAGGTGTAACTGGGGATATTGAAAACCCACGTGGCTCAGGCACTTTAGTGAGCTGCAGTGATGACCTACACATATTTCATAATGCAGATCTACAAAAATTTCTGCGTGGTTTGGATAATAAGATCTTAAAAATGAAAATTATATGCCAGTACTTTTACTACTCCATAATTTATTTTGCAAATTAATGCCACCAAAACGTTACCATGAAATAAATTTATTAATCTACTATAAATACAAGTAGCACCAGCAAGTATTCTCAAGACAAAATTTTTCAATGATGAGAAAAAGTTTTCAATATTTAGACCAAAAAAATGTAGTAATGATGTACTAGCAAAAATTGTACAATTAAAACCCTAATTCTCACCAGTAACGAGTCTGCTCAGCAAGGTTGTATATCCTGTGTAGGAAGCTAACATTCCCTTGGAGAAAATGCCTGAGCATCCGTTGATCAAAATTTCCCCGTAAAGATTCTAACTCCTCTTCTAACCAAGCAAGCAATATCTGTTATGAAAAAAAAAAATCAGTTTGACTTATGCATCCCAATGTGCTTTTGCATGCATTTGTGTCCTCTAGCTTTAGGTTTTTTTGTGTATGCCTGCATGCATAAAAGAGAAAATTAATAAGTATGAAATTAAATATACAAGAATGTCACTTTGGCAAAGTCACCTGCTCTGAAATGTGAGGAAACTTGTTGTCGCCCAAGCATGTTTCACATTTAAATGTAGCTTTTTCTGATTCCATCTGAAACAAGCAAATTACGAAACTGAGTAATCTATGGAAACATATATATTTAAATCTAAAAATATTACGTTTTTTTAAGACCTTGTCTTCTCACACTAAGGAATGTACTGTAGGACAAGATTACTTGTGTCACAGCATGAAATCTCACTACACAAAAACAAATCAAAATAGTCCAGTCACTAATATGGTAATGCTACTTCAAAATTTCAGAATAATGGTTACATGATTATATGACCGTAATTTAATCAGGAAAAATTTAAGAACTTTTAAGCAGAACATTAATAAAATGAAGGTTTTGCCTTAAATATATCTGTTTATGTGAATATCATCTTTTCTCACCACTGAAGCCAGATCTAAAGCATTTTACATTAACAATCACACATGCATGAAAGTGCCAAGCATACTCCATAAGCAGGTGTGAAATGGACTTATCCTTGACACCCTGACATACACCCTCTCTCACACACACATATACGTATACAAACAAATATACAAATAAATACACTAACCTTGATCTGAGCACTGCAGCCTTGTCTACACAGAACAACACATTCATTGTCCCTTACTGTGATAATAAATAAAGGTTTCAGGCGAACAGGATCGACTACATTCCATGACAGGGGTGGCTGTATAACATGACCCACAATCTGACCATTCTCTACCTGCATGAAAAAAAGGAAGATGTTTTGATACTACAGTAACAGATTTATGTCATAAGTCACAACAGTTTAAGTTAATGTAGGGAGATGAAGCAGAAAAGCACAGACAAGGTAAATAAGACAGACAGGTTAAGTCAACAAAGGCTTAACTCCTTGCACTTTACAGCTTAATTATAAACACTACTGGGATGATGTTGAGTGACCATAAGTCCCAGGTGGCTAACGTCACAATCCAGATTCAATGTGCTCAAAAGCAAAATTAAATACTTAAGTTCTAAATTTAGGTTGATAGTGAATCACCTAAGTACTAAGCTGTAAAGTCATGATGCAACTTATATAAACCACAATTGTGATCTGCATGTAAGGCAATTTTTGTTGTACTTTTTCAATACCTTGATATGAACTAGCATGCCATATGCGTTGCCAGGAAGCTTCCAAAATCCTTGAAACTTTCCATAGTGGTATAACACTGAAATAAAATTAAAACGTTTCCAGAAACACACTCTGAGCTGAAAACTGTTAAATGAAAAAGTATGTACACATACATGCAAACATCCACAAATAACATGCACATGCACACACATCATTTCATAGTGAACTTGACATCACTATCATCCCAATCATACTAAACAATATTGACAAATTAACTTGCACATAAATTAGTTCTGATCACAATTTTATTCATCCAAGAATAAAAAGTTTTTTCCACCTTTGCCATAAACTTCATGGAATGATGAACAACTCCAGCCTCTTAAGGAACAAAACTTGAAATCTGAAAAAGTGTAAAACAAAAGCTGTTCGATGTACAAAACCTTTTATCTAGTTTTTATCTCTTCCTTATCGGCCTTAGTGTATATATAAGCCTACAACGAAACAGGAGGTACTAATAATAATAATTAAGGAAGAAAAGTAACTTTTTCCTCGATCCACGGTACAACTTTACTTTAGAACAAAAATTAGGGTTAGCATTAACACATACGCTTGTAAACATACACATTTTTTATTATATTCACGTACGCTCCTGATTGATGCTATCGTCTAATAAGCATTATGATACTTTTAAAGAATAAAAAGCATAATTACCTCTCTGACACAGGTGCTGCCACAGTATCTCAGCTTGACAGATTTGAAGCAGTCTTTTGCATGTTTGTGCCACTTTAATAACATCAGTGGAATCTAAAAACTTCAAGATGTATATTAGCAATTCGTTAGGCAAGGACTCAAGCTCTGTCATTGTTTTCTTCCTAGTTGTAAAGTACAATTTGAGTTTAGAAGTAAACTCACGAACTGAAAGTCCCTACATCACGAAAGATAACTGCTGTTCAAGTGATGTCAGCTGATCTGTAAACTTGGAGAGTGAAGTCCCCTGCTCCTAGCTTCATGGTTTCTGTGGAGCGTCTGTCAGGCTTCTTGTACGCGTAGCAAAAGGACAGCCTTTAAGGCACTATGACTAGCACCAAACATACACTCTAACGATTTCACATGAGTTCTTCCACTGACAAAGAGACTAAAGTGCAATAAAAGCATCTTTACTCATAAGTCATAAAATATCATAGACGCTCGATCGTCGCTATTTTCCGTACAACAAACACGAATGTTTCTCAGGGCTTCTGCTTACGCAAAAATTGCGTACAGTACGCATTAAAAGTTTGGAGGACCCCTTCAATTTTCGTCAATGGGGTCCCCTTCAAATTTGGGCAAAGAACAGGGACCCTTTCAAAATCTGGAGTCCCTGGGACCCCAAAGAATTTAGCCTTAGCAGAAGCCCTGTTTCTCATCCCCATTCCAAGAATTGCCCTTATGTCCAGTTTGAAATTCTCAAGGAGCGTCCTGTGGAACAGTCTCCCTCATCTCCAGCAAATGAATCCACTAAAACTGCTTCAGACAAGACTGACTGAATTGTTTATACCTAAACTTAAGTTCCTGAATCCAGGGGCATCCTATAAGGATTTTTATTCCTATCCCCATCTTTTTATGGTATTGCTTCATTTACTTTTTTATATATATAATTGTAAAGTTGTCAAATATATATATAGCGTACTCTTCTCCTTTCTAAAGCGAATGCTCAATGCACCAGGCAGAGAGAGAGTATGTTTTGCCTATTTTCCCCATGGTAATGGAGTACGTATATCAATATTCCTATTGATATGATGCCGGAAGCACTGATTTATATACAATTAGATAGGCGAATTTTACATTGAAGAAGTCTGATTTTAAAGAGCCCCTCTCACCATTTTTCCATTTAACACAGAATGTGGTTCCCAGTCACTTAATCCCCAGACACTTAATCCCCGACACTTCATCCCAATAGACTTTTAATCGAAGCACTTAATCCCCAGACAATTAAGTGTCTGGGGTTGAAGTGTCGGGGATGAAGTGTCGGGGATTAAAAGTCTAGGGGATGAAGTGTCGGGGATTAAGTGCTTAGGGATTAAAAGTCTAGGGGATGAAGTATCTGGGGATTAAGTGACTGGACACCTGTTGACATATCAGATTATGCACAGGTAAAATATTGTATATACAACTTTCATAAGTCTTACTTTTCTTTGACCCTAAGTGCTGTCTGACAACAGGAGGTTAATGAGACTAGACCATAGAAGATGTGCACATTAACATCTCATTTGCATGCTTAATTGAATATGTCATGGACAAATAGCAGATCTTTATAATACACAGTTGAAACAAACATTTAAATTTGTTTTTACAATTAAACTTATACAGTCATGTGGAGACCTACAAACAAGCTGTAAAATTCTCAGAGGTGATAATCAACATAATGGATATGCATTTTCCCCATTGAAAGGTTGATATAAAAGTTATGGCAGACTAATGATAGAGCTGATTTTAGTGTCCATCATGAAAAATTGACAGACCACATCTACTTTTTGTAGTAGAATTTGTGTACTTATTTTTCAGATATAGTAATAAATTTGTGATTTATAATTATGTAGCACATAATCATGCTAATAAAGGAGCAAGCTCTCAAGACAGTTAGGAAACATGGACAGAATACAAAGGACAGAAGGAGAAATAGCTTTGCAGACGAGTAATAAAAGACAAACATACAAGACACAAAGAGAAATTAGAGAACAGACAATAAGGATGCAGTGTGTCATAAATCTGGAAGACAAGCAGGCAGACTAGTCAATTAACTGTAATCACAACTAAGTTCAGCACCACTGATCACTGAACAGGTTTTAATGAAACTTTTTTTTTTAGTCTGGCACCTATCAGTTCAAGTTCAGTTTCAAAAAATTAAAGTAGTTTATGACCACAGGTGCTACAATAGCAGAAGATAGAAGTGGTGCACTAAAAAGTCATTGCAGTGAAAGCTCTTGCTAAGATAAGGGTCTTGTTGACTCTATATGTGGCATCAAGAATTGTGAAAGCTTATCTTAGAAACAGTCTTATCAACATTGAGTTGGAGACAATACGGACTGGTAGTTTCGTTAACTCCTGGGTTAAGGCTATTTGCTGCTTAATTTTGACCACTGCTGTATTAACATAGAAGGACCAAAGGTTACATAATGATTTCAATATGAAGCCAAATTGTTAAAGGTCACTTTGGTAGCTAATTTAAAACCAAGAAAGGGTATTCTTATATTGCAGGACAAACTTGGAGAAATTGTTTACGTACAGCTACCTGAGGTGGGAGTGGAGCTTGAGAAAGATGGCAAGTAAAAATATGTAATTTTGGATTATGTTTATTAGTCCCTCATTTGTAATTTGCAGATGCTTATATTAATTGTACTTTTAAGATGAAAATTTCCTGGGCCCAAAAAGGTACTTAATGAAGAGCAGCGATTAAAGGCTGAGAGACTGAAAACTTTTTTTCCTCTCCCACATTCTCTCTATATTTTGTGCTTGGTGCTAAAAATGTTGTGGTATAGTTGTGATAACTGATTTTTTTTTCCATTTTAGCGGAAGCAGGATGCCTTGAAAGTGTCAAGGCTGCAAGTGATGTTTACAGTCCAGTAGCCGGCAAAATAGTGGAAGTGAATGAGAAGCTGGCCGCAACACCAAACTTGCTCAATAGTTCTCCTCTTGAAGATGGTAGGGTAGCAAACATGATAAAACAGTGTATTTTTTTCCTTCCTCTGTACGGCATAAAACATGGATTTCTGATGACATCATAGTGATCTTAGCCTATGTGGTGGCCCTCTTCATTTCGACTTTTTCCCATTAAAGAAATACTGTTTGGAGGAAAGTAGAAATTTACATGTTAAAAAAAAATTTAGCAAGGTTTCTTTTTTTGAAAAATAAAATTGTCCATGACCTAATATAGTTGTAAAAGCATTGAACTGTAACAGATTAATATGTCTAGGGTACAGTATGTTTAATATGTGGTAAGCAATGTTCATATCTTTCCTGCTTTGTGAAATTTTTAAGTCACAGGCTTCAAACTGATGACCTGCTAACCACCAGCCTACAAATTTTTCCCAAACTGACAAGACTGTTGCATTCATCTTATCCTAAATGTTACCATGTTATACAATGCAGAATTTGATGATTTATCAAAGAATATTTTTACATTTGTCATTTTCAGGATGGATATTTAAGTTGGAAGTGGCCTCCAGATCTGATGTGGAGGGGCTTATGAATGAAACTGCTTACAAGAAGTTTCTGGAGACACAAAAGTGATCAGTAGCCTGCAGTCAGCTGTACAATCTTCTGTAGCTACATCAAATAACAGCTTGTTCTGCTCACAGCTGGCTGTGGATGTTGCAATGAATGCGCAAGGAATTGTGGAGTGGTGCCTGTTTCTTCCCTGTTTGGCTGATATATGCAGTTTTTCAGACGGATATCTGATTTTTGAATGTCCCATGAAGAATATTTCCTGGTAGTAAGTGGTTGTGATTACAGCTATATCATAAAATCACCCTAGATAAATATGAGAACAAATCTCATAAATGAGTGCTTCAAGCTGAAATGACAACCGATCGTTAGATGATTCAATTATAAAACACATTTTTCCCTTTGTGGTCAGTAACCAGGAGTAATTTGTGGACTAAGTAGAATACTCTTTCATTTTTTATTGCGTGTTCAAGGATTTAACCTGTGGTATATTTCACACAGGTACTAGACTGACGATATTCTTTAATTTGATGTTTTTTTCTCTCGGACATTGCAGTAAGTTGTATACTATAATTTTGGTGACATCTCAAATCTATGTTTAAGAAATATTAGTTACGGAAAGTTAAATTGTAAAATTGCTGGTTTATTTTGTTTCTTTTGTCACTGTCACATTTCAATTATTATTAAGTAGAATCAAGCTGTAAATCTTTTTTTTTTCCTGCTGTTACAAACAGCCAAAGGTACCTCATTTAAGATATCAGGCAGAAATAAATCTTGAAGTGGATATTAGTTTTGTCACAAAATAATCAAATATAGCATTGTTTACAGCAATCTTGTCAATTAAAGCAGGTGATAATTATTGCTTCATTCACTCTAGTCAGACTCTTAGAGAAAAAGAAGGGAATGAAGAAAACATTTCTCCTGACAACATCCACATAAATGCCTCTTGCATTTCTTAAATTTTGATGGCATACCTGACTTTACATCAGATATGAAGTTTTTGCTTAGATCTGATGTGGAATATTGTTGGATGTTCCCTTGAAAATATCTTTCATTTCATAAACATTTAATGTCGGTTTGCTTTAATATTTCATGGACTGTGTAGTCAGCTGTTGCACATGTCCTACTTTCATATACATTCATGAACTTGCCTTTTTATCCACAGAACATGGTTATGCTTGAGATTACCATATGACAAGGCTAATAAAGGCTTAGAGTCTGGTCAGAATATGTTACGTAGAGCAATAGTAGCTTCGAGTTGATGAATTAGACTTTCTCCGACTTAGCTGAACTACTATACCCGTGAACTGAATGAATTTAGTTTTAAGTTCATCTACATGTCCTAGAGTTTTTAAAAATACTTACCTTTTTTTTCTATCTCATAACTTAGCTGTAGATTTCTCCTTAAGACCAGGGTGCTTTGATGTGATATAGCCTTAGTTGCTGGCTTGGCAGCAAACACCAGGTACCCAAACCTTTCTTAAGACTATGAATATATATGTCAATATTATGCATCAGCATTTTTACATGTATCATTGGTGTGCCTTAAACCTTGGGGGATTTTTGTGCAATTCGCTGTGAATTATGTCTTCTTACATATATATTCATACAAATGTTCATGGAATTGTTTTTTAAAAGCTTATGTTTTTTTATAAATTGCAAGAAATCATCGGGCATGTTTTGGGTGGGTGAGTGAGTACCTGACAACTGAAAGATTAGGATGTAGTCACAAATGCATCATGATCAGTGGTGCTGTCATCAGTATCATAGGCCTTCCCATGGGTTTCTGCATGTAGCATCTGTTTACAGGGTTGGCTGCTTTGTTGTGATATAGCCTTAGTTTCTGGCTTGGCATAAAACACCAATTTCCCTCACCAACCCTTCATAATATATACACTTTCGCTGTCTCTTGGTTCTGATGTGAGGAGTCTACAGTCTACTAAGGTAACAGAAATATTGCGAGTGGCAGCAAGTGTTGCTTCTCTAAGCCCTACTCCAGTTTGTGTTCCATTCAAGTTCTCTTTTCAAGAAAGCTATTTAGACTGCTCATCTAGAAAAGAAGTATGAAACTGAAAGTTTTTGTACAGGTGATGCTTCACTGCTTCTGGTTCACAGTATTATCTCACCTGTGTGTGACTATCCATTCATAAGGGCCCAGTTTTTATTTGAGTTTATGTTCTAATATTCAAGAATTTTTCATCTATACATGTATGTGTAAAGTATCTGCATCCTGATTGTTTTTATATCCAGTATATACAATTACAAATGTATTATCTCAAGAAAATTTAAGATTTGAGGAGATAAACTAGGAGACAACAAAAAATAGCGACGTTTTACACATACATGGCTGTTAGCTAACATAATCAATTTAATATTGTAATATGTACATTTAAGTGCCATAAAGATGTTATATAGAGCTTTGACATATAATGAGAATTTCCCTCTGTAGAAGCCTTTAACTACCTTCCAACAATTTTTTTTTTTTAAATTCAAACACATGATAGCAGTTTTCACATGACAATCACACAAATCAATGGAAATGAAGCTAGACTCATTTGTAGCACTTTTATTATATTTCTCATGTAAAGCATTTTTAACCTTTTACATGCGCTTTCTTGATTGGTTCTTACCACAAATATCGGACACCAAACCAAAAAAAATAAAAAAAATAGAAAAATCTCCTTTCTACCCTCCTCTCTTTTCGCTCAAAAGACACTTCTTTGGTGATATTCAAAACAAATTTGAACTGACTTTTCTTTTGATTTGCAGAAGGGAAAAAACAAAAAGGGAAAAGCTCATAAAAATATTCATCAGAGTAAATGTCTCGCAAATCTTACATACAACAAATCCCGTTGACCATTCTATGATCAAGAAGAATCAATGATACTCAAAAAAAAAAAAGAGAAAAATCGCGGAGCCACTCTTTGATGGCCTTTTGATGATTGTCAAAACAAATTTGAACTGGGACTTTTCTTTGATTTGTAGATGGCAATAAAAAGGAGAGGAAAACGGAAGGAATAGGTAATTCGGCATGTTGCTGTTACAATTGGCGCATTCAATGCGTATGTTAGTTTTATTTTTGTTCTAGCTGTTTGTTATCCATTTGGTATTTGACATAGGGTATTGTGTATGCATTTTTGAAATACTTTTATGTTTTAATGAAAATGTCGATTGAAATCAAAACTTTCAATTGTACGTACCCAAAAACATTTTTATGTGCTACAAATTATGTATTTTAACATTCTCTGATAAAAAACTTTTAAATATTATTCAAAACAAATATTTCATTCATCAGAGTAAAATGTCAAATCTTAATGCACAACAAATGGTGACCATTTATGATCAGAAGAATCAATGATACTCAAAAAAAAAGAGAAAATCGCGGAGCCACTCTTTGATGGCCTTTTTGATGATTTGTCAAAACAAATTTAACTGACTTTTCTTTTGATTTGTAGATGGCAATAAAAAGGAGAAGGAAAACGGAAAGGAATAGGTAATTCTGGCAATGTTGCTGTACAATGGCGCATTCAATGCGTATGTTAGTTTATTTTTGTTCTAGCTGTTTGTTATCCATTTTTGGTATTTGACATAGGGTATTGTGTGTATGCAATTTTTGAAATACTTTTATGTTTTTAATGAAATGTCGATTGAAATCAAAACTTTCATTGTACGATACCCAAAAACATTTTTATGTGCTACAAATATGGTATTTTAACATTCTCCTGATAAAAAACGTTTTTCAAAATATATTCAAAACAAATATTTTTATTCATCAGAGTAAATGTCTAATCCTATACTGCACAACAAATGAGTGACATTTATGATACACGAAGACATCATGATAACGTCATTTAAAAAAAAACAAGAGAAAAATCGCGGAGCCACTCTTGATGGCCTTTTTGATGATTGTCAAAACAAATTTTTAACTGACTTTTTCTTTTGATTTGTAGATGCAATAAAAAGGAGAGGAAAACGGAAGGAATAGGTAATTCCGGCATGTTGCTGTTACAATTTGGCGCATTCAATGCGTATGTTAGTTTTATTCTTTGTTCTAGCTGTTTGTTATCCATTTTGGTATTTGACCATAGGGTATTGTGTGTATGCATTTTTGAAATACTCTTATGTTTTTTAATGAAATGTCGATTGATTGTACCCAAAAACATTTTTATGTTGCTACAAATATGTATTTTAACATTCTCTCCTGAAAAACTTTTAAATATATTCAAAAACAAATATTTCATATCAAGAGTAAATGTTCTAATCCTTACAAAGTACAACAAATGTGACCATTTATGATCAAGAAGAATCAATGATACCTCAAAAAAAAAGAGAGAAAAATCTTGGCGAGCCACTCTTTGATGGCCTTTTTGATGATTTGTCAAAACAAATTTCTTTTACTTTTCTTTAGATTTGTAGATGGCAATAAAAAGGAGAGGAAAACGGAAGGAATAGCATGTTGCTTGTCGACAATTGGCGCATTCAATCGTTGTCTTAGTTTAGTTTTTTTGTTCTAGCTGTTTGTTATCCATTTTGGAATATCTTAACATTGGGTAGTGTGTGTATGCATTCTTTGAAATACTTTATGTTTTAATGAAAAATGTCGATTGAAAACATTTTTTATGTGCTACAATATGGCATATTTAACCTCATTCTCTGCTAAAACTTTTAAATATATTCAAAACAAAATATTTCATTCATCAGAGTAAATGTTCTAATCCTTTACAAGTACAAAAATGGTGACCATTTATGATCAAGAAGATTATCAATGATACGCAAAAAAAGAGAGAAAAATTGTTACGCGAGCCACTCTTATGATGCCTTTGATGCTATTGTTCAAAACAAATTTTAACTGACTTTTCTTTTGATTTGTAGATCGCAATAAAACGGAGAGGAACGGAAGGACGGGAAAATAAATAGGTAATTTCCGCATGTTGCTGTTACAATTGGCGCATTCAATGCGTATGTTAGTTTTATTTTTGTTTCTAGCTGTTTGTTATCCATTTTGGTATTTACTAGGGTATTGTGTGTATGCATTTTTGAAATACTTTTATGTTTTTAATGAAAATGCGATTGAAAACATTTTTATGTGCTACAAATATGGTATTTTACATTCTCTGACAAAAACTTTTAATATTATTCAAAACAACATATTTCATCATCAGAGTAAATGTCTAATCCTTACAAGTACAACAAATGGTGACCATTTATGCTCAAGAAGAATCAATGATACTCAAAAAAAAGAGAAAAAATCGCGGAGCCCACTCTGATGGCCTCTTTGATGATTTGTCAAAACAAATTTTAACCTGACTTTTCTTTTGATTTGTAGATGGCCAATAAAAAGGAGAGGAAACTGGAAGGAATAGTCAATTCCGGCATGTTGCTGTTACAATTGGCGCATTCAATGCGTATGTTAGTTTTATTTTTGTATCTAGCTGCTTTGTTATCCATTTTGGTATTTGACATAGGGTATTGTGTGTATGCATTTTTGAATACTTTTATGTTTTTAATGAAAATGTCGAATTGAAAACATTTTTATGTGCTACAAATATGTATTTTTAACATTCTCTGCTAAAAACTTTAAATATATTCAAAACAATATTTCATTCATCAGAGTAAATGTCTATCCTTACAAGCTACAACAAATGGTGACCATTTATGATCAAGAAGAATCAATGATACTCAAAAAAAAAAGAGAAAAATCGCGGAAGCCCACTCTTTGATGGACCTTTTGATAGATTTGTCAAAACAAATTTTAACTGACTTTTCTTTTGATTGTAGATGCAATAAAAGGACGAGGAAAACGGAAGGAATAGGTAATTCCGGCATGTTGCTGTTACAATTGGCGCATTCAATGCGTATGTTAGTTTTATTTTTGTTCTAGCTGTTTGTTATCCATTTTGGTATTTGACATAGGGTATTGTGTGTATGCATTTTTGAAATACTTTTATGTTTTTAATGAAAATGTCGATTGAAAACATTTTTATGTGCTACAAATATGGTATTTTAACATTCTCTGATAAAAACTTTTAAATATATTCAAAACAAATATTTCATTCATCAGAGTAAATGTCTAATCCTTACAAGTACAACAAATGGTGACCATTTATGATCAAGAAGAATCAATGATACTCAAAAAAAAAGAGAAAAATCGCGGAGCCACTCTTTGATGGCCTTTTTGATGATTTGTCAAAACAAATTTTAAACTGACTTTTCTTTTGATTTGTAGATGGCCAATAAAAAGGAGAGGAAAACGAAGGAATAGGTACTATTCCGGCATGTTGCTTGTTACAATTGGGCGCATCATGCAGTCGTTATGTTAGTTTATTTTTGTTTTAGCTGTTTGTTATCCATTTGGTATGTTGACATAGGTATTGTGTGTATGCCATTTTTGAAATTACTGTTATGTGTTTTAATGAAAATGTCGATGAAAACTGTTTTATGTGCTACAAAATATGTATTTTAACATTCTCTGATACAAACTTTTAAATATATTCAAAACAAATATTTCATTCATCAGAGTAAATCGTCTAATCCTTACAAGTACAACAAATGTGACCATTTATGATCAAGAAGAATCAATGATACTCAAAAAAAAAAGAGAAAAATCGCGGAAGCCACTCTTTGCGATGGCCTTTTTTGATGATTTGTCAAAACAAAATTTTAACTGACTTTTCTTTATTTGTAGATGCAATAAAAGAAGGAAAACGAAGAATATGTAATTCCGGCATGTTGCTTTACAATTGCGCATCAATGCGTATGTAGTTTTATTTTTGTTCTGCTGTTTGTTATCCATTTGCATTTTGACAATAGTATTGTCGTGTATGCATTTTGAAATACTTTATGTTATTTGACATCTTTATGTGCTAAATAATGGTATTTTACCATCTCTGATAAAAAAACTTTGTAAAATAATCAAAACAAATTTCATTATCAGAGAAATTTAATCCTTACAAGTATGACCAGTCATGATTTCAAGAAGCAATCAACTTTGAAAATACTGTTGTCAAAACAAATTTAAACTATGTTTGTTAATAAAAGACGGGAAAACGAAGATAGGTATTCCGCATGCTTTACATATGCGCGCATTCAATGCGTAGGTTAGTTTTATTGTTTTTCATCAGCGTTTGTTATCCTTTCGGTATTTGACCAATTCGGTTATTGTGTATTATGCCTTTAATTGAAATACTTTAGTCTTTTAATGACAATTGAAAACATTTTGTATGTGTACAGAATATGGTTATTTTAATTTCTCTGATAAAAAAACTTTTATTAATATATTCAAACACAAATATTTCATTCATCAGAGTAAATGTCTAATCCTTAAGGTACAACAAACAAATGGTGACCCATTATCATGATCAGAAATAATCAATATACTCAAAAAAGAGAAAACATCGCGCACCACTCTTGTGAAGGCCCTTTTTGCATACATAGTTTGTAAAAAACAAATTTTAACTGACTTTTTTTTGATTGTAGATGCAATAAAAGGAGAAAAACCGGTAAGGAGAATCCGGGCATGTTGCTGTTACAATTCGCGCAGATAATGCGTTGTTAAGTTTTATTTTTGTCTAGTTGTTTTTATACCATTTTGTATTGACATAGGGTATTGTGTTGCATTTTTGAAATACTCTTATGATTTTAATGAAAATGTCGATTAAAATCTAAACTTTCATTGTACGTACCCAAAAACGCTGAAGCAAAAGAAAGAAAATTAAATAGCTCTATTAGTGTAAGACAGTCTTCGATTAGAATTACATGATCCTATTGTTTTCTGGATTCAGTTGGGGTTTGTTTTTTTCAGTGGGAAACGTGTGAGGGTTTGATTTCAGATTGTTAATAACCTCTCTTCAAGATAATCCATGATGCTCAGGTGCAGCAACCACCAATGCTTCCTTAAATATATATATCTACCTCACTCTGTTGTTAAGCTATCAAGGACCGCATTTTCTGAACAGCCAATGTAAAGGTAAAAGTTTGCTGCACTACACATGTATCGAAACGGAAGGAATAGGTAATTCCGGCATGTTGCTGTTACAATTGGCGCATTCAATGCGTATGTTAGTTTTATTTTTGCTCTAGCTGTTTGTTATCCATTTTGGTATTTGACATAGGGTATTGTGTGTATGCATTTTTGAAATACTTTTATGTTTTTAATGAAAATGGCAATTGAAATCAAAACTTTCATTGTACGTACCCAAAAACATTTTTATGTGCTACAAATATGGTATTTTAACATTCTCTGATAAAAACTTTTAAATATATTCAAAACAAATATTTTATTCATCAGAGTAAATGTCAAATCCTTACATGTACAACAAATGGTGACCATTTATGATCAAGAAGAATCAATGATACTCAAAAAAAGAGAAAAATCGCGGAGCCACTCTTTGATGGCCTTTTTGATGATTTGTCAAAACAAATTTTAACTGACTTTTTTTTTGATTTGTAGATGGCAATAAAAGGGAGAGGAAAACGGAAGGGAGAGGTAATTCCGGCATGTTGCTGTTACAATTGGCGCATATAATGCGTATGTTATTTTTATTTTTGTTCTAGTTGTTTGTTATCCATTTTGGTATTTGACATAGGGTATTGTGTGTATGCATTTTTGAAATACTCTTATGATTTTAATGAAAATGTCGATTAAAATCTAAACTTTCATTGTACGTACCCAAAAACGTTTTTATGTGCTACAAACATGGTATTTTAACATTCTCTGATAAAAACTTTTAAATATATTCAAAACAAATATTTTATTCATCAGAGTAAATGTCTAATCCTTACATGACTTTTCTTTTGATTTGTAGATGGTAGAAAATTGAGATGCAGGGAATCGGAATCAGAGAGAGGTAATTCCGGCATGTTGCTGTTATAATTGGCGCATTCAATGCATATGGTATTTTACTTTTGTTCTAGTTGTTTTGTTATCCATTTTGGTATTTGACATATGGTATTGTGTGTATGCATTTTTGAAATACTCAATAATTTTAAATAATTGTTTTAGATTATCAAACCTAGTGATAAGAAATATAAAACGAAGTCTTTTAAATGTTTTTTGTGAGGATTGTCAGTATCTACGCCGCAAAAGGTATGCAAATAAAATTTTGAGGTGTTTTAAAAAATTTCGCCATCAGCGGGCTTATGACGCGCAGTGATAGACGTTAACTTTTACATGTTTATAAAACATTTATTTAACATTTTGGTTTTAAATCGTTTATTTTCTAACACTTCAAAATGTGTTAAACATTTTTCATTTTAAAATGTTTTTTGGTAAATTTTTTAAATTTGTTTCTAAAATGTTTCATATAAAACGTAAACCTTATTAAAAGCCATTTTAAATGTTTTTAAAATGTTTTTCATGCTATCTGGGCTAGCAGCATTGCAGATGACTTAGAAGGTCCGGTTCTAACTGGATCTCCTAATAAAGCAACTACTTTTAGCCAATGGCATACGTACACCATGACCGTCGCCGCCATTTTCAAAGTTTTGTTTCAGAGACAGAAGCCGCCCAGAAATTTAAGAGTAATTAAGTGTTGTTCTCCAGGATAAATTGTAAGCAGCATTCGACTGTTCGACAATACAGTACGCTTATCTAACTTATACAATACTCTAAACTCCAAAGGAAAAATACTACTTACTTATTAATTCCAACAATGTCCAAATGCAATGCAGAATACCACGCTCAGAGGAGAAGAATTTGATCACAAGTTAAGAAATACATTGCATATACAACAAATGGTGACCAATTATGATGAAGAAGAATCAATGATACTCAAAAAAAAAAAGAGAAAAATCGCGGAGCCACTCTTTGATGGCCTTTTTGATGATTTGTCAAAACAAATTTTAACTGACTTTTCTTTTGATTTGTAGATGGCAATAAAAAGGAGAGGAAAACGGAAGGAATAGGTAATTCCGGCATGTTGCTGTTACAATTGGCGCATTCAATGCGTATGTTAGTTTTATTTTTGTTCTAGCTGTTTGTTATCCATTTTGGTATTTGACATAGGGTATTGTGTGTATGCATTTTTGAAATACTTTTATGTTTTTAATGAAAATGTCGATTGAAATCAAAACTTTCATTGTACGTACCCAAAAACATTTTTATGTGCTACAAATATGGTATTTTAACATTCTCTGATAAAAACTTTTAAATATATTCAAAACAAATATTTCATTCATCAGAGTAAATGTCTAATCCTTACATGTACAACAAATGGTGACCATTTATGATCAAGAAGAATCAATGATACTCAAAAAAAAAGAGAAAAATCGCGGAGCCACTCTTTGATGGCCTTTTTGATGATTTGTCAAAACAAATTTGAACTGACTTTTTTTTTGATTTGTAGATGGCAATAAAAAGGAGAGGAAAACGGAAGGAATAGGTAATTCCGGCATGTTGCTGTTACAATTGGCGCATTCAATGCGTATGTTAGTTTTATTTTTGTTCTAGCTGTTTGTTATCCATTTTGGTATTTGACATAGGGTATTGTGTGTATGCATTTTTGAAATACTTTTATGTTTTTAATGAAAATGTCGATTGAAATCAAAACTTTCATTGTACGTACCCAAAAACATTTTTATGTGCTACAAATATGGTATTTTAACATTCTCTGATAAAAACTTTTAAATATATTCAAAACAAATATTTTATTCATCAGAGTAAATGTCTAATCCTTACATGACTTTTCTTTTGATTTGTAGATGGTAGAAAATTGAGATGCAGGGAATCGGAATCAGAGAGAGGTAATTCCGGCATGTTGCTGTTATAATTGGCGCATTCAATGCGTATGGTATTTTTACTTTTGTTCTAGTTGTTTGTTATCCATTTTGGTATTTGACATATGGTATTGTGTGTATGCATTTTTGAAATACTCAATAATTTTTAAATAATTGTTTTAGATTATCAAACCTAGTGATAAGAAAATATAAAACGAAGTCTTTAAAATGTTTTTTGTGAGGATTGTCAGTATCTACGCCGCAAAAGGTATGCAAATAAAATTTTGAGGTGTTTTAAAAAATTTCGCCATCAGCGGGCTTATGACGCGCAGTGATAGACGTTAACTTTTACATGTTTATAAAACATTTATTTAACATTTTGGTTTTAAATCGTTTATTTTCTAACACTTCAAAAATGTGTTAAACATTTTTCATTTTAAAATGTTTTTTGGTAAATTTTTTAAATTTGTTTCTAAAATGTTTCATATAAAACGTAAACCTTATTAAAAGCCATTTTTAAATGTTTTTAAAATGTTTTCATGCTATCTGGGCTAGCAGCATTGCAGATGACTTAGAAGGTCCGGTTCTAACTGGATCTCCTAATAAAAGCAACTACTTTTAGCCAATGGCATACGTACACCATGACCGTCGCCGCCATTTTCAAAGTTTTGTTTCAGAGACAGAAGCCGCCCAGAAATTTAAGAGGTAATTAAGTGTTGTTCTCCAGGATAAATTGTAAGCAGCATTCGACTGTTCGACAGTACAGTACGCTTATCTAACTTATACAATACTCTAAACTCCAAAGGAAAAATACTACTTACTTATTAATTCCAACAATGTCCAAATGCAATGCAGAATACCACGCTCAGAGGAGAAGAATTTGATCACAAGTTAAGAAATACATTGCATGTACAACAAATGGTGACCAATTATGATGAAGAAGAATCAATGATACTCAAAAAAAAGAGAGAAAAATCTACTTTCTACCCCCCATCTCTTTCGGGTTTAAACCGGAGCCACTCTTTGATGATTTGTCAAAACAAAACAGAGTTGGTTGTTCAAGTTATATAAATAAATATAAATAAACTGATTGTGATAGCTGTTTGTTTAAAAATACAAACTTAATCTAATACATACTCAGATGTGCATCACTTTTACAGTAGTAAATATGAACACCACAGGAAGAATTCCAGTGGTTGTGACTGCGATCTCCACTGTGTAATTATGATATCTATTCATCTTTTAGATATATAATTAATATTCATTTTTTGTTGTACAATCCAAATGAAGATATATAGCCTTTTATATTTTGGTAATGATAAAACATGGTGAATGTTTGACTAACCTGGCACCTAGAATCTCAAAGTCTCCTCTCCAACCTGCAGTGTGGCTTCAGAAAACGCCGCAGCACCCTGGGCCATTTGGTCCGTTTTGAAACCTTTGTCAGGGAAGCTTTTGTCGGCAAACAACATGTTCTAGGGGTGTTTTTTGAGAGAGGGCATACGACACTACCTGGAAGCAGGGTATTCTGTTACACCTCCATGCCTTGGGCTTCCGGGGTCGTATGCCACTCTTCATCGAGAATTTTCTTTCACACCGTCTCTTCCAAGTCAGAGTAGGGTCTATACTGTCTGATCCTCAGGAACAGGAAATGGGCGACACTCAGAGCAGCATTCTTTCTCCAACTCTTTTCAACATCAAAATCGACTCAATCTTGAAATCAGTCTTTCCAGGTTTAGAGGCCTCTTTGTATGTAGATGACTTTGCTATCTGCATACGAGGCCGCTCCCTACCATGCCTCGAATGCCTGCAGTGCAGCCACCTCCGGTGCCGGAACCTGCAGTGCAAGCACCAGCCTACTTAATTCTTACTTTTATTTATAAGAGGAGATGCGAACTGAGTCTTGTTCATTTTCCATGAGGTACACAGCCATTTGTCTCTCACCTGCTGGAAAAAGTGAAGATTTGATGTTTCAGTGCAAACGGTTTGGTTAATTCTTCCTTCTAAAATCCATTTGCTTTAAGATCTCGTATAGTTTCATATTTCATTCCCTTGAAACCTATCATTGTTTTTATTTCCAGTTGCAAGTATGCGAGCATGGTTGTGCATGCATGTGCACATTTGAGATGAACTTTAGTCCCACTCGTTAAATGCCATATCATTTTGAGCAACACTTTCTTCTTTATGGTGTCATCCATCCCTCCATTATAAGAGAAACAACTTTGATAGGTGTTTGCTTGTATGTGCTCCAGAAGCTGCCATTTCAAGTATTACAAGCCAGATGTGGTATCTTTAATGGAAGTTTGGTGGTAAAGATGTTGTGCACAAAAAGATTTAATTTGTGACCAAGCCCTTTATTTGAAATATGGGAAACTTGCCACACCAGGTGTGTTTCTCATTTTTGTGCCACACCTAACAAGTATCCATTGAAGCGCTAATATTTATTGCACACCTTTCCTTGTGGAATTTATCTGCTTATCACAGACCTTTCCAATGGTGATGCACCTCAGTCTGGAGTAACATATTCTGAGGGAAAAAAAAGTGAATGGTTGTGTGAATAAATGCATGAATGATGCTGATGTAATAAATAATGTTAACAATGTTTAACTTTTGTGAAATAAATCCTACAAAGCAAAAGTAGAATGTCACATATTGTATACTGTGATGTTTGCAAGGAGTCCTTGACGGACCTGATGGCATAAATGAACTTTTATGAGAAACAAATAGTTCCTGGGTTTTCTTTTTTATTTTACATAATGTACTTCTTATACTGCTGCTACTAAATACACTTACCCAATGCGTCAAAAACTCTTATCTGACGCGAGTATATGGTGTTACATGAGTGTTCGTGGATGAAGGTTGTTTCTTGAATAAGGGGCAGAAACATAAACATCCTGAAAAAAAAAAATAAACATAAGCAAATTATCAGATAGACAAAAAATAAGTTATGTTCTGTAAATGCAGGAAAAAAGTAAGTATACAGCTATGCAAGTGAATTTAATATTCTAATATCATGTTCCAAAATATATGTGTACGTTAGATTCACAAGAACTGATCCTTCTCAAATGTGTTCCCTACAAAAACATAAGGTTTTCAAAAATGTAAAGCTATGCTGAAAAAATTTACATAAACTACTACAAATTATTTCAATAAAGACTTTAACAATGAAATCTGGTTTACATACAAGTAATTCATGAGTCATCATTAAGGCATCCTTGCAGCTCTAACAGCTCCTGCCAGAGTGCTGGAGTAGGTTTGTCTTTGCTTAGCAGAGCAGTCAAATGATTCAGCATATCTTTTGCTTCCTGCAGAATCAATTTTAAGTCTGTGCCTTGTTTGAGAATGTGCTGGACTAATGCTGCAACGGCATGAATACAGCACAGTGATTGAAAGTGGACAATTCACTTTTAAATACTTTGACTATTGGTGAACAAAGCCTATCAATGGTGGTTGTGAAGCAGTAACTCTTGTATAACCAACACTATCTGCAACATCAGATTGTGAAGGGGAATTCACAACGAAAGGGAATAGGTAAACCAACAAGAAAAAAAAGCCATAATATAAAATTGTCTACATTACCTGCGTTAGACACTCCCTGGATACTGCCTTCTACTGCTGCAGTTTGAGGTTTGTCTCCTCTTGTACTCCTTGCAGAGCATCAATGGGGTGCTCAAGTGATGATGCCAATATTCTGGTGGTTAGTGCATTCACCTGTGGGCATAAATGGTTGTTTATCACTTTTGGTTGTAGTGAGTCTGGCAGTGGTGGTGCTGCATGTGCTGACTGAGATCTAAAGTAGTCTTTTTTGTGAGCTGTCTCGGCCTAACATAATTGACAAGCATACCAAATATTAATAAGTGTGCATTTAAATGACAAGTTTTGAAAATTTAAGAATTTCTTGTCAAAAATTGAAGAATAAAATAATAAATAATTCCTATGCTATACCAATCATAATATCAATATTACCCTCATGAAAAATTGAAATGAACTGCTGAAAGGATGAACTGGAATTGTCGTGGTTATTGTTAAAAGGCAATTCTCATTTCATGGCTCCAGACCACAAAAATTCTAATTACTGGACTCATACAAATGCCCCATTAACAGCACTCAAGCATTTTCAAAAAATTACAATAATGGGAATCTGTGCTGATTTTGTCAGGTGTTCTCCAAACCTATGAATTCCTTGATCTCTGTTATTCTATAATTAAAACAGGAAACATCTGTTGTTTTAAGATTTGCTGTATATTAGCTATTAACAACTGCTTGTCTGACAACCAAATGCTCATCTGAAAAGACAATTTCTTTTCAAGCTATAAAATACTTCATGAATAATGAAATGCACTGTTTTATCACACAATACTGTGCAAATTTTACACGAAAAAATCAGTCTGTTCACTGAGATCACAGAGCATTTTGATGTCAATTGTCATATGGCTGTATGTTCCAGTCTGTAACCACAATAAACCCAAAGCGAGGTCTATGTGAAAAACACTGACAATATCCCAAAGCTTTTTTTAAAAAAAATAAATAGGAACAATACTTTGAAACTGTATCTATAGGCTGACCAAAACAATATTAACCAGGCTGATGCAACATCCAATCTATGAATATATATATATGTGACAATGAACAAACAGTATAAAAGTACCCCTTTGAACTCAAAATGCAAACATGCAGAGTCTAGGTGTACCTGTCTGGCAGAGTTCCCTCCTTCACATGTTCTGTCACCTTACTTGGTGGCAAGTCTGCTGCCATATTTGTGTGCTGAAAAAAAAATAAACCATCATTCAAGAACCCTTCCCAGAAAGGCTAACTTTTTGTCGTGGGAGTGGGTTAAACTTTTCACTTTATTTGTCATATTTAGTCTAGAGATTATGACTGCATATACTTATGTCCAACTTGTATACTCAAGGAATTATGCTGAATGAAGGAAACATAGCAAGCAATTACTGTTCAGCTGACATGATTGTACTGACTGCAATTTACTTCTCTGGTATGCAATGTTATGATGCCATAGAAATAAAATGTTATTTAAAAAAAATATCATCAATGAAGGATATTTTAAGAAAATAAAACACAAACAAATAAACATCATAACCAAAAATGATTATACATGTACAATAAAAGTGGTACTGTTTCGCACTTTCTGCCACAGATAATGGTACAGCAATGAAAAACAAATGCAAGTAGTACTATCGTGCCGGAAGGCTTCTACTAGGTCACATTACCCTGTACGCATGGAAAGCATGGAAATCCACCGCTTTCAAAAAATCATTAAAAAATAACTATAAGAGATAGAATTTTTTTAAAATGATAACAAGAGATTGAACTTAGTAAAACAAAAATATTCCTACGTGAATCCTGCATGAATAGTCACTATTTTTGGTAATCCAAAGCAAATAAGGTAGGTGTAATTGAATTTTCAAAAAATTTTCACACAGGGATGCACAGAATATATCATGCTAGCACAAGTTACACCTCCAGGAATCACACTTTGATAACTGTATATAAACTTGAAATGATTAAACATTGTTCTTGTCCAAAAAAAAATCAGATTGATGCATTTAATAATATTATTATCGGTACGCTAAGAAGGTACAGAGCGGCGCGAAAAAAAATCACTATGGAGCACCGAGTGCCTAATTTTCACCCGTGTTAAAAAATTTATATCTGTTAAACTACAAAAAAGACAAACATATGTGATACGCCGTTTAAAAGAGCATTTTAAACACATTTGTGTGGTGTTAATTTCAAGAATTATAGATTCTGATTTCTTGTAGTAAGCTCACATGAAAGATAGTAAATGTTTAGATTTCACAACCCGATCGGAATGTCACACGTCAGAAATTAAAGACAATTTTTTACATGATATATACAAGCATAAAGTACCAAAAAAGATCATATTTTATTAGAATATACATTAGAATTTAATATTACTCACTGTTTTCTTCTCATTTTCTGTTGTTTGAGTACAAATCCACGTCAAATCGAGCGAGCTAAGCGAATGTCAATATGGCGCTTACGTGTAAACAAACTATACGTGGCAGAAAACACGATGAAACACATGATTGGTTGAATTATTCAGCCTTCAAAGGGAAGCAATCGTTGGAGGAACAAGTCCTAAAGGTTCCCGTGTTTTCTCCCTTGTTTATTCGCTTATTTACGAGTTGTACATGTCTTTAAAAAATACAACAATGCATCCACCACCGGTGGGTGATCCGCAAGCCTGAGAAGCCGCTTGATCACCCACCGCTGTCCTCCACGGCACGAAAGTAATGGTAGCGGTGTTAACACACACATATATCAAGACATGCATGATTTAATAACAATAATAAATGCAAAATTTGTAAAGCGCATACTCACACTCCATTGTTTGTATCGGATCAGTCTTTTTTCTTTCGGTTCCGCCAACTCTGCTTCAACAATTTTATTTACTCCGCTTCGTCCAGTAGGACGACATGATTTGGACATCAGTTGCCTTAACATCTTAGATTATGTACGAGCGCACTATTCAAAACGAAAACTTTGTTTGACAAATCACACCTAATAAGCATACACTAAATCCGTGTTGCACTAGAACACGGTATATAAGCGTTTTACAACCCAATGTTTTTCGCAAAGCACACGTGTCGTAAGCAGCAGAGAAAATTTCGCGCCTCGTGGAATCATGGGAGTATACGCATAAACAAGAATAGGAAATATTTAGTTACGTAGCACAGATGTTTTATAAGCTGCGAATGATTTTAGAATATCAAACCTAGTGATAAGAAAATATATAAAAAAGTCTTTAAAATGTTTTTTGTGAGGACTGTCAGTATCTATGACGCGCAGTGATAAACGTTAACTTTTACATGTTTATAAAACATTTTGGTTTTAAATGGTTTATTTTCTGACACTTTAAAAATGTTTTAAACATGTTTCATTTTAAAATGTTTTAAACATGTTTCATTTTAAAATGTTTTTTGGTAAATTTTTAAAATTTGTTTTTAAAATGTTTCATCTAAAACCTAAACCTTATTAAAAGCCATTTTTAAATGTTTTTAAAATGTTTTCATGCTATCTGGGCTAGCAGCATTGCAGATGACCTAGAAGGTCCGGTTCTAACTGGATCTCCTAATAAAAGCAACTACTTTTAGCCAATGGCATACGTACACCGTGACCGTCGCCGCCATTTTCAAAGTTTTGTCTGTTAGCATCCATTCGCGATCGGTTTCAGCTTCGCAAAATCTACATCATGATATGCGCATGTTATTTTTAGTTTTGTTCTAGTTCTTTGTTATAAATTTTGGATTCGACATATGAGATTGTGCGGCCCACCACCTCCGACTTCAGCACTCGTGGACCACTCTTTGTCTGGTCTCTACCCTTCGACCTGTCCGACATGGGTGACCCTGCTAGGAGCTGATGCTCCTGTCGGCATAGCTCTTAGGGTCATCGAGACACGCAAGCCCCCCGACCGCGGCAAGGTGGTGATCCAACAGGGGGATGTTTTTCATGAAAACGTCGATTGAAATCAAAACTTTCATTGTACGTACCCAAAAACATTTTTATGTGCTACAAATATGGTATTTTAACATTCTATGATAAACACTTTTAAATATATTCAAAATAAATATTTTATTCATCAGAGTAAATGTCTAATCCTTACATGTACAACAAATGGTGACCATTTATGATAAAGAATAATAAATGATACTCAAAACAAGAGAAAAATCTCCTTTCTACCCCCCATCTCTTTCGGGTTCTTTGATGGCCTCTTTGATGATTTGTCAAAACAAATTTAAGCTGACTTTTCTTTTGATTTGTATATTGCAGAAAATAGAGATGAAAGGAATCGGCAACAGAGAGAGGTTATTCCGGCATGTTGCTGTTACATTTGGCACATTCAATGCGTATGTTATTTTTATTTTTGTTCTAGTTGTTAGTAATCCACCTTTTCTCAACATTCAGTTCTGGCTTTAGAATACTTTTAACACACACACATATGCACACATGCAAACTATTTGATTTGACACACAGCAAATTGGCATTTGTCATTCTGTCTTTACATTTATAACATACATGCAGTATAAGATGTATACTTGGACGTTACAACTTATCATAATACTTATATACTAATTGTTAAAACATAGCATACACTCAGTTGTGACATTAGTATGATATTCTGATAAAACTCTAGTTTGCTTAGGGTCTGGTCGATTAGACTTTTTGCCTATTCGACCACTGCACCATTTGATTCGACCAGCCCATAGTCAATTCGATCACATCATCATCCACGTAATGATTTAACTATACAAGATACAAGACATCTTTATTGTCTATGTCTGGTCGAAACAGACAGAAATTTTTCTTTGTTGCTGGGAGCTCCCACAGTCAACTGAGAAAAATATACATAAGAAAATGAAGGGATTACCATTACACCTCATAAACTCTGTCCAGTCAGTATAAATCAGTTCTCTGCAGAGCACCCTAACACCCACATATGCATTAATTAAGTCTATTATTATTTTCAGTGGTACCACCGCCGCCGCCACCAATATCCACGTCGCCGCCCAGGCCGTCGCAACAATCAGGCTAATCCTGCGGGAAGAGAGGGGCCTGCTGCCGTGCTGCCTGCCCCAGTGCAGCAACCCCAAGTGCCGCTGTCCTGCAGTGCAGCCATCCCCAGTGCCGGCACCCCAAATGCCGGTACCTGCAGTGCCGTCACCAGCTATTATGCGAGACGGTCCCGCCGAAGACCGCAGCCCAAACATAAGCGCGGGCTGCCTTTATGTTGACCAAACTACGCAATTGCTGTCTCCAGAAGACGCCCATCACCTAGAGGCAGACGTTGTCCAGCTGGCCCTGAATAGAGTTAGGGCCCGCTTCACATTGTTGCAGTATCTACAACTGTTCACAGGATATACAGAATAAACAGAAGCAGGGATAAAACACAGCCTTGGGGTGAGTGGTGCATGTTGTGATAGAAAAAGTACCATTGACAAGTACTCTCTACAGCCTATTAACCAGAAAGTAAATGACTAAGACTAGATGATAGTCAAAGAAAAATTGCTCTTCTGCTAGGAGATATGGTTAGATGGTGTTAAAAGCTGATAAGAAATCAGCAAACAGCAGTCTTGTGTGGGCATCAATTGTGGACAATTGGTATCTCAAGATGTTTATATGAGTATGAAAAATAAAGAGCTTAGCATCATCAACACCTTTCCTGGTTTGGTATGAAAATTGCAGTGGATGAAGACATTTTTAATTTCATTTAAAATCAGTGCTCTAATGATTTTCTCCAGTACTTTCATGACCCACCATATAATAAGGCCACTGGTCTATAATCGTACAGATGCTGAGCTGAAGCTTTCTTCTCAACTGGTACAAAGACAGAAGATTTCCATGCAGAAGTGACTGAGTATGAATCCAGCAAGTTAATTTTCAGAAACTTCTTAAGAAGTAGTCAATATACATGCATTATATTCATCTGGATTGTGGTACATTTACTGGAAAGAATGATGCAAAGACCTGGATGTCTTATTTGGATTTAGTCCTTGAGACCAAAATTTAAAAAGAACATCAAACTGAAACTTGCAGAAGACAACAGAAAGCTAGATTCTTATAGAAAAATATTTTCAACTCATTTTTAATATTGCCTATCAAAATCTGGATTCTTTTTATAATAATAAGTGAGAATTTATAAAGCACAATATCTAAGTAAAAGGCGGACTCATAGCCCTGAATAAGATTACAAAATAGTAACAAAGATGTATAACAAAATAGTAACAAAGATGTAAAACCAAGAACAATGGGAGGACTTGTTGCATTCCGGCAGTAAAGGGCGATCACTGTACATTTAACCATAGACTCCAGAGAATAAGGTTAGTGACATCAGGAGAATACTAGGAAGATACTGAGTAATCTTGAGAATATGAAGAAATTGTATCATATGAATCTGCAAAAGGGTGATCATTACTTTGTTTTTCTAATCTGCAATCCTATTTCATTTCTGTGAGCCCTGCTGAAGAAATGAGTGATATGCTCATTTTTGCATTCTTTCATTTACAATAAAGTCATTTTAAAAGGCTTTTTGGTGTCATTTTCACTGACTAGCTTTTCTGCAAACAAATAACAAAGATGTTCCATGTAAACACTTTAGCAAGTCAACTCAATGAAACAACTAATTTACCTAGCTTTGCATGTCCTTGGGAGGTCACCTGGAGCCTCCCTCTCAAGTAAGTCAGTGCACAGGAAAAAGGGTTGGACCTCGCTAGGGTCAAATAGAAATGGATGAGGAAGAATAGGAGCAGTAACACTCTTCAAAATGTCAATATTTCTTTGCTCATCTGTTGTCAGACGTATGGGCTGCCTGAGATCAATATACAAACTTGTTTCTCCTGCAGGAACATTTGGATCTCCCTATGGGATGAAAAGAAACAACTTATACTTTTGTAAAAGCATAGTCAAAATAACCTAATTTAACAATATGTACTCTGTGACAAACATGCATGATAACTTTTTATGGGAATAATTGGAAATAAAAAGAGTTGGAAATAGAGGCATTTGAGCCTATGGGGAAGCAAATGGAAAAAAAACAACAAAACAAATAAGAATCTGGAATGCAAAGTACTAAATATACAGAGCAATTATCACACTGGGTGATACATCATCAGCAACATCAATAACACCACTAAATTTTAAAATATGAAATAATGGGAAAGTGTAACATGAAAAATATTTATAATAAAAAAATATTACAGAGCCATATAAAGAATACACTCATGAACTGAATGTGCCTTGCTCACAAAACTATGCACATACAAACTAACAAACTGACTAACTTTCTATCAAGAATACTTTTACCAGCGAACAAGGAGGATCTTAACATAAAATTTTATCTTCTCCTGACCACACGTATATCTTTTTCCTGATATTTCTACAGGATTCTTTCTCACTGTCAGTTTGTTCCCCAGGAGTGTGTATCCATCCTCAGAGTGATTTGTATGAACTCCAGCCCATGAGAACCATAAGTCCCCTTGAATATACCAGGTGTAACTGGGGATATTGAAAACCCACATGGCTCAGGCACTTTAGTGAGCTGCAGTGATGACCTACACATATTTCATAATACAGATCTACAAAAATTTCTGCTTGGTTTGGATAATAAGATCTTAAAAATGAAAATTATATGCCAGTATTTCTCCATCATGAAATGATGTGATGTAATGATGGTAATGATTTACTACTCCATAATTTATTTTGCAAATTAATGCCACCAAAACGTTACCATGAAATAAATTTATTAATCTACTATAAATACAAGTAGCACCAGCAAGTATTCTCAAGACAAAATTTTTCAATGATGAGAAAAAGTTGTCAATATTTAGACCAAAAAAATGTAGTAATCATGGACTACCAAAAATTGTACAATTAAAACCCTAATTCTCACCAGTAACGAGTCTGCTCAGCAAGGTTGTATATCCTGTGTAGGAAGCTAACATTCCCTTGGAGTAAATGTCTGAGCATCCGTTGATCAAAATTTCCCCGTAAAGATTCTGACTCCTCTTCTAACCAAGCAAGCAATATCTGTTATGAAAAAAAAAAAAATTAATTTGACTTATGCATCCCAATGTGCTTTTGCATGTATTTGTGTCCTCTAGCTTTAGGTTTTTTTGTGTATGCCTGCATGAACAGACAAGCGTGCCTACTTGAACAACCTAGCAAGTGAGGCCGAAGAAGCAGCAAGAAAAGGAGAACAAGGAAAGCTGTACAAGATCACCAAGACGATTAGCGGCAAATTCCACAGCACCAACAATGCCCCAGTCAAGGACAAGGGAGGGAAGCTGCTAACGACAGAGAGAGAACAAGAAGCACGCTGGGCTGAACACTTCAGAGAGATCCTGAAGAGACCACCACCTTCCGAAGAAGCCGACATACAAGAAGCCATTGAGGACCTAGACGTTAACATCGCCCCACCAGAGAAGCAGGAAATCATCACAGCAATTAAGTCCTTGAAGAACAGAAAGGCACCAGGCTAGGACAATCTGAATGCTGAACTATTCAAAGCAGACCCAGAACTGGCAGCCAATATCCTGCAACCCCTATTTAACGCAGTATGGGAAGGGAAGCAAGTCCCAGATGACTGGACCAGAGGAGTGATCATCAAAATCCCAAAGAAAGGATCCCTTAGCGACTGCAACAACTGGCGAGGAATAACTCTCCTGTCCATCCCGAGCAAGATCATGACAATATGGTAATGCTACTTCAAAATTTCAGAATAATGGTTACATGATTATATGACCGTAATTTAATCAGGAAAAATTAAAGAACTTTTAAGTAGAACACTATGAAGGTTTTGCCTTGAATATATCTGTTTATGTGAATATCATCTTTTCTCACCACTGAAAGCAGATCTAAAGCATTTTATATTAACAATCACACATGCATGAAAGTGCCAAGCACACTCCATAAGCAGGTGTGAAATGGACTTATACTTCACATTGACATACACCCTCTCTCACACACACATACAAATAAATACACTAACCTTGATCTGAGCACTGCAGCCTTGTCTACACAGAACAACACATTCATTGTCCCTTACTGTGATAATGAACAAAGGTTTCAGGCGAACAGGATCGACCACATTCCATGACAGGGGTGGCTGTATAACATGACCCATAATCTGACCATTCTCTACCTGCAGGAAAAGAAGATGTTTTGATACTACAGTAACAAATTTATGTCATAAGTCACAACAGTTTAAGTTAATGTAGGGAGATGATGCAGAAAAGCATAGACAAGGTAAATAAGACAGACAAGTTAAGTCAACAAAGGCTTAACTCCTTGCACTTTACAGCTTAATTATAACCATTGCTGGGATGATGTTGAGTGACCATAGTATAACACTGGAATAAAATTAAAACGTTTCCAGAAACACACTCTGAGCTGAAAACTGTTAAATGAAAAAGTATGTATATATATGCAAACATCCACAAATAATATGCACATGCACATACATCATTTCATAGTGAACTTGACATAACTATCATCCCAATCATACTAAACAATATTGACAAATTAACTTGCCCATAAATTAGTTCTGATCACAATTTTATTGTGTTGGTGTTAAAAGTGAGTTTGTCGTCAATCACAGTTCCTAGATATTTGTACTGTTCAACACATTCAACCCTGGCACCATCAATGAATAGGTCAGGGATAACAGTGATCTTGCGTCTGAAATCAATCACCATGCAGCTCTTTTGTTTTCTTTACATTTAGATCAAGATAGTTTTCTTTGCACCATTTATTAAATTTATCTACTGCATCAACATAGGCAGAGTGTGAGTTTGAGAGGTTTAGGAGAGCAGTGTCATCAGAGTATTTTATCAAAAGGGACGAATCAGTGCCACGACAGTCGTTGGTATAGAGGGTGAAGATTACAGGCGAGAGACATGTACCCTGAGGGCTCCCAACAGATGTATTTCTGGAAGAGGAGAATGCATGCTGGAAACAGACTGTCTGGGAACGTTTTACCAAAAAGTTAACAATCCAGAGAATGAGTTTGGGGCTTACTTTACATCAAGTTTAAGAAGTTTCAAAGCTAACAGGTGGGGCTGTATAGTATTAAATGCAGAAGAAAAATCAATAAAAAGAATATGTACAAAGGAACCAGACCTGTCTAAGTGAGAGTATGCATTGTGCAGAAGAGTGAGTGTGGCATCGTCAGTGGATCTGTGCTGTTTATATGCAACTTGAAAGGGATCGAGGTGTTGTTGTATCATTTATTTGTGTTATATATAATTGTAAAGTTGTCACATATATATAGCGTACTCTTTTCCTTTCTAAAGCGAATTCTCAATGTACCAGGGAGAGAGGAGTATGTTTTGCCTATTCTGCCACCCTCGTAATTCGTAAATAAAAGATATCATTGTCTCTCTCTGTGCACTGACGTGTACAAGTTTGTGCTCTCTGCGACTCTCGCTCGGTCGCCCCTCTCCGCGGTCACAGGTCAGAGGTCCTATCACGTGATTGCCATGCCCCCAAAGTAAAAGTTCAAAATGGCTGCGACCATGATTTCTAGGGTGTTCGTGCATACGTGTAAGGTCACGTCGTTTGCTCTTCAGAGTCGCATTATTTCGCCAAACACCAAACGAAATATTTGCTTATCTGCTAGCCGTTTATATGGTAAGTCGGTTATTTTCTTACTTTAGTGACGAGTGTCTTCGCATGCAAACTATCCTTCCCTTCTTCATTAATGGGTAGTTCTCATGTTACTTCTCTACATTGCGGGATGTCTGTGTGTGTGTGCGCGCGTGCTTCAAGTTAACAACGAACCTCCTATAACATTAAAAAAAGAAAGAAAGGACCTGCGATGTTGGTGAGAGCGGTACTAAGCCACCCTCGAAACTTGTGATGATGCGCTAAAAAATCAAAACATCACAATGTTCACATGAAATGAGTGGTTGTTTACTACACAAACAGCGACTGTTACCTGTTTAAGGAGTTTAAGATTGCTTAAATCAAAACCATTTCTCATTTATTTTCAGCAAAACGCTACACAGATAAACATGAATGGATTGAACTTGATGGAAAACTTGGCACTGTTGGCATATCAGATTATGCACAGGTAAAATATTGTATATATAACTTTCATAAGTCTTACTTTTCTTTGACCCTAAGTGCTGTCTGACAACAGGAGGTTAATGAGACTAGACCATAGAAGATGTGCACATTAACATCTCATTTGCATGCTTAATTGAATATGCCATGGACAAATAGCAGATATTTATAATACACAGTTGAAACAAACATTTAAATTTGTTTTTACAATTAAACTCATAGAGTCATGTGGAGACCTACAAACAAGCTGTAAAATTCTCATAGAGATGATTATCAACAAAATGGATATGCATTTTCCCCATTGAAAGGTTGCTATAAAAGTTATGGCAGAAAAATTAACAGACCACATCTACTTTTTCTAGTAGAATTTATGTACTTATTTTTCAGATATAGTAATAAATGTGTGATTTATAATTATGTAGCACATAATCTTCTAATAAAGGAGCATGCTCTCAAGACAGGTAGGAGACATGGACAGAATACAAAGGACAGAAGGAGAAATAGCTTTGCAAACGAGTAATAAAAGACAAACATACAAGACACAAAGAGAAATCAGAGAACAGACAGTAAGGATGCAGTGTGTCATAAATCTGGAAGACAAGCAGGCAGACTAGTCAATTAACTGTAATCACAACTAAGTTCAGCACCACTGATCACTGAACAGGTTTTAATGAAACTTTTTTTTTTAGTCTGGCACCTATCAGTTCAAGTTCAGTTTCAAAAAATTAAAGTAGTTTATGACCACAGGTGCTACAATAGCAGAAGATAGAAGTGGTACACTAAAAAGTCATTGCAGTGAAAGCTCTTGCTAAGATAAGGGTCTTGTTTACTCTGTATGTGGCATCAAGAATTGTGATAGCTTATCTTAGAAACAGTCTTATCAACATTGAGTTGGAGACAATATGGACTGGTAGTTTCATTTAACTCCTGGGTTAAGGCTATTTGCTGCATAATTTTGACCACTGCTGTATTAACATAGAAAGACCAAAGGTTTACATAATGATTTCAATAATGAAGCCAAATTGTTAAAGGTCACTTTGGCTAATTTAAAACCAAGAAAGGGTATTCTTGTTATATTGCAGGACAAACTTGGAGAAATTGTTTACGTACAGCTACCTGAGGTGGGAGTGGAGATTGAGAAAGATGGCAAGTAAAAATATGTAATTTTGGATTATGTTTATTAGTCCCTCGTTTGTAATTTGCAGATGCTTATATTAATTGTACTTTTAAGATGAAATATTTCCTGGGCCCAAAAAGGTACTTAATGCAGAGCAGCGATTAAAGGCTGAGAGACTGAAAACTTTTTTTCCTCTCCCACATTCTCTCTATCTTTTGTGCTTGGTGCTAAAAATGTTGTGGTATAGTTGTGATAACTGATTTTTTTTTTTTCCATTTTAGCGGAAGCAGGATGCCTTGAAAGTGTCAAGGCTGCAAGTGATGTTTACAGTCCAGTAGCCGGCAAAATAGTGGAAGTGAATGAGAAGCTGGTCACAACACCAAACTTGGTCAACAGTTCTCCTCTTGAAGATGGTAGGGTAGCAAACAAGATAAAACAGTATTTTTTTCCTTCCTCTGTACGGCATAAAACATGGATTTCTGATGACATCATAGTGATCTTAGCCTATGTGGTGACACTCTTTATTTCGACTTTTTCACATAAAAGAAATACTGTTTGGAGGAAAGTAGAAATTTACACGTTTAAAAAAAAATTTAGCAAGGTTTCCTTTTTTGAAAAATAAAATTGTCCATGGCCTAATATAGTTGTAAAAGCATTGAACTGTAACAGATTAATATGTCTAGGGTACAGTATGTTTAATATGTGGTAAGCAATGTTCATTTCTTTCCTGCTTTGTGAAATTTTTAAGTCACAGGCTTCAAACTGATGACCTGCTAACCACCAGCCTACAGATTTTTCCCAAACTGACACTTATCCTAAATGCTACCATGTTATGCAATGCAGAATTTGATGATTTATCAATGAATATTTTTACATTTATCATTTTCAGGATGGATATTTAAGTTGGAAGTGGCCTCCAGATCTGATGTGGAGGGGCTTATGAATGAAACTGCTTACAAGAAGTTTCTGGAGACACAAAAGTGATCAGTAGCCTGCAGTCAGCTGTACAATCTTCTGTAGCTACATCAAATAACAGCTTGTTCTGCTCACAGCTGGCTGTGGATGTTGCAATGAATGCGCAAGGAATTGTGGAGTGGTGCCTGTTTCTTCCCTGTTTGGCTGATATATGGAGTTTTTCAGATGGATATCTGATTTTTTGAATGTCCCATAAAGAATATTTCCTGGTAGTAAGTGGTTGTGATTACAGCTATATCATAAAATCACCCTAGATAAATATGAGAACAAATCTCATAAATGAGTGCTTCAAGCTGAAATGACAACCGAACGTTAGATAATTCAATTATAAAACACATTTTTCCCTTTGTGGTCAGTAACCAGGAGTAATTTGTGGACTAAGTAGAATACTCTTTCATTTTTTATTGCGTGTTCAAGGGATTTAACCCTGTGGTATATTTCACACAGGTACTAGACTGACGATATTCTTTAATTTGATGTTTTTTTCTCGGACATTGCAGTAGAGTTGTATACTAATAAGTTTTGGGTGATATCTGAAATCTATGTTTAAGAAATATTAGTTACAGAAAGTTAAATTGTAAAATTGCTGGTTTATTTTGTTTCTTTTGTCACTGTCACATTTCAGTTATTATTAAGTAGAATCAAGCTGTAAATCCTTTTTTTTTTTCCTGCTGTTACAAACAGCCAATGGTACCTCATTTAAGATTTCAGGCAGAAATAAATCTTGAAGTGGATATTAGTTTTGTCACAAAATAATAAATATTAGCATTGTTTACAGCAATCTTGTCAATTAAAGCAGGTGATAATTATTGCTTCATTCACTCTAGTCAGACTCTTGGAGAAAAAGAAGGGAATGAAGAAAACATTTCTCCTGACAACATCCACATAAATGCCTCTTGCATTTCTTAAATTTTGATGGCATACCTGACTTTACATCAGATATGAAATTTTTTGTTTAGATCTGATTTGGAATATTGTTGGATGTACCCTTGAAAATATCTTTCATTTCATAAACATTTAATGTCAGTTTGCTTTAATATTTCATGGACTGTGTAGTCAGCTGTTGCACATAGCCTACTTTCATATACATTCGTTCACTTGCCTTTTTATCCACAGAACATGGTTATGCTTGAGATTACCATATGACAAGGCTAATAAAGGCTTAGAGTCTGGTCAGAATATGTTACATGTAGAGCAATAGTGGCTTCGACTGGATGAATTAGACTTTCTCCGACTTAGCTGAACTACTATACCCGTGAATTGAATGAATTTAGTTTGAAGTTCATCTACATGTCCTAGAGTTTTTAAAAAAACACCTTTTTTTTCTATCTCATAACTTAGCTGCAGATTTTCCTTAAGACCAGGGTGCTTTGATGTGATATAGCCTTAGTTGCTGGCTTGGCAGCAAACACCAGTACCCAAACCTTTCTTAAGACTATGAATATATATGTCAATATTTTGCATCAGCATTTTTACTTGTATCATTGGTGTGCCTTAAACCTTGGGGGATTTTTGTGCAATTTGTGTTCTTACATATATATTCATACAAATGTTCATGGAATTGTTTTTGTAAAAGCTTATGTTTTCTATAAATTGCAAGAAATCATCGGGCATGTTTTGGGTGGGTGAGTGAGTACCTGACAACCGAAAGATTAGGATGTAGTCACAAATGCATCATGGTCAGTGGTGCTGTCATCAGTATCATAGGTCTTCCCATGGGTTTCTGCATGTAGCATCTGTTTACAGGGCTGGCTGCTTTGTTGTGATATAGCCTTAGTTTCTGGCTTGGCATAAAACACCAATTTCCCTCACCAACCCTTCATAATATACACACTTTCGCTGTCTCTTGGTTCTGGGCTATTTGTGCGGAAATTGTTGGAGAGATTTAGCTTCATTTCCTTTAAGAAAAGGTTGGTATTGGCTTTTGAAGACCACACATTTTGTATTTATTTTTATGCCTAAACCATGCTGGTCATTGCTTGCTAAACAGTTTATATTTGGTTCAGGGATAGGGATCAGCTTGATCAGTTTATGAATCAAAATCTAGGGCTGCATTTAAAAAGAAAGCAGACTGACATCGCAAAAAACTAAATCCTGTTGAATTTATCTTTCAATTTGTCAATTATCTGTTTGTGCTTCTGCCAATAGTAGGTTCAGCGTAACAAGATGTGAGGAGTCTACAGTCTACTAAGCTAACAGAAATATTGCGAGTGGCAGCAAGTGTTGCTTCTCTAAGCCCTACTCCAGTTTGTGTTCATTCTAGTTCTCTTTTCAAGAAAGCTGTTTAGACTGCTCATCTAGAAAAGAAGTATGAAGCTGAAAATTTTTGTACAGGTAATGGTTCACTGCATCTTGTTCACAGTATTATCTCGCCCCTGTGTGACTGTCCATTCATAAGGGCCCAGTTTTTATTTGAGTTTATGTTCCAATATTCAAGATTTTTTTCATCTGTACATGTATGTGTAAAGTATCTGCATCCTGATTGTTTTGAATGATTGGTTGAATACTTGCCATCAAATGGTGTAATTAACATCAAATCCATGTTGATAATCCACAAAAGGGTTTATATTCAAAATGTAATATTTGGATTTTTTCTTTTCCCAGTATTGTCTTAATACTTGCAACCTTGGTGTTCGAGCCCATCCAGGATGTGATGTTGGCACTTTACATAAACTACCTACACCCACCTCAGTATTAATGAAAAACATGACTTTTCAGTTTTAAGCAGCCCGACACTGAGTCCTGATGTAATGAGCTCAACCAGGCATTAATCTAACTAGGAGCAGTGACTCCATAGCAAAGTAAGATCTAGGGCAAGATACATTCTCTGAAAAAGCACACGGCTCAATTGTGGTATGAAACACTTCTAGGGTCAATAGTCCTAGGTCAAGCTTGCCATGTAAGTTTTTTCTCCTTTCCCACATAAAATTGCAGATACATTTCAGAAGGAAAACATGTACTTACAGACACATGTTTAGAGAAAAAGATGTTTTGATATAAGTTCCAAAAGTGGATTGCATTTTTTTCATTTCTATATACAGAAGTTTCAACAAATTTACTAAGCTAAACAGGCTATTTGTGACATTGTAGCAACTTTAATTAATAAAACTGGAAAGAACTTGTGTAATGCACCACAGATGCCAACTAGTTTTGTTTTGCTGAGTTTACTTTCTCTATTTTTCGTCATATTTTATTATAACAATTTCATAAGAAATACTGATTTCTCACTCTATATTAATTTTTTTAGTATCCTTTTTATTCAGTATTTACATTTACAAATGTATTATCTCAAGAAAATTTAAGATTTGGGGAGATCAACTGAAAAAAAGTGACAGTTTTACACATGCATTGGCTGTTAGCTAACATAATAAATTTATATTGTAATTATGTACATTTAGTGCCATAAAGATGTTATATGCTTTGACATAATGAGAAATTTCCCTCTGTAGAAGTCTTCAGAAATTTAACTACCTTTCAACAATTTTTTTTAAATTCAACACATAATAGCAGGTTTTACATGACAACCCCACAAATATATGGAAATGAAGCTAGACTCATTTGTATCACTTTTATTATATTTCTCATGTAAAGCATTTTTAACACCTTTTACATGCTCTTTCTTGATTGGTTCTTACCACAAATATCGGACACCAAAACAAAACAAAAATCAATACTTTTCAGTGTAAAGAAGGCAGTCAATCTTTGTTAGCTAGCTGCTTGCCCTAAAGCACAGCAAAGTAGTAAACAAAGGATAAACTATATAGGGAATTATGTTTCATCTTTGAATATAGGAATGTTAGGTTTAATGTCATATTAGGTCCAACACAATAATTGTAAGAAGCAAAACCTACGCATGTAAAATATGCATGCCTCACAAGTTCAAGTAAAGTGTTGGAGACATCTATGGGGGCATTCTGTTCATACAATCCTCCTGGCACTCAGAAGTGTGATCATTTCAGCTCCCAACCTTTACTTTGAATGGTCTTTGCCAGTGCAAAGCATCAGTTTAGTCAATGATCAGCAGGAGTCATAGACAACAAACCACCGAGAAGCCAAGCTGTATATCAAAACCTGCTGGATAAGTTATTTAGGACCAGTAACTTGAGATATTTTTATCATTTCCCACTCTCCATTCTTCCACTGAGATCCATCATATGTGATTGCTAAATGGTATTTTTGCACCAAAAAATATACTTTTTTACTGGCCAAAAGTTAGACATGAAACAAAACACATTAAACTGACAGCATTCAATCATGATTCAACTGCTCTAATAAATTTATTATCAAACAGCTTCTGGTTTTTCTGCCATGAAGAGTCCCCATCTTTGGTCACCTTGACCCGCTCTCTGTACTTTATCTTTCCAGCCATTTATAATATAGTTGTAGTCCTCTTCACTAAATTCCTGAAAAATCCATAAATGACTTAAAATATGGTCTTGGAATATGGTAGAGTCTTTATTTTATAATAAAAGAAATTTTTATTACAATGGGCTATTTTTCTGATTTTCTTCCTATGTATAAAAGTATTTCATCATGATTTGAAAAAAAACAAACCAAAACAAAATCTGTTATTAGCAGCTCTTGGATAAATATCAGTTTCAATAGCAAAAGCTATTCCTACAGCAGACTATTCATGAGTGTGATAGCTAAAATTTAAATTCCTACCTTAATAAACTCTTCTCTAATGGATTCAGTTTTTTCAAGTTCCTTGTGTAGAATCTGAGTGAACTGTTCAGACCTGTCTTCAGCAAGAACATGGATAAACCCAGCTTCTTCCAGAAGCTGAAGCAAAGGAAAGAATGAAGATTAAATAGCTCTGTTAGTATAAGACAGCCTTCGATTAGAATTACATGATCCTATTGTTTTCTGGATTCAGTTTTTTTTTTCCAGTGGGAAAAGTGTGAGGGTTTGATTTCAGATTGTTAATAACCTCACTTCAAGATAATCCATGATGCTCAGGTGCAGCAGCCGCCAATGCCTCCTTAAAATATATATCTACCTCACTCTGTGGTTAAGCTATCAAGGACTGCATTTTCTGAGCTGCCAATGTAAAGGTAAAAGTTTGCTGCATTACACATGTATCGAAACGGTGCACTCTCAATTCAGCTGCCAGCACTCTAATTATTAAATTATCTACTTCCCTGAGAGCTGCTAGTGTGTGTGTGTGCACACACGCAAAATAGAAGATTCTATCATATGACATAGTCTTCAGTGTACATTTGTGCCCTGATATCTATGGGTACTCTGCTCCAAGACATACCACATTGCAGATTCCTCTATATAATGTCATATTCACATAAAATATGGTAAAGTTTAATTGATGGATTACATTAAGATGGTACCAACATTAACACATCCAAAGCATGCTGTCTCATGTATGTCTGCAGGTAGGGACACAAAATGAAGATACTTTAAGTACTGGCATGTTTGGACTTGGGATTTCACTGTGTTGTAGCCTGTTCTCACTTGGCCAGCATCTTTAAACCTATTTACTGTTTATTTCCTTTTAGACTAATCAATGGATTCAGGGGCATGTCTTAATTTGGACTGGGAATAAAATCTAGCCTGACCTCTCCATTAACTAGCCGTTCAGGTTGTCATATTTCAATTCACACAAAATCTAAGCTGCATTAGTTTGAAAGTTAAAAATATTTAAAGAAAAGAAATTGCTGGTCTCTAACCTTGCCATACTGTACTGGAGAAAGGAGATTATAACCTCTCTGTTCAACATAAGCTTTGAATTCTTTAGAATGAGGGCCATCACTGCAGCAATAGTCAGAAATAAGCACCTTGCCTCCTGGCTTTATCCATTTCTGAAAACAAAAAAAAAAAAATTCATAGCGATCTATTAATTTAGTAAAAATGATATGTAAGGACACCTTCAGTTCAGAAAACCAAGATCTGTAGTCTCTTTGGCATTAACCCTAAATATTACTAGGACTCGGAGAATGCTATGTAAAAATTATTAACCCCAAGCATTACTAATACTATTTGAGGAAGTGTTTTGTTGCCATCTGTGGCAAGAATTTTGCATGAGTATTCCTTTCCCCCCATGGAGATATGTGGAAATGTCACACTGATTAAAGTGCAGAAATCTCTGCATTAACACATCTATATCAATTGTGCTTGTCTCCCTTGGCATTCATTCTTTTAACAGCTGATTAACAGTAAAAGCATAAAAATAAACTTACAAAGAATTTTTTGAAAAGAGAGAGTTTGTCTTCAATGTGGAGAATGGTATCACGACTGTAAACCACATCAAATAATTCTCGGGGATACTCCCGCTTTGTGGCATCAGCTATTTCGAAGCACACTTCATCTGGACCAATGCCAAGCTCCTGTGCTCTCTCAAGGCCAATCTGTGTCATGTTTGATGACAAATCAAGAATGGTTGCCTTCACCCCAAACTCCTGAAAAAGTAAGCAAAAGAAGTTATTCTTTATCTGGATATAAATGAAACTAAGCATATCACCCCTAGTATAGTAAAATGTAAATACGTATATATCACCCATGACTTTGGTAAAACTGAAAATAAAATCAGATTTTATTAAACCTTTATCTGAAATGAAATTTACCTTGGCCATGTAGAAAGCACCACCACCAATGCCGCCCCCAACATCAAGTATCTTCTGTCCAGGTTGAAGTTTAAGCATGCTGACAAATTCCTAAAAATTAATGAGTTAACATTTTCAAAATTACTTCATCATGATTAAAAAGACATTTTTGTTTCTACAAATTGTTATTTATCTCTGTTGTGTATACACCTACATATCTGTATGTTCTGTATAATACAATGTTTATTCAAGTGTATTTTTAAACATGTATCATATACATGGAAGAAAACTATTTAGTCAATGGACAACCTGATGATATAATACATAAAAATAGCATCTATAGACCAAGTTTAGAAGTTAAGAAATTTTTTTTATAATAACAGAATCTGTAAAGCGTATTTTCCCATTTGAATGCTACACAACACACTGCACACAAAATATTACTACCGAACTAACAGTTATTAACATATACTACAAATAAAAAATGAATTAAATAAATTGCATTTATAAGATTAAATGAAATTTTATTTGCTGTAACAAATAACAAGATGACAGTAAGAAAACATTGTTATTGCTACCTTTGTTGTTTCAAGACCTCCAGTGCTGACAAATGCTCTCCCATAAATTTTTTCATATCTTAGGATTCCTTTTTCAGTGTACTGCTGGTTGTCAAGAAAATCTTAAAGTTTTGAAACCATGTGTTTTGGAGATGTCTCTCTTTACTTTCTGTACCAGCCACATTCTTTGATTGAGGTTGTTTTTCCTCTGGTGAAAAGAAAAAGATTTTAACTGTAATACTTTGTCTAGTCTCAACTAGTTTCCTTTATTTTGTTTAGCAAACTCTCAGATGGATACAAATCTCTATTATATTCTTGTTTTCTCAGCAATATGACTCTAGTTTTGTCCAACATTACTGTGTTTTATGCTGCATTATGCTGATGTCAAATGAGATTATACAAACACAACAATGTTTAAATAACACAAAGTTTATATTTCTCCAATATCTTAAATTCAGTTTAAACACAATGATCATACATTTAGACAAGTTTCAATATTTACATTTAAACATGTAATGGATTCTTTCCTGTAGCATTTTTGTAATCAAAACCAAATCTTATTTGTTTGCTGACAATGCTCCTAATCTTCACTGTGTCACCTTTCTTCTTCTACATCCATCTTCTGCAACTTAAACATTTCACCTACAAGTAGGTGCATGCATGTAACATTAAAGATATATTTACATCTTGTTATACCTTCCGGCTCACTAAATAGATGCATGCCTGCCAAAATTATATTAAAATGCAAAGTACCCTCTATTACCTTAATGTATGTGTCAATAGATTTGGAGAGAACGAGATCAAATCCGATAGACTGTGTCTCCTTCATGTTGAATGGTAGATGCCATAAAAGCTTCATAAATGGTATGATCACGATACTGTGTTGGATTCTGAGAACGCTGTTTATCACCTTATAAAACATAAATTGCATGTTTTATTATGCATTTATGTTAAATTCATTAACTATTTTTCAAATTTAACAGAAAGGAAATAAATTAAGATCATTATAAAGTACCACTTTAAATGTCCTTTTAAGGACTAACAATGGGTAAAAGAACAGAAATGCACAATACACTAGCATGCCTTTTTCTGTAATTCCACCTAATGTGTGAAAATACACTACAAATCTAATTACAAATTATGCTATTCCAAGGATATTATTATAAATCCAGAAGGAAGTTATGCTGCTGGGTTACAGGGATGTCTTCTAGATGAATTCACCTGATGGGTCTCGGCATGACTCTCGAAGAAAAAAGTGTCCACCTGGCTTTAGCCAGGACAAGAGTTTGACTAACAGTTTTTGAATCTCCTGGTCTTCCAGATACATCAAGAGCCAGTTGGAGAAAATCAGGTCTGCACTTTAAGAGATGAAAATGGAGACTTTGTCATATATTTTGGAAACAAATATAAAAAAAAATTCATAAAATTCACAGATGATGAATGCAAGAAGGTTATGTCTAAAATTCCTTTATAATATTACGTCTTGCATGAAGTAATGAGCAATTAAGCTTAGAAACAAAACAGAAAAAAATACCTTGCCCAGATATCATTAACTTTTAAAGAACTGTTGCAGTATTTTTTTTAAATAAGTCTGATAATCACAAAAGTACAATCTGGCCCCATAACTTTTCAGCCAACAATTCTTATCTTTTTGTCTAACTCTGATGCCAGGTGAATGCTTAGATATGTTCTTTTTTTTTTAAATGTATACCTAAAAAATTTGTCATTAAACTTTCAATGAACTGTTGCAGTATTTTTTTAAAATAAGTCTGATATTCACAATAGTGCAATCTGGCCCCATAATTTTTCAGCCAACAATTCTTATCTTTCTGTATAACTCTTATGCTCAGATTATCTCAAATGTGTTCTTTTTCCCAAGTTGTATACCTACAAAAAAAAATAATTCATTTTGATTCTAAAACCATTTACCTTTCTACTTCCTGAGTCAGCTGTGTTACATCATTACAGATAAAGTCAATATTGCCAAAGTCCTTGTTTGTTTTCTCATTTTTGTCCATGAAGTCTTGCATGAAATCTACTGCAACAACCCTTTCTGCCTTTGCTGCAAATTCACTTGTGAATCTCCTGCAAAGCAAAGTATTATGAGAAAACATAGAGTACAGCTTATAAATCTATACAGCATTGAATTTCTAATTTGAAAATATATGCAAAAGCAATACAAACTGGATTGTTTCCCTTACACATCAGCTGCACACTAGTTATCAGTAATATAATGTAGAGAGCTGAATTCTTTAATTAACATGTGTGCACATTTAAATGACAACCACTGTAACTTCTTGCTTTGGTTATTTTATTTTCAATGTTTGCACAGGTCAGATGTACTGCAAAATTAGCACAAGACATATTACACAGACCCTATTCCAGCTCCAAGTTCAATCACCCGTTTGCCAGAAAAGTCAGGTAACAATGACAATATTTCTGGCAGTTCCTCTTTGTTAAGCTCTTCGGCATTCGAATCCAGCATCATTTCTTGTAAGATGCTTGAATAGAGTGTTCCTTCCAGAATTCTGCCATGGTACTTCGGCCTGCAAGAAAATTGATGTGTATATGCATGTCATCAAGAAAGTCCAAACTTAAAATTAAAATCTCTTCCTATTTTCTATCGGTCCTTCCTGTTCACTATATTTTTATTTCTTAGTCTACTGCTAGTTTTTCTTGCTTTTTCAGCCAAAACATATGCACACTAAACAGTAAACAATAATGTGTTTAGTGGGTGCTTGTGCAAATCTTTGCAATATATGTAGGTGCATGCAGGAGAGTGAATGCTGTTACAAATATTGCACACTATTACCTGTAACCATTTCAAACACATTCCCACTCACAGTTCATCCTCTTCTTCCAGCCCTCCGCACCTCAAACATCATATTCTTGCTTTATTTCATAGTAAAATTGTGCTTGGGAACCCGAAGAAAGCAATGAAAGATACACTCAATGTAACTCTCGCATTAACTCTGAAAACAAGTTAAAAAATAACCAGGTGGATTACCTCACAACTATAGATTTAGGTCAATGACTACAGAAAAAGTAGATCCTATTATGACCTTGAGGCAGCTGAGGTGGAGATGGTTGGGTAGGGGTGGTAGTAGGGGCAGCGGTCATCAAAAGGTGGACAGTAGTATTTAAATGTTTTCCATGACTGGTACTTTGAAAACATCACAACAACAAAAAATGCTCATATGTGTTCCACTGTCCCTTTTAATCAATCGTTGGTGCTGCTTGAATGAATGCAAACTTAAAAAAAAAAAAAAATCAGACATCTGTATGTCTGAAATATTCCCAATAATATTCTTCTTGAATGGCAATTCTTGATATGTCGACACTGAGGCTTTTAAAACCATTTAGAGCCGTTATAAATCTATTTTATTTCTTTTTTTTAAGTGTCCTGACATTGATCAAATTCTGTGACAACATTGATGCTCAAATGTTAATAGATCCGAACATCATTAAACTAATGGATACCTTCTTCAAAAAGTACAGAACACCGCTGCATGTCTGGTACTTAGAGCTAGGAAATGGGACCATGTCATTCCTCTCCTTTGTTTTCTGCACTGACTACCCATCTGTTCTTGCATTTGGTAGAAACCGTCTGTGTTTGGTTAATTTCTTTACAGGCTCCTGCCCTAACTACTTTTCTTCCCCTATAAAGGTAAGGTTAACGTCGTCCCCTTTTTCATGTCATTAGAGAGTAAGGTGTTAGAGACCTCACTTTTCTCAGGGCCAGCTTTACGTGAGGACAGTGCCCATTTCCTCTCCCTCGCTTAAATTCCCCTACCATTTATGGACTCAGGTACCGATTCCAGACAGCTGGGGCGACTGGGAGAAGTTTGCTGCGCTACTCGGGTATCGAACCAGCCCGCCTCTCCTAACTCCTCATCTATCTGCTTCCCAGCCAGACACCTCTGCTCTTCGTCTTCGTTCTCTATCCCAGAACAACCTCATATGTCACAGGATTCAAAACAGGATCCAAAACATTAAAACTCTCTCCCCTTCCATATACAGCACCTATCCAACATTGAATCCTTTAAGCGCGCACTAAAACACATCTGTTTCAGAAGAATTATTTCTAACAACCCACATACTGCCAGTTCCTCTTTTAACTCTTTTTTTTTTTACTGTTTCCGTCTATTGACTAGCCTGCAAATTCACGAAACTCTGTCTTTACCGTTTGTTCCTTTATTCCTCTTTGCGTCTTCTATGCTTATCTTTTATTATTTGTCTAAACAAGTTTGTACTTCCATCATTCATATGCTATCCATGTATCATTAGTAAGCGTGATCATGCTCTATATAAATCACTCATTTATTATCTTGTGCTTTTTTTGTGTTTATTGTTTTGTTGGGGCTTTTAGGGGTGGTGGTGCTTATATAAAATAATCATGAGGGAATTTATAAAGCGCAATATCTCATCAAAAGGCGGACTCATTGCGCTGAAAAAGATCACAAAATAGTAACAAAGATATAGAATTAGTTAACAAATAGCAACAAAGATGTAGAACAAGATCACAAAATAATAACAAAGATGTAGAAGGAAGAACAACGCGAGGACTCGCTGCGTGCCGGCAGTAAAGGCCACCAGCGGTAACTGTAAGACGTAACGACTCCAACAATACAGGTCAGTGACAATCCAGCAGAATACTGGGAAGATAATAAATAATCTTGAGAATATGAAGAAATGTTATTATATAAAAATGAAAAAGGGTGATCATCACTTCAGTTTATTCAAAGCAGCTCAAGGTCGCTGCCGAAGCGAGCGAAGCACCGCAGAGCAGAATCCAATAGATCCAAACAGTTCGAACTTCAAAATAACTTTATGTACATAATAATTATACATTATAAACGCGATATTCAGTTTTGCTGCAAACCAGAAGAGGAAGAAAACGCAGCAGAAGCACATGTAAACATGAAGGCATAACACTTTTATCCAAATCAAAGCACGACCACAAAATATAAACAAAATCCAGGAGAGCCGATCCCCTCACCCTGTCTCACCATATACAGGTCTGGTTAAAAGTGTTTCCTTTTATTAGTTTGACAGTCAAGAAAAGTGACAGCTGAAAAATGTGCGTGTCCTTATCTGTAGTTGTATAAATTTACCGACAGCTGGGACGAGGCCACGTGCATGCACTATTCTCCAAATAGCCGTGCTTGCACTTACTGTCGCTTGCGGGTGGAGCTCTTTGATGTCACGTGATCGACACGTGTGGAGACACGCCGCGTATCCACTGGGTCACCAGTCGTTCCCACCCAAATCATATCGCTCCAGGCATTTCTACCACCAACATGAGTTGACCCCGAAATGACCATATCGTCCCAACACCAAAAGACGAATCGATCGCCGATGATAGGAGCGGGGGCCGCTCTAGTATTGTGGCGGCCCTGGGCAGAGAAAGAATGGGTGGCCCCCGCCTGTCAATGTCAATAAAACCAAGTGGCGGCCCATGACATTTGCTATACTACTACATATAGCTGATTGTTCCGCCTCTAGCAACATTAGTAAATACAGCGGACTAATAAACATTAAACACGATGTTTTCCGGCCACATTGCCATCAGGTCGTTATTTCTTTTTTGTTTTATATTCAATATATATTGGCGTGGCGGCCTCTGGGATTAGGCGGGCCTGAGTAAGTGCAGGCTGCCCCTGATAGGAGCACTATTAACGTCAGATATTACCAACGAAACTATGCGGTGTTTGAAGAAGTTCGCATTAAAGTCGGAACTTCTTTTGGGCGTTTTTAAAATTGTTTCGCCAGTGCGAGTACACGGTGCGAACTTTTACGAGCGGTCAGTTTTCCATAGTTCCCCTCCCTGACCCGAGGCAGGGAGATCACAGGCGATAACCCGAGCAATAAAACGTCTTTCTCAGCCGAGTACTTGGCGTTGGCGTTTAAACTGAAATAAAACGGTTTGCAACTGAACATACGTATGGGCACCTCTTCATCAGCAATCAGGCGACTGTACTACAATAACAACCTTTTGCATACGTATGTTACATGTTTAGAAAAACAAAAGACCAACTGTGCTTAATTGCGCCTTTTTACAGAAATCACGTTCAAAAATACAAATTGTGCATTTTAAGAGAGCGTCTTTGGCTACCACAGTACCGTGTATTCTCTTACCTGGAGAATTAGTTTCCCTATAAATCTTCAGCCAAGCGCAACAATGGCCGAAAATGCCAAAGAGAAGTATTATAGTTTTTTTTTTAAAAAGGGCTTTATTTAACATTTAAATAAATGAACGTGAATTGAATAGTGTTTGAAGTCATGATTTCTGGAATAAAATTAGAAATGTTAATCTCTCATAAATGGAGACTCACGATTTAGAACCTGAGTTTAGCAAGTGCTAATAGCAAGGTTTGTGCCTTAATTGCTATATTTGCAGAAGAAACAAACCAAAGCACATTTTGATTGGGTCACACTTCATGTGTGCGCAATGGTGGGGCTTACCAGTTTAACGCCATTCATTTTCATTAAAATTTTAATAATAGAGAAAACAGTTTTACTGACTGCCATAATACTATTTCATCCTGGTTCAGATATTTCTACTGTCATTTTACTATACTTACTCTCTCCTAATACAGTTATTAAATATTCCAATTTTTCCTGAAGATACTAAACAAAAAGTTATTGTGAGGACCATACAAGGCCAGTTGCCGATAAATAGTATTGAGTTGTTTAGAATGTTTGCATGATGGTTTGTACACGTAGCATCGCCGATACTCCAGTTCCCTTTATACTGTATAGCAGTTACTATCCTCCATACTGCGAAAAAGGGGCAAGTCCAGACTAGTGTTGATTAACAGTAGATAGATCATCAGACACTGGCGTAAACACAGTGTTCTCCAGAAGTCCATGACCTTTATTTGAATCACTTACGCACCTTTATACAGTGGTAAACAGCCTTTACTACTGTTGCTAGCCGTATATCGATTCTGCACGCGAATTTGTGCTGTCAGCAGCACATGATCTATTGATGAAGCCAAAGCTAGCGGCCTTCTTCTGAGTTCAAAGCATGAATAGTTTTTCTCACAAACTTCTGAAAAGTCTGGACATTGTGTAACCACAGACGCAATCTGCCACATTTCACTGAAAGTTCATGAACTTTTCACCTAGTGACCTCTTCCACCCGAGACATACAAACTGTGTAAGCTAGGCATTCTTGTGCCTTGGCTAGAGGTTCTGGATACAAGAAGCTATTTTCTCAAGAAAGTGAGTCGGCCACGTAAGAGCACAAAGCCGGTATGCAAAGTTAATGTGGGTTTGTGTACGTGTCACAATTTAGAATGATGGTAATGTGGACATTAACCCTTGCGTCACCTATGATAGTACAGTTGTCCGCACGAAGATGCATATGTTCTTCAGGAGATAACAAGTCTTAAAAAAACTGGATTGAGAGGTACCCTATACCGCTACGTGCTTATTTTAAGATGCTTATCATTAATCCGGATGGAAACTGAAAACCGTGAATACTCCACGTCAGTCGCAGGTATACGCCGCTATAGTCCATGTCAACATATCGGACACAGAAAAAGTTTCAGAAACTTTTAACACGTCTATCAGACTATTCAAATTTCCCTCCACAATTTCACATCACTAGTTAACAATCACCACAAACTCACAAGATTTGAATGATCTATTTCGACGAAACTAAAAAAAATTTTTTTCGAATTAGTTTCTGTGTGATTTTGTTTCATGCAGTCTAACCATTATGTTTATTCTATTTACGTGTTTGCCGCTTCGAGTTGGATTTTGATTCGGAAACTTACCGTTCGCTCATAAGCATCATTGTCTATCCCAATCTACATAACTTCGCAATGAACATGACATCGCTCGACCATCATTTAGTCTATAAGCGATAGCATCTCTCCTTGGTTTGCACAAAAAAGGTCACATAAATTTTCATTTTATTATGAACCTGAAGAATAAATGTCTTTTAAACCAGCAATTTATTGATAAAAAATACAGCGAACTAATTATTTGTGATACATGCATTCCAAAAAAAGAGGAAATACATTTTAGCGAGTAAATTTCTTACCAACTTGTGTCGTCATTGTAGGAAGAAAGCGAGACGGTTACGCGTGCAAACACATACACCTCTGTGTTTCTGATGTCGGCTGCCGCTCGCGCTCATCTTTGTTTTATACCCTCGCAGGGCCTCGCTTGCGTGGCACGGTCAAGGCCGCTCGGCCAGCAGCAGTGGAATCCTTTTGTTGTCACATGGATGTATTTGGTCAAACGTTTTGTATTTTTCCGTTTGCACGATGTTTTATCTTATGTAGGAAGTTCAATCAAGGCTAACTGTATATCATCGCCACTGAAGAGCACACCAATGTGAGAGGCTAAACGGGCCAAGTCCACTTTCACGTCTATTAGAGGAAATACAAATTCATATAACTCAGCGTGTGATGTTTTCTTTCCCTTGTGTGCATTCTTGGCTTCGTTAGCAAACTATACTCCACACTTTTTTTCTGCTAAAAGAGAGAGAAAATGGTGTGCACGTGGTACTTTTTTAAAAATAGAAATCTGCGAGTTGGGGAAATCCCCTTGAAGCAGCCAATCACTGCGAAGTCGAACGATACGAATCGTACGATGGTATGATCCGGGGAAGGGCATGCTGGAGGAAGAAGGGAGAGAGAAAAAAAAGTTTCAACTATAGGGCTTGTCTCATAGTCCATCAGGGCAACATGAAACTTTCCGTCCGGCATTACTTGACACGTCCACCAGTCAAGAGTAAATTACTGCCTGATTCTGTTTCACCTTGTAATTATATTATGCAAATTAAAGTCATTACCCTTCTGGAATACAAACAATCGATCGATCGACGTTCTTGATCTGTTTTGTTTTTAGCAATAATTTATGATTACAATTACAAGGGGCCCAGAGAGGTCGTCTGCCCCGTGCTGACTCTCGCCGGCCCTGGACCGTTTGTGGGTATGTTTCTGTGTACAAGCATAGTGAAGGCGGTGGCTGTTGGGTAGAATACACTTAGTTGTTTCAGCATCCAAGCGTTTAAGAACTAACAAAAGTAATTCATATGATATTAACTGTAGTACTGAAGCGCCCTTTCAGTAATAGCGACTGAGCAATCGGAGGATAGATGTCATTCAAACTTGTTTCGATGACGCCACGTAAAACTGCTCAATACTGACGCAATGTGGAGATAACGGTTCACCTGCACGTTTTGACCTTTTCATCTATATAGGTGTGCGAACTTTGTCAGCGGTTTTTTTTCCTCTGTGACGTCTTCGCTAGAGTACATGAAAGTTTTGTTTGGAACATGTATAAAATTGTCTTCTTCCGCTCCATAGTTTCTAATGGTTTTCTTAACATTAGTCAATGCCTTTCTCCGATCGACATAACGCTCCGAAGATTTAAAAATATCATTGCATACTTTTGGGGCAGTTTCAAAGTAAAAAAAGGTTAGATAAAGGCCATCCCCTAACCTTGTCAGGTCGTTCAGGGGGTGAGGTGTTGTAACTTGTAACAGCTGTACGTGAGGGCGGTGACCATCTCTTTCATGGAGTCAGCTACCCATTGCCGCCAGCTGGGTGGACGGGTGCTGCTCTAATCGGGTATCGAAATAGCCTAGCTAGCTGCTCTTTGTTCGGACGCCAGCGCTCTAACCACTTGGCAATCTGTTTCAAAGTAGACTGGTAGCATTTCTATCTGCCTGAATAACTAACAGAAGAGGTCATACTTTCATCATCGTTAAAGTCGATCCATTATCGCATTTAGCATGTGCCCTTCGATGCATGGGTAACACATCAAAAAATTTATTCACACGCACAATGGTAAGAAAAAAGTGTAAGATTATTTAGACGTTTGGAAAACCTTAAAAAAAAAAACACCACCAAAAACCTGAGATAAAAGCACATGTGCAGCAGAATACCATTACTTTGATAAAAATTACCATCATTTTCTGTACAAACCAGCTACATGGAGAAATACGAAGAAAATCACTTTGACCCTGAATTAACTTCTAAATTACTTCTCTTTGCCTTTTGTACCTAGGTGGTACATAGGAGACCTCCATTTTTGTCCGTCAGCAGCAAGCCTATAGCTATGTTAAATTAACTTCTAAATATGCTACTCTTCCCAGTCTTAGCAGTCACATAAACTACAAGTCACAAAACAAAGATGTAATCAAATAATTGGTTTTATTACATAAAAGGCAAAAATGCAGCACTGCACATATACCACACTGCTGTCTACAGATTTCAACAAACAAATCCTAGGGGTTGCAGAAACAACCTGAAAAAGCTAACATCTGTATTGACCTACCAAGCATTCACAATTCTCCATGAACAAACTGAAAACATTTTCCCCAGTAAAATCAGTAACTTCAGTTTTTAAAAAATAACTAAAAATATACATGCTTCTCAACATAGCCTGTTTCCCTGAAAAAAATGTAAATAACACATTCTTTTGGTCTACTCCCATAAGGGATTTTGGTACTAAGCCAGTAAGTTTACAGATATTTCCTTTACCTAATAAGGTTACAATTTGTGCCTTTATAACAGTTCGTTTCTTTAGTAAGGCCTCACACTTGTTATCTAGCGAACCAGTCTTACAGTCACATGTTTCTAACATAAAAAATGACTATTAAAACTGTTTCTAAACATGCAGACATTGCTCCACACATATTGTCAAATGTCATGCTCCAAGAAATCTCCATTGCTTCAGTTTTTCTCAGGCACCGATTTCCCACAAACATCTCTCACATGCTGCTTTCTCATTCTACTACTTTAGGAAAATCACCGGTAATATTGTTGATAGCATCCAAAAAAAAAAAAAAAAAAAATTACTGACAACTCTCCTCGCTGATGTTGTTTATAGGCTGTAAAATGAATCATGTCGGTAGGTGAGAGTTTTCCAGATATCTAACAGGACTGGGTAAATAAAACTTTAACAATAAAAGGATAGATTCACACAGTGAAGACCCTGAGAATTAGTCAATGCAGTTAGAAGGTCATCACTTAAGGCCTATCCAAACTGGAGCTAAGCTGGAGATTCTAATTTCTGACATTAATGCTGACCACAGCTAATGCAACAGCTTTAAGCACATGTTAATGAGGTATTGCCATATAACAATAAACATATTTTTGTGACCTTGCGAAAGCAATTTTTTCACCTCTTTCCAAAACTTCATTGAGAATTCTGATATTTAAAGGCTTGTATCTTGTGAGCAGAAAAGTTCTTTGCTCATATTTTTTAAATGAAACCAAACCAGTCATTTGAAAATAATTTTGCACTTGGGATAGCCCTGAATTACATGCATATAATAAAGATACAAAAACACAAAAGTTTTTCAGAACCGGCCAAAATCTTTAGGAGTTTCATCCTTTATGCTGGACTTTAACATTCATGTGAAAAATAAATGTCACCACAGACTTCAGGAAATTCAAAGTTGAGAGAACAGAGCTACGGTGTCAGGTGAGAAATCTGGACCTAGGCACTTTGAGTGTACACTATAGTATACATAATAAACCATTTAGAAAAAAACACTTATAAAAATACACAAACAATTAAAGAAACAAATTACAAATAAGTAATAGAACAATGTCAATGAGCAGCTCACATGACAGTTCCAAAGCCATTCTAGACACTCAAACTTTGTGAGACTTTATCAAAATTAATATTGCCAAGACCATCAACATCAATGGATCAGTCATTGTAAGTAGTGTAAAATGAAATAAACTAAAACTGCAACATAAAATTAATTGTATGCAGCCATCAAGCGAACAGAGTTATAGACATAATGCACATCATATCATGTCCACCAATGATATTGTTAATTGGAAAAATGGTACTGAACACTGTACAGAATATCTGTCAAACCAACTGGTTTAGGTAAAAGGTTCGCCACACTGTATTTCCATTCGTGATTGATTATAGCATGATAAACAAACCTGAAGGTCTAAATCCTTGGAACCATTAACTGTTCCTGCTGATTATGATAATTGTAATAATTTCTTTAGCATGCCGGAGCAAATGGGTCAAGGAAAGTAGGAATAAAAATAAATATAAAAAAATTAACATGTTGAACTTGAAAACAGGCCACACTAAGTTATGAAGTAATCATTTTGATACATAATAAAGGGATCTGAAGAAAGTGTTATCAAAACCTATACTTTCACCATTGCATCAGTGTATCCTCTATGACTAAAAAATGACAGCTGCATCAGGTATCAAATGCAAGTAAAATCTGTGCACCCAACAAAGAACAGGTTAAGAAAAATTGTACCTGTTAATTAAAGATAACTAAACTGGACTGGAAACTCAAAAATATGGTCATATGGCAAGCAGTTGAAGAAGCTTCATCTATCAAAACTCTCATGGAAAGAAAGAATAGTTCAGCACCAAGGCATTTTGAGACTTTGGATTCAGTGTGCAGTTTACTAGACATAATCTTTCAAAAAGCCCTAGAGGAGAAAATAACAAATGAATGGGCACAATGGAAGGAAAAAATTCAAGAATACATATAACAAGAACCAACAGCTACTGTTTCAACAGTGAAAGTAGTTTTTTTATAGAGAAGAAAAAGAAAAGGCTAGGGAAAGATATGAATTGGAAGACTGAAGAAAAAAATTTACTTTTCCTGAAAAACCAATTTCAAGAGTTGGTTCATACATGTTAGCACTGTAGAACCCTCCCCCCCCCCCCCCCAGCATGTGGCAACAGTGGATGCACTTACCTAAAACAGCTGACATCAAAGGACGTTAACCTGTTACCTATCTATGCACTCACACCAAAATTTCTGAATGCAAATGAATTTTTAAAAAAGATGAAATTAAATGATTAAATGTCTGAAAAATGCTACACAGAATTGGACTTGAAATACAAGTTTACAATTTGCTAGACACTTTTCATAGCACAAGGAAGCACAAACATACTTACAAATGAAGTCTGGCAAACCGTCATTTTAACAAACATACTTCCTTTCTCTGCATGATTCCAAAATCTTGGACTTCACAGATTTTTACACTTGTCACACACTTGTTTCTTGTTAGATGAAGCTTATCAGCAGATGGTCCAATAAATCAGTGGTTCTCAAAGTGTGGTTCACGGACCACTAGTGGTCCACGGGCATAGGTCAGGTGGTCCGCGGCTGCAGTCGTCATGTGTCAGCAAAGTAATGTTTAAAGTGATGCATTCCTCGCATTAAAATTTTAATTACAAATAACGAGGTAGGTAGTTTTATGTCAACTTATTACTATACTACTGTCACAGAAGGACATTTAGTTTTGAATTGTAATGAAAAAAACGTGGCAATTTAAAGTTGAAATTCATAGTACAGAGTTATTTTTAGGCCTTGGTGGTCTGCCATATTTTTTACTTAAGTAAAGTGGTCCGCGGTCCAAAATACTTTGAGAACCACTGCAATAAATGATGCCCAGAAAACAAATGGATTTGAAAATCAAAGGACTTTCTGCATAATCAAAGCTGTTACATTCTCTGCAATGTTGACAGGCTGCCTTAGAATGCCAGAGTAAGGAACATTAAAGGCATTAGGCTTGACATCAACTAATACCTGTTCTTGAGCTATCAGAGACAAGGTGCATTGACAGCGCAACTGTGAACTCTTGGAATACCGTGAGGAAGGTAAAGTGAAACAGGTCAAAACCTTTTTTTGGTACATTTAAAGGTTCACACTGCATATCACTTCCGGCATGCTAAAGAACTAACACATTATTTCAAACAATGAATTCCGTAAAAAGAAAATAGCATCATTCTTTTAAGTTTTTCTTGGCCACCCGTAGATAACAATGAAAAAAGCTTGTTAATACTATGATACAATGGTTAACCATATTAAGCATCGTCTAGGAACCACACATCTTCCTTTCACTAATGTCATGTGTTGTCATATTGAATCCAGCAAAATAACACATGAGCAAAACCAAATAAAGAAAACATCTTCATCCAACTTATTTCCAAGATATTACAAAGGAATGCTATGTTTATTCAAAAGCACACTATTTGGGAGTCTAAACCCAAAATGCAATAGTGTGCAAAAGTGAAAGTAAGACAAAATGATATCAAGCATATCTGATGACTCTAAAGCCCTTCTTAAAACCTTTTATGTAGATTGATATGAATGTGCATATTAAAGTAAAACATAAGACAAACTGTCTGCATTTTTAGTCTTGAGCAACAACACCTCAACTTTTTTAAAACAACACCAAAAAAACTAAAAAAGGTGGATACACAAACTAAAATTAAAAAAAAACCCAAGCAATTGAATATATTTACCAGTCCTGACAGTAGCAAAAATGCATCTTTTAAGTAATAAAAGGCAAAAAAATCAAACTGCAACAAAAAGAAATTTTATAGACATAAAACTTAAAATGTATTCCTTGTAGGCTGAAATAACACCACTTTCCTTTTTGTAATACTCATATAAAAGAATGAAAGACAACACAAAATGAGCTCCAGGACACCCTGAATAAGACAAACTGCAAAAAAGCTACAGCAAATAAAAAGCATTCTCACAAAAAATAAGCTGCTAGATAACTTTAAGAAATCAAGCAAAGGTCTTTAAACACCACACACACCATATGTAATCATGGTAATCATTATGTTAAAGCATCATTTCTGGAAAAAAGCACCTTTCACATGAAAATATGCATATTCAAGATCTGTTTTATTTATTAAACCCAGCTAAGACAACACTACAACAATGACAGGAGACATTTATTTACACAAACACATACTGTAAAACCTTTACTTCCCACATTCTAGTAAGAATGGAGTCAAATATTGAAGATTTGGAGAGACAATAAATTGTAGCTAAAAGTACTCCATGAATTCACACCAAAGAATCATCAAGTTTCAAAAAAAGATGATCAGAATATGAAGACCATAAATATAACACAAAAATTAAGATGCACTTGTAATCTGAGGAGGAAATATCCAAGCTGCAATGTCCTCAGGCTGACTCTGCTGCGTCAGCCATCATAAATGACATGACATACATGTCTTCCTAGCCTCCTTAACTGTAGTCTCAAAAGCAACAGAAAAATTAGTTTTCACTACTTGTGTTCAACATCAATTCCACCAACTATGGTTTATACGAAGAGAAAAAAAAACACCATATGGTTAATAGAATAATAGGATGTGAAAGACCAGGGATAAAATGATGTGGATGGGAAAAAAAACCCTGCTGAAGACTGCCCTGACTAGAAAATGAACACATGCCAATACAGGCAGCAAGATAATACCAACATCAATCTGCTTTTGCAAAATGGCATTGAGATGAAGAAGCTGAGAGGCTTAACAAAGAAAAACAGAAGGACAGAGAAAAGGACATCATATGTACAAAACTCTACACAATATTTGTGCGAGAATACCAATGGCTTCCATTTGTCACATCACTCCAACTAACGGCATCATAATAGATTGTCTAAAAAACACGTAAGGAATATCTCATGTCCCAATGGTTTCATTTTAAGCTTGTGGAGACAACGACACGATCGATACAATACTTCAAACAATTTCTTTTCCTTTTTCGATAACCTGATAATGTAACTAGTGGTCTGCAAGAAAAGTGTAATGTTACACTCTGTGATATGAGAAAGTGGATAACTATAGTAGCGATCACTCTAGCTTAAATGTTCCCACAGACTGAGAGTGATTGGTAATTCAGTAAGACTCAATTTTATTATATATTTCAGCAGATCTAGATAATTTATTGAAAAAAAACAAAACAGTCAGAATAAAGGTAAAATAAAAACCATTTACAAAATACCTATAATAAACAGGTACATGTAAATCAGCGGTTCTCAACCTTTTACTTGTGACGCCCCCCTGACGAACAAAGGTACGTCCACGCATCCCCCTTAGCCAGCAATGTAAGCTAATTTCACTAATACCGGTATAGGGAACTTTTAAAAAATGACCACCTTCGCGCCCACTTTGTATGCACATCGCGCCCCACCGTTTCAGAACCATGGAGGTAAATGTTGACCGACACAAATATATGTGCTGGATCTTTCTCAACTTGTTATCAACTGAAAAACAACTTCAAGAAGATGGGCAGTTGAAAAGAAAAAAAAAAAGGAAAATAGCATGCAAATTATCCAAACAGTTGCCATCATTTTAGTGATGCACACTAGCTGCACATTAGTTATTAAAAGGCAACTTTATTGTGAAACCGAAGTAAACTACCTCTAATTAATATGCCAAGTGCAGCACACAGTCTTTACTTTCTAAAAATACTTTCATGACACATTAAAAACATGTCTAATGGTGTCTACTCACTGATTTTCTTGTGTATGGAAAACCTCTTAAAAATGAAGCAATTTTTAATCACAAAAATATTTAAGCATTATATCCAACACTGTCATCACAATTTCAGAATTGGTATTTAATTTAAAGAAAAATTCACTATGTATTTGCAACAAGTATCAAATATATATATAAAATTTTATTGAGTAAATGGGAGGCATTGTATCAGCAGAATTATTCATAAATAAAATAACCTTTATAGTGCTTATCATGACCTACATAAATACTGGTAATAGCAGATACTAAAAAAATCAGCAATTAATATATCTTTAAATGACTGTTACACCAGTGATAGATTTTGAAAACAAAGACTTTCTAGTAAAATCAAAGAGAAAATACAACTTAAATTAGTAAATTGCTCAGCCAGAAATAAAATGCCTGGAAAAAAAATGTTGCACCTTCTGCTTTTAATATCGTTATGGATAATGAAACACACAGTTTTGAGTTTGGCAAGACACAAAATGAAGATGCAGCTAACAATGATAAAGGCGAAGATTTACAAAAGAAAAAAAAAAGCCTGGTTTCACTAATCATGCTCCAAATCATATTGTGTGACATTGCCTTGAGATACAAACGCTGCTCTGCCTATTGACTAGGAAACAAACTAATCAACAGCAAAGATCCCCAAGAGCGACAAAAGAGATCTAAATCCAAGAAATCCTTTTGATCAAACAATAAAGAAATGACTAGGTTTTGTATTTTATCTTATGACCACCTTTATGCTTTCTCCACAAAAGAATGTTTTTAAAAAAGTAACAAGAGACACATTCTCCTTTTATCTACCTACAAAGAAATTCCAATCATAAATCAAACTGAAATTTTTTTTACAAACCAATTAAAATGTACACATTATCAAGTGGAAGGGCATCGGGAGACACAAGGATCGTTCTTTCACAGTAAAGATTAAATTACTAAATTTTTATTGAATAAATGTACTTTATGACTAGCATGGCACAACTACAGCATGCATTTAAAGGCTCGTGCCACATTTCAATAACTGTACAACAAATGGCAGTAAAAGAATTTTTAAACCATTTATTAGTGTTGATACGAAGCAACTTAGCTGCTTGACTGAACACTGCAAGTGCTGATACTGATAATTTTAATAAATATTTTAAGTATTGTCATAAAAATGTTAAAAGGAACAGCAGTTGATGAAAATTTATACTAGGTATAGATTATTTTTAAATCCACAAAATTATTAAGTGATACAGAAAATAAATGCAGCTAGCTAAAACCAAAAATAAACTAAAATTAATAAACAAATTTTAAAACCAATTAAACTGGTTTCTTATAGAATCATTTCTTGTTTAGAAATCTTAATTAAAATGCTTCACTATAAAGTTGTAATCTGCCATTATTTATACAAGAGTAACCAATTTTTTTTAATGCCAAAAAGGCAGAAATCACGAGGTGTATTCATAAATGCTTAAAATCTTTGCGATTTCATCTACTCAGAACTATTAAAATATTCTAAATAAAGATACATACTTTGAACCAGTTTTAAATCTAAAATCATAAATAACATAAAAGTACCCAATACAATAAAACCTTACTAACACATGCACAAAAATGTGCAGAATGTTTCTATATGCAGACCTCTTGCACATGGCAAAAGATAGATATTGATGCTGGAGTGTCAAAGTATGATAACGTGATTTTTTTTTTAAAAAAAGGACAGAAGACTGCAATATGCATTCTCCTACAACTGTGTACATATTGTGAAAACTGCAGCATGGATTCTCCAGTGTAAGCATAAAACTGACAAGAAGAATGTAAGTCCCATTGCTCCATATTAAAACAGTACGATCACCCTGTGATCCCCATTAGCAAGCCCATTAAAATTAGTTACCTACAATTGTTGGTAAGGCAGGAAAAGATGGGAAGAGGGGGAGAAAAACCACCATGTAATGAGAAGTACAGATGCAGAAAATTAGAGTTGCTGTTAATTGATCTGCTACAACCCTGCTCTTGCTTGGATTTATTTAAATCTTAGTGGTGGGTTCTCTAACTTTAGTTAAAATTTGGACAAACAGAATACTGTATTATTTGTCAGTTCTTGTTTTTATAAAATGCACCAAAAATGATCAACATAAAAAGAAAACTAGGACTGCATGCACAGACATGCTGATATTTCAAAAGCATTTTAACAAAGAGTTAAGGCATCAGCCTCCAGATGTAGCAATGGGTGTGGCTGTGCTCCCAGCCTATGGTTACTAATATCTCCACAGCAATGGAAATCAACAGTGTCATCAGTTTAACTACTACAACTATAAACTGCTAAACATTAATATTTATTAGTATTTATTTTTTATCTTACAATAATAGCTACATTTAGGATACTGTTCAAGTGTGAATTAAACCATGAAGTTGTATTTCTGGACTGCTGGCAGACAATTTTTTTCCAGTTAACTACTAAAATGAGGCAGGTGAGTACAAAGCTTCCGGTTTAGTCACATTCTTGCTTAGGCTCGCCCAAACAGTGGAGAACTTCACAAGAGGCTAAGCTTAGTGCATGCAGATGCACACATAAAGAACGTTCTTAAAGCCATTTTAACTTAAGGCAAAAGGCAAAAAAGCATGTAAAACTGAATTTGAGACTATACAAAAAAAGATTTTACTGAATCAAAATGTAATATCTAGAGAAGAAATCATAGGATAAAGGATAAAAAAATTAAATCTCTTTTTCCTCATATTTATTCTCGGCTACCTTAGCTCCATCGGTAGATATTCTTCTTCCACAAATGAGAAATATTCTTGACAGAAAAACTCTGCAGCTTTTAAATACTGACAGCTATATAAAGCCTATGAGATTGAAAACCAACCTGAAAAGTTTCCATACATATGGAGAAACATGTATAACAAATTTAAAACATACATACAGTGTTTCACTATAATAAAAACATTAATAATGCAAATTAAAAAGATAAAAAAAACTATAACTGCTTTAAATTTAACAGGCAATCATAAACTGAGTCATAAACAGACAGTGGAAAAAACAAAGGCTTGTACAAATAAACCATGAGCAGAGAATTCATTATTATATGTGTGTCTCTGTGCTGCAACCTGGATGGTGATCAACTTTGATTTTGTCTGTGGAGTCTTTACTCTTCTCCTCAAATACTGTTGCCACTGATTTGATCAATGTTTTAAGGAAAAAATATGCTTCATAATAATGTACATTCCAGAAAAATGAAGCATCAAAAACTAAATGCCTATGTACCAAAATATAGATTACCTTAGAACCTCAGGTTGAAAAAAACAACAGTATTTTACATTGACGATTATTTTTGTCATGACCTTATTCTCAATGGTATTAGTCTAAAAATAAGTAAAATGCAGATCTGAAAAGGATTTATTACGAGTGACGAACAAAGGTGATGGCCTGTAAGCATTTCCATAAAGCCATAAGCTTTTTTAATACTTTCATTTTCAACACATATTCAAAGTGGAGAAAGACATTGTACCTTTAAGAATAAAATAATTACATAGTTTGGTAATTTTATTAGAAAACAGTCACCTGTGCATTTGTTACTGTCAGATCTATAAAATATTCTTTCTCTCCCCTTCTTTCATATTGGATTTGCTTTTGTATAACCTTATTCCTTTTTAGGAACGTTTTCAAACAAGTTGCTGCAACAATTTTATGAAAATATATCAAAAGAATTATAAGCAAGTATTACAGACTACATGCAGACATGCTCACTCACAGTTATGTTATTTAAGGACCTTATAAACAGAGTAAGTATAAAGCTACCGTTTTATGAAAATAATTTATCGAAAAAAAAAAAGAAAAAAATATTACTGAGTAAAATCTGATAAACTCATTCATATGTATGTCAACATCTTTGCGCAAATGTGGGTCATATGCATTATCTGTAACCTAGTACTTGTGGCCCTCACAGGAGTGAAATACTTTTGTTAGAGGTCGAATGAGGTAAGAAGCATACACGGTATTGGCAACCCTAATGGTCAGTCTTCTACCCTAGTGGTCACTTCACTAATTGCTTCCATCTGGTCTGACAAGCACCCTCACATCCCTCAGCTGGATCGAATCCATTCTTTCCTGTTGGACAGCGAACGTTCAGCCTTTAAGCCCTTATCTGATCTTTAAATTAAGGCTTCAGTATATACAGAAGCTCCTTCAGTCCTCACTAAACATGAACATAACCTGACCATTGCAAAAACACTAATGACAAACACCACACACAAATGAGACTATTCTGGCTTCGACTTGCCATTCTCTGTCTTGTGGCCATTACTGGTGCTGAGCTCATAACACGATGTCAACAGTTTGGCATACTCTGGCCGCTCCTGTGCACAGTTCTTGAATTCATCTGCAGTGCAGTGAGTGGAGAACGTTACAGAATTAAATTCTGGAGTATCATTACATTACTAACAAATTTTGAACATTCTGAATTCACAGAATCTTTATGATTCACTTATTATAAACCTGATTTCATACTCTCAAATATACCATATGTAACATCCAATCCTTTCTTGCAGGAAAGCTAAGCAATGTTCATGCACTTGGAAATGTTTTAGAAAGATATGCATGTACACAAATGCATATTTCCTCCCTAAATACACAAAAACATGACCAGCCACACAAACCCACATACACAGTGCTCACCAAAACTGATTAGGCTATTCTTGTCAGCATCCGCCATTTGAAAGAGTGCATCAGTATCCTCATCAGTAATTTGGAAGGCACTTTGCAGTATCCTCTTAAAACTTTGCTTGTGAATGTAACCTGTTTTTTCTTCGTCAAAAAGCTGTAAAAAAAAAACCCCAAAAAACTAGCCACTGTTTAAATGGTACCACATCCTAATGGCTGTAGGGGTAGCCAGCTATAAATGTCTAAAGAGTCAAGCTCTCTCCTTCACCACATTTGAGCCTCTTTGATAAATCAATTTGCTGGTTTAGCAAAGGGAGTTTTCCAGTTCAGCAAGTCTTAAACTTGTGACTTGTTCAAAATGATTTCTTAGTTAACTTGGTAACTAAAGTGACGCTGAATATCACATCAACCAAATTCCTACCATTAGTCAGGTGGAATAAATATTAAATATCAGAGGCCCTTATATTCTTCCACCATATTATAAAAAATGACAACAAAAAACTATTTTTCATGAAAAGCACAAACGAGAGCAAAACCAAAAGAACACAATAAGTAAAAATCAAAATATATAAAAGTATGCAATTCACATCATAATTTTGATATATTCCATTGTGTCTTTTATACTAGAAATCCTACAGATATCGCAGCATATGGTGCCTTTTCCATACTGACATATAACTAATGTTCTTATTCAAAGTTTTATTAGTTTCCAAGCCAGATTTCATGGCCCACAAATTCTGTCTTTATTGCAAAGCCTGGATACACAGTATCACTAGCCCTTAAGTATCTAGAAAATAAGAATTTCGTTTGCTGATAATTATCGGATCCAGCTATGGCTTCATAGACAAAGCGATAAAATCACATTTTATCTTTAAAAATTTCAGAGACATGCTTTTAAAGCAGCCTAGGCAACAACTTATCCAAGCAAACTATGGCAAAGTTACCTCAAAAGCAAAGCGCAAGGTGTTCTCTGTGTTGGCGGGCTGAGATACCAAAGACAGGCCTATCAAATACTCACGGAAGTCTATGCTGCCAGATCCATCCTGTAAACAAACAAAGAAAAAAGAAAAGGAAATGGAATGTCCATTTCACCTCTTTACTAAAACACGGGCACACACACATTTGCACCTATCAACACACTGAGACTGCATGTGCGATTATGTAGATTTCTGCAACACAAAAATTCATTTAGATAATCACTCCAGCTTCAAACTGAGTTTCCACTGTTCTCTAGAGCAAAACTTATTTCCTCATAAGTATGTATATCTCTATCACAGCATATCCATGCTGACCACCTCTTTCCCCAAACATTACTGACTACTGTTACCTACCCTGTCATACAAGGCAAACAGCTCCTCAACAGCAGATGAAACTGGAAGGTGAAGATAGGCTGCAAACTCACTAAGGGTAATATTGCCAGCTTTCCTCACATCCATGGAGCGAAACTGATCAAGGCGCCTTTGCATGTCCTCAAAGTTCCACCTACAAATAAGCAGAAACTGTAATGGCAGGTCATGAAAGGCTGAATAATTCACAAGAGAGGGATTTCACTTTTCTCATCAACTGCAAGTCTTATCATGAGATTAACTGTACTTTCCAATAAAACTTCAAAAATATTCCTGAAGCATGTTTTAAAAAGAATGAGGGGAATGTTCTTTGACAAACATTCACCAAAAGTAAAAATTGACAAATGTGTGCTTGGTTCATACATGCTGAACAGTCATATTAACCACACAAAATTATCATTTTCACTATTATGGCAACAATATGATAACTAAAAATACAACCCTGATGCAAAATTCCATTCCACCTAAATAGGAACCCTAAACATACCAGTCACTGCCACTACTTGGTTAAGATTACATTTGACTGGGAACATGTCTTACAAATGAGTTTTGCCCTCTTTTCATAAGCATTAATGGCTGTATATTATATCTAGCATGACAAAGCAACAGAGCAATATCCTATAAATAAGTTTTGCCTTCTTCATATAAGTGTTACAACTAGCTTCAGCATTATGGCCTCACCCCAGCTTCTTTTTTAACTTCTGAAACTCTACAATGCCTGCTTGCATAGGCAAGTGAAGAGCTTCTGCTCTCCTCATCAGCCTGCAGTCATCATAGGTGTGATCTGTCACTGGAATTTGGAGACATCTGCCCAAAAAAACAACTCACCTACTATAAAATATATATATGGATTCATTCAATGCAAATGGTCTTTCCTATATATTTGATATAAAAAAGGATGCAGATGTCCCCCTCCCCCCCCCATTAACAACAGAAGAAAACTGATTAAAGCCATAATTACTAATTACTGATGAATGCTTAATGTTCCCCGCTAACAGTATCTCAAACATACTTTAGGTACCTTGCAGACACTACGCTGTTTAGAAACAGCTTTCATTAAATAAATATTTTTAAGAACAGCAACTTCTATTTTTTGGAGGAGATTTCATCTTTCTGTCTTTTGGGGCTACAGTTGGGTATGATTAAGTTGGTCTAAGGCAGGTGTGGATAACACGAGGCATTTCAATATTTATTAGACTATTTGTGGGCTAACTGAAAAATTAGCCTGTTGTATTTGGTCAAAAACCAGTTTCACTGCCTTAGGAAGGCCAGACCAAATAATTTTTCTTTTCTATCCTGCTCTTTACAGAGAAATCATTAATTAAAATTGTAAACTTTTATTTTCTGCACAAATTTTTATAGGCTGTCAAAATAAAACATCTTGTCAACATTTGATACTCACAAAATATGTTTTACAAAACTTTTACAAAATGATCTGCTACAAGCTCACCTACATTTTTATGAAAAAATACAAAAGCCCCAAAACTGATGAATTACGCAAGTATCCAAGCAGTTTCAAACTCTTCTCACTTATGTCATTAACCTCATAAAGTCAAAGGACGAAAATACAGATTTGTTTGTCCCTTCCTTGAGGGGAAGGATGGGAGGTAGGTACAGGAGAATGGAATTTCTCTTACTCAGCCATAACAGCACGAACATTTTCAGCAAACAATCTTGGATTTTCAATTTCCTGTTGATTTGGTTTATACACCGGCAAAAACTGGAAAAAAAAACCCAAGTGGGTACAATGATTATGAATAGTAATGTTTGACTAATAATGGAACCCATAATAAGTTACTAATTAAATAATCCATATCAACACATTCACATTCCTAATTCAAAGGAAAAAAAATGCTTGTTATCTTAAGTTTTGTAGCATATTTTTCAAATCTCCAAGTTAAAGACCTACCTCTATTTCAAGATGGTTCTGAAACTGGCATAATGTAAACCACAGACACTGGTACCTGAAATCACAATATAATGTTCAAAGAATGTAAAAGCACAGCAACAGTGCAAAAGGCATGACAACACACTATGGATGTACAAGTGGCTAGATAGCTGCTCAGATCAAGTACTTGACACACAGCCAGAGGCACACCCATTTACAATGTGCATATGCCCCAAAACAATTCTGCATAACTCATATCAAAGTTTATAGTTAAATAAGCATACTTACAGCTTAAATTTGTCTGAACAACCAGCAACAATGCATGCACAAATGAAAACAGACATGCTTGAAAATGAACAATAAGAAATTTACATTTTGACTAATATGAGGTGAAAATGAATCACGCTGATGCATAATGGTAGCAAATCTTAATATTTCTTAATAGATCAATCTTAATATTTTTAAACAGTCTTTTTTCAAACATATACTTCCAGTGAGCATTTAAATATTGTTTCTCAATCACAATAGCAAATGTGGTATGGAAGACAGTTCCACTGTCTAGAAGCAAAGAGAGAGAACGTATGTCTTTGAGGAATGGATAGTATGCATGAGTCAGATAAGGAGTGGAGGTTTTGAGCAGGAATGAGGATAGACAAGAGATCAGAAAAATAGACAGGGGAGGACCCGGTAAAGAATCCATGGCAGAGTGCTCAGAAGTCGTGTGGCATGTTCAGATTTGCAAGTCTGGAGAATGAGACAAACAGCCAAGTTCTTTTTTGGAATTTTGTGAATTAGATACTAATTTGGAGGGATGTTGCAGCAATATGCTCCTCGAGGAGTAAAAAAGAATAAACAATTTGGGGGAAAGGGGGAATAATTGGTGTTTCATACTTAGCAAGCAACTTAGGCTATGTAATGGCAAGGAAGCCAGCCATGAAAACTGATGCCACTAACTGTTGCACCACTGGACCGCTCAAATCTAATTTGGACAGAACTGAAGTCAGGTCAGGTCAGGTCAGTCCCATGCCCGGTCCGGGCGTAGGGGGGACCGTCCGGCAGCAGCAACAGACAGAATTTTCCACCCGGTCCTGTCTTGAGCAGATGAGAGCAGGTCTGGCATCTCGCGTTCGGTCCATTCTTTAATGTTGGTGACCCAGCTTTTCCTCGGACGACCACGACGACGGCTCCCTTCGAGGGTTCCTTTAGGATCGTCTTGACAGGGTGTTGTGGCGGGTGACGTGACCGAACCAGGCGAGCTTGCGCCGCTTCACTGTTGCCAGAAGGGCTCATGTGGGCCCACGAGGGAGGTTACGGTCTCCGTACGTATGCGTTGGTCTTGTGTTCGCGGTACGAGATGCGGAGCAGCTTTCTCAAGCACTTGTTCTCAAAGGCCTGGAGCTTCTTTCCGTTGCGGCAAGCAGCGTCCAAGTCTCGCAGCCGTAGAGTAGGATTGACACTACGAGGGACTTGTACAGCCTGTGCTTGGTACTGAAGCTGATTGAGTTGCTTCGCCAGATCCTATCCAGCCTGGACATTGCGGATGTTGCCATACCAATCCTGATACGGATCTCTGCTGTACAGCAACCATCTCTAGTCAGGGTGGCACCCAAATACTTGAAGCTGTTGACCTCCTCCAGTTTCTGGCCGTCATGACGATGTTGCTGCTGCTGTCGGTGTGGAAATAATCATTACTTTGCTTTTTCTGAGCTTATTTCCATGCCATAGGCCCCCGCTCGCCTGGAGAGTCTGTCCGTCAAATCCTGAAGTTCGTTGTTACTGCCTGCCATGAGGTCAATGTCATCTGCAAAGCGGAGGTTGCACAGGGTCTGCCACCAATGGAGATTGAGGTAAGGTGGTTGTGGAGGGTGTCTTGCATGATTTTTTCAAGGAAGATGTTAAAAAGGATGGGAGAGAGTAGCACCCTGACGGACCCCGATCGTCATCGCGAAGAACTCGCCTAGTTGGTTGTTGAGTAGTACCGCGCTGGAGGCGTTCTTGTAGAGTGCTGCTACCATCTGGATCAGTCCCTCCTCTATGTTGAATGATCTCATGACCTGCCAGAGTCCATCGTGCCAGACACGATCAAAAGCTTTTTGAAATCGATGAAGTTATGGTATAGTTGACGTTGATGCTCCAGGTGTTTTTCTATCATAACACGGCAGTTAAAGATCTGTTCTACCGTGCTTCTTCCAGCCCTGAAGCCAGCCTGTTCTTCTGCCAGCAGTTCCTCTGCAATAGGTTTTAAGCGGTTGAGGATGATTCTGAGCATTACTTTGCTTGGTGACTTATCAGACTGATGTTCTGTAGTTCTGGCACTGCCTCAGGTTCCCTTTCTTAGAGTGGATGATGATAGACTGAGCCCATTCTTTTGGCCATTTCTTTTCTTCCATATCTTTTGACACAGTGTGGTGAAGGCCTTGGTTGTTGCGTCTCCTCCATGCTTCAGCAGCTCAGCAGGTACGTTGTCCACACCAGGTGACTTTCCTCCCTTCAGACTGTGCATAGCTTCTCTCACCTCATCAGTGAGGACTGGCAGGTCTTCAGCCTCTCTTGTCCCAGTCTGGTGATGCTGGAGAATGCTGGTGTCTGGCTCGATCTTGTAGTTGTACAAGTCTTGGCAATATTCAGTCCAACGACTTAGTACAGCAGCGTTTTCCGTAAGGAGCTGTCCGGCGCTGTCTTCGATGACTGTGGCTGGTCGCTGCTGAGTCTTGGTGAGGGCCTTCAGTGTTCATATGCCTTCTTGCTGTCTCCGCTTGCCATGCCTATTTCCACGCTGCAACACTGGTCTTCGATCCAATCTTCTTTTGCCTCCTTCATCCTTGTTCTGATCTTCTGGTTGACAAGTCTGTACTTGTCTGCTGACGTCGGGTCTCGACCTCTCCCTCTCTTCAAGGCTCTCCTTTCGTCGCAAAGATCAAGGATGTCGTCTGTCACCCAGGGTTGTTTGCGCTTCCTCTGCTTCCCCAGCACTTCGTCTGCAGTAGAGAGTAGCACCTCTTTGATACTTCCAGCAAGGGCGTCTATGTCGCAGTCTATAGTAGCCAGGGCTGCAAATTTGCCCCCACCTGGGCCTGAATATCCTCTCTGTGTCCGGATCTTGAGCTTCTCAAGGTTGAATCGGATGCGAGGGCTCTTATTGTTGTCACGTCTCAACTTCAGTTTCAACTTGAGGCTAGTGAGGACGAGGTTGTGGTCGCTGCCTATGTCAGCGCCAGGAAAGGACCTCGTTTGTGCTTTGTTGATGCTTGATTTGAAACGCTGAGCAGCAAGATGAAGTCAATCTGGTTATGACCAGACCTCCCGGCGAATGCCACGTTACAGTTCTTGACTTCTTGTGCGGTGGAGGTATTGGCAATGGTGAGACGGTGACTCTGAGCGAATTCTAGTAGCCGTAGGCCTCTTGCGTTGGTGTTGCCTAGGCCAAACTTGCCGACTGTTCCTGCCCATTGTTGTAAGCGTCAGGGCCGATAGTAGCATTCCAGTCGCCAAGGACAAGCAAGATGTCTTTCTTCGGAGTTTTCTTGATGATGTTGTCCAGCTCCTCGTAGAATTCCTCAACCTCTTCATCTTCGTGTTCTGATGTTGGGGCGTACACTTGTATAATGGTGATGTTGTGCGGTCGAGCAGAGATTCGGATGGAGATAAGTCTGCTAGAGACTGGGGTGCAGCTGATGACTGAAGTACAAATGAGAATTTTGGTAGTTTGGACTGAAAGAGTATGGGTAATGGAGCTGATCTTGTGGAGTTCACAATCAACAGCACAACAGAGGTTAAAAACATGATCATCAAGAAACATATCTACAGTCACTATGAAAACTATATTTCATGTTGAAGCTACAAAGGTAAAGTCACCTTTACCAACCCAAGAAAGACAGGCAGATCAGGATGAAATTCTAGTGCTCCTCTTGGAAAAGATGAGGGCCTGTTTTTATCATGTGGTGTTGTCTAATATAATGGGATTTTGTTTAATTTAATGTTACCTTGTTTAAATATTTCTATCACCATTACCATATACCTGATGATAGATCTTTTTTTGATAAACTTATTCATTCACTTGGCATTTGTTTTACAATTTTGGAAATCATGTGTGGATTAACAACAAAAAAAAGTGGCAAACATTCAAAAATTTCAAAAAGTAAATCACCTTTTCATCAATAATAGACAGTCATTGATGTAACAATTAAATGCTTCATTCCAAATAAAAGCACCAAGTATACACAAAGCAAACATTACAATTATAAATTCTGTCAATACTGTGGAAAGGAATGTAAATGTAATTTGATATTTACATGCAATTTAGACACACGGGCCTAAAACTGTAATCAACTGTTAGTTAACAAAGTTCATGAAGCAGTAACTAAAGTAAATACATTTGCCAAAAGGGTGAGAAATTAAAACACTTACGCTCCAGGACCATCCCATGTCCATGTTATTGTGTCCTTCAACACATAACAGGATATGAGAATATACAGTTCAAAGGAGGAGTTGCTCAACTAAAAAGTTAACATAAATTACTAAATCTATGTAAACAAAAGTGTGATGATAACATAATAAACTGTTCAAAACTGTTATTCACTGAATGATGATTATAAATTACCACTTACTCACCCCATCTCTTTTTCACACATGCACATGTCAATTCACACACACAGAAATTATGCATTTATGGCAATATTGTGTTGCACTGCTATTAAGTGTTTTAAGCCTGAAAATCCAGGAATAAGAATAATCACCTGACATTTACCGACTATGCATTTAAAATATCTTTACAAACAACTAAACTCACCAACTTGTTGCCATATCTTAAGCAAACAGGCTGCACAGGGACACCTGGGATAAATGCTCCTGCAATTTGAAATAAAAATATATGAAGGTCAATCTTTCTTCATCAGGCTAATGAAAATGAATGAGAAATTAACTCCTTTATTAAAAACACTGAAATCACTGGCTAGTTAAGCTAATATTTCCATTAAATACTGACCACAAAAAATTCCATCATTTCTAAAGAGCAACACTAGATTTGTTCTCTTCATACCTCCTTTGAAGGTGATAAGGCAGGAGCGATTTGTGCAAGTGCCCTCTGGAAAGATAAAGATTTGTGGCCATTGCCCCCCTGACTGACTCCTGCGTTGTATTTCTTTGATGGTTGAAAGTCGAGAATTTGGATCTTCGCGCCTAACCAACACTGGCTGTGAGAACTCAATAATACCTGGACCAGATAAACAAGGCAATATGAAACTGTAGCTAAATCATTATGGATATGAATATTTATAATAAGAATTGAAGCATCACTCTTGAAAGTACACTTGAAAGATAAACTTCCCTGGCTTTATATTCTTAATATGATGATCTCAAATAATGAACCATTTAATGTGTTTGGAAGATTTTAAACCTGTAATATTTAAACTAAGCATACACATTCATATGTAAGCCTATATGAACATCCTTGCTTACCAATTACTTATCAATTATTGTTGTTAAAGAAAACCCCACTACACCCATTCACAATGCAAAATAAACTCAACAGAAATAAGGGACCAACTGCTGGTATTAGGCAGATTGAAAACTGCTTTCAAAATTTCAGAATAGCAATATACTCTTTTATGCTACTAATGAGATTGTTAATTAATGACATATACAGACTGTTAAGGTATTGAGTTGCAGCTGTATGCCTAAACACAGTGATAATGCGATAAATCCATATTATATTGCCTAAAGAATTTTCAATACATTGTTTGAATGTGCAAGCACCTCTGTACTGTTCATTTGCATAAGAGTTAAGCATAAAAATGACCTAATCTAATAACATCATCTCATGTGAAACATTCATAGAAGAACTTAGATTTGTTCAAAACAACAGGGGTTGTTTTTTAAACTCATCACAGATTAACAGGATCTTCCATTAAAAATTTATGTAAATTTCTAACAGGGAAGCAAATGAGCATTCGCTGTGGCTTTTTGGATGTGAGGCTTTTGGTTTCACTTTCTTTATTCTCCCACAATGAGACTGAACTACTAAAGTGAAATACATGGTATAAACAAAACAAATAAACTGCATGGTATAGACTAAACAAAAATTCGCATATTACAGGAAAAAAAAATAATGAAAACTGAGACTTCAAAATCTATGATTAAGTTTTAAAACATTACATGTGCATAAAAATGTCTTCTGGAAAGATAAAATACACATTCTCTTTCTTCTCTCTCTCTCACACTAGGCTAAGGTGACCAGACGTTTCGGGGGCGAAAGCGGGACACGTGCCGATGATGGTGTCGTCACCGTCAAAGAATGCCGAAAAAAGTGATTTTTAAAGACAACCGGGACATTTGATGGACTTGCTAGAAAGCCAGAAAGCGGGACATTGGGCGTTCCGCCCGATGAGCAGGCGGGACAAGTGGTCAAAAGCGGGACTGTCCCGCCTAAAGCAGGACGTCTGGTCACCTTACACTAGGCATATAAATGCATGTGCATACAAAAGCACACTTGTCAAGACCTATCTGACCAAAACAGAAAAGGAAATAAAGTTTAAGTACTAGGCTTTGTGAAATTTAAAAAAAAAATGAGGAACATGAACTATTTCTTTGATCATGATGTGAAGGCATGATTTATATGATGAAGCTAATAAAGAAATAGAGCCATGAAGTAAAGTATGCAGTTACCAAATGAATGGCACCATGCTTTCTTGCCACTCCCTCTATTATCCAAGCAGACAAGTTGGAGTTTAGAGATCAGAATGACATTTGCTTTTTTTTATTCTTCTCTGCATGCAAACACACAAAATTCTAATTCAAATGTGGGTATTACATATGCAAAATACACATATGGATAAACAGATACTTTTTTAATTTATATTCATTTTTGTTGGGATGAAAATTGCACTTTGAAATATGAATGCAGAAAATTCTGACTGCAAGACAAAAACTCACTTCATCAAGCAATATCATCAGACCATTCAGCAATAAGCAGTCATGAGCATTTTAGTGATTGCTCTCAAACCCCCTCCCCCACATTCTACCCACAATTTCTCAATTTGCAAACATACTTTCATTTCAAATGGAAGCTTCTTAAAAAATATATATATATTATTAGATACCAACAAGCTATACTCAATTTGACAATAATGCATACAAATTATAACAATTATAAAACGTAAGTAATACTGTTAAGAAAAAAATTATAAACAACATTACACAGATCCTGTAGACGGCCTCTCCATTATATAATCAAAAGACAAAGTAATTTTTAAATATTTGCACGCAAGATTGCTTTTCTCTCAACAAACAACCTATATAGAAGTAAAGTCAGCAGAAAAGCCTATATGAACTGCAAATAATGGCATGCTTTAATGAGACAAAAATAGAAAAACATGTTAGATATGGGGATGTGTATAGGAATTACACAATAATAAAAGTCAATTTAGAAGCATTCATGAAAATATGTGAAGGATTTTGATAGTCACATAAACATGATGCCAACTTCAAATTAGGTAAGAATAAGCAGTAATCAAGGCAGAAAATTTGTGACATTAGCCAGAGGTGTAACAATTGAATCTGTCTTACAAAAATCTCTCTCCCACTCATACATCAAAAATAGATCACTGACTCACATCTTAAAAGTATTTAACTGCTGACATAGCTGTCATTGTCCACTTATAATTCACTTATTTCAACAAAATACTGAGCTCAAAAGGCACTTGTACAAAACAATTTTCCATATCAGCAGAAAGGGACATAGAGAAGTAACTATTATCCATTACATTAATCTATAAATGTTTTGTTACTTATTCACAGAATACACCATTTTTAAATGACATTCTTGACATAGTAACTGCCCAAGACAGTCCTGCAAACATCTTCATTACACCTCTGACCAAAATTATACTGAGAACATGATAGTAAAATTAATCATATGTGAGTACTTCTACAAGCCACATCACACCAAACTGAGTACGTACGTCCCAACAGAGGAATAGTCACATTCTCCTCCCGAGATACCATACTTGGCAAATCATCACCACCAATAACATAGACCATTCCATCAAAGAAGCTGCTGTGTGGAGCAACACACATTAGGGTGACCTCATCAGGCCTGGCCTTTTTTCCTTTCACTTTGACACGAAAGCCGAATATGAAGACGATCATCCGCAAAACAAATCGTAGTAATCTGCCGTATGACCTATGGTAACACATCAAAAAAAAAATGGAACATGTAAACCTACCAACAACAACCACCACCACCACCATGGGACTTGGTGTACTGAAGGTTGAACAGTGTACATTCATATATCTGAAGTCTACAGTTTAAGCATTCTATATCCATGTTGAATCAGTCAACTAGGCAGTAACACTAATTTCAAGCATATTTTTAATGTGTAGGAAATTATGGTGGTTCTTTCATGGAAAATGTCAACATACTGGCCAAAATACTTGCTACATAGAAAGCATGCTATTTTCCACTAAAGGTATTGGCACTGGTTTCTTTGGGAGGAAGCCCACTGACGCTCACATTGTGAAAACAGGAATTATTCCCTGATACAGGAGATTGCAGATAAGAATCTTTGAAGTTGAAGATGGGAACACAAAGAGCCAGAAAAAAATTCTTAATTCCTCATGAGTCAAGCGCTCATGATTTTGAGAATATAGCAATGTCTTTCACTTCAGCATGCTTATCAGATAAAAAAAAATTCCACTAAATTTATCAGACATCCCCAATCTGACAGTTGTATGATAACTGAAGATGTGATGCCCCTTCACCTAACTGGCTAGAAGGTGACAGCTCTTCATTATATTTCGTCTTTGCCCGTTTATCTCCATCAGGTTTAGTGAGTACTAGTGATCCGTGAACACTTGACATCATTACCTGTTTCTGGATTGGTTTCTGTGTCTTCACAACTTGTCTCAATTTTCTAGAGCAGTTTTCATTCAACTGTAACATTTGCACCATATTGCCATTGTTTAAGTTCTCTGGATTACTTGTGCCTTCTTTACTGAAACTTTCAACTTACTCAGCACTACTGACCATATGGTTTTCCCTTTTCTGATCTGTGGGCCCGTGCTTTATGGCTACATTTCTGCAGAATAGATTTTGGACCTCTATGCTTCAACGATGTTGCTGATGATGAGCGTATTATCATGGATTCATGATTGTATGTCATCCTGCTTCATATGTGCTTTGAGGCTGCTGTCACATTTGCTTCTTAAGTGCCAGAATACTTGACTGTGTTGCCCTAAAACTCAAAATGAAGTATTTAGACAAATCTTTCTTCACCTCCCCTTGAGTGTGGGAGACCTGAAATGTTGCTCTGCATAACACCTTTGTTTTATATTTTTAGTTTGTGTACAACATTCTGAGCTTGCCTATGGTGAGGTTGTGCTGTGGAGTCTGTTAATCTACATGGATATTGCTGACCTATTACTAGTGTCAAAGTGCATTGAGCTTGCTGCCAGCAGGGAAGTGCACTATAAAAGTGCTGCTACTATTAAGGCCAACTTTTGCACAAATCCAGCAAGGTAACAAATATAATCAAAATCATGTTTTGGGTATTTAAAGATTTTAAATAAATAAATATACACTTTTAACTGGTTATTCTTGCTTTAAAAGTTATTTTCAACTTGCCCAGAACTGACATCAACAGTACAGGTTACCTCATGTACTTACCTAATACAAACATAAAGCTTGCACCAAGTACTTTGACAAATACACTAGTGAGGTTACACTTAGTTTTGTGTGTCATTCATGTGTGTTTCCAAAAAAAAAAGTTAACACACTGTTGGAACAAACTTTTGATAATGATATTATGAACCTATCCACAACAGCAAGCTTTGTTTCATGCTTGATGTGAAAAAGATGCATGCTACCTTTCTTTTGGTAGGGTTCAACCTGGTCAGCAGTGATGTTTGTTAGTTTTCTTAAGCAGATGATGATTATTGTGTCATAATGGCATTATGATATGCACTTGTATTGATCTAGCCTGAGTAAATACAGTGGAGATATCCGATTGAACAGAACTGAACACAGATTTATCAATGTTTTAAAGATGGTACACACTATTATAAACAGCATTTTTGTTGGTATAACCCCTGATCATTTCACTTCTACAGGAAGACAAAATAATTTTTTCTTTGGTCTAATGTTTGCTTGAAGTGGCGGGGGGAAGGGGGGAACCTACTACAACTTCTTCCTTCCTGTTTTATTTTCTTATAATTTTGGTGCATGTATGTGGTTCCTTGATTGTAATAATTAAAAAAAAAATAAAGCATGCAAAAGGTCACCCTTACTCAAGAATTCCTGCTATGCTAGTCAGTTTTCTTACTTCTCCTGTTAAGTGGCTCATGAGTTGGGAATTAGTTTGTTGGATAAACATTACCGGTTGGATTCCTATTCAAGCTCTGAAATTTTACCAAAGGGTAAATTGCCAACAACCATTAGTATAACTCCAGGTTTTCTAGTCACAGGTCTAAGCAAGCCTTTTGCTCCAAAAATTATTTAGCCACAATAAATGGTGGCTTTTCAAAATGAAAAAATACCAATTGCAAATGAATTCACAAGTTTCAGGTTTTGTTGTATGTTCATTTATTTACAACAATGTGCCAACTAACTCTGCCTTTCATTCGGTTAAATGTTCATACAAATGTGATCTTCCTTGTTTCTTCTGCTATATGAACCAATGTAGCAAATGTCGGGGAAAAGAAGAGTCAGGGATGGGCGGAATTAGTGTTTTATGCCAAGTCCATGAATAAAAATTAATATCACAGCAAGGAAGTTGGCCCTGTAAACGGAAATGCCAAATGCAGAGAAAGAACAGACTGCGTGAGACAAGATCTTAACTCAGACAGCCAATATCATCTATTGGGCTAGTTCAAACTTCTCGTTAAACTAGTTACAAATGACCTGCTAATTATTATGAGACAAAGGCTAAGGCACATTCTTTAAATGCAGACATAATCTAAGTCAGCAAAATATGTTACCATGATCAATTTCTTTTGAACAGCTGCTCTAAAGGATATAAATACACATAGTCTTACATACTATTCCAAATCCTTTTCTTCAGCAGTGCTAAACTGTACGTGAGATACAGCTTCAGGTGAAGGAAATAAAAGCAGGAAATAAAAACGATTGAGGAACAAATGTATGAAACAGACATAATCACAAAATTTGCTCTTCACCACATGCAGTATAGACTGTGGGGGTTTTCCCCACTCCAACTGACAGTTTATTTTTTATTTTGTGAGCTTTTATGTTAAGTAAACTTTTCAGAACAGTTTTACAAAATTGCCTTCACTTAAGGCTTCAGTCAAAAGCAAATGTTTTTAAATCTTTCACGCTTATGGTTACTCCTACAAAAAGCCATTAATGCTGCAAAAATGTGTTGGGCATTTAGAATTGTAATAATTTTCTAATCAAAAGGCAATAAATTTAAATATCATAACAAAATGATCAAAAGATCCAGAGAAAAAAGGGATGTGGACGGAGTGAAAATTACAATCATTGCATATGAAGCCAAAAGTCATAGTACATGCTTCCAAAACTCTGTGACTACTGAAATTTTTGAAAAGACATGCATGAGAAGAAGTCTTAAAGTGAGAAAAGGGAAGAGATGTATATATATTCTGCATATTACATCCTTATCAAAACCCTGCTATTTTACATAAAATGTGTTCCGTCAACAGCAATAATGGTAATAAAAATAATGAAATGTATCATTAAATAAGGTAGTAGGAGTAAAACATAACAAAATTAGTCATGCCATCATCTTAAGTATCAATCTTTCCAACTTAACATTTGAGCACGACATTGTTTGCTACATTTACTCATAACATTTCTTCCAGTCTACCTATATTTTCATGATATATCGGATATGCATTTCACAATCACAGTAATTTCTTAAGCTGCAACTCAAAACCCTTTGCAGTGTGTTAAAAAAAAAATTTTGAGTGTGAACCCCAGCCATCAAGTAATATAGAGATGTGACACATAAATATTTGCATGTTGCCAAATAAAAAGCTTAATGGACACTCAAGCACATATTTTTTTTAGGAACAATACTTATGGTCTATGTTGACTAGTTTTCCTAAGCTCTATAGCCCACTATGCCAAACAGGACCTTGCTGTGCTCACATTGTGGAAACTCTTAATTTGCTCCATTGTACACATAATTCTCCTGAATAAAAACACAATAAAAATTATCAAAGACCTAAAATGAAAATCTTCTGAGGGCATTACTTGAAATTAAGATTTTAGTTCATACTTCCAAATATTGGGACAGAGGACGACTCAGATTTGGCCACGACCGATGTCAGATCCAGGTAGACAAGGGAAAGAGAGTCAAAAAAGGAGGAATGAGGTGAAACAACCAAGATGGGTGCTTCCTTGGCGCTTGCTCGCTTCCCACGAACAGTAATCCAGTGGAAACCACCCATAAAGAACACGCCACGGCACAGCAAAACTATGAGAGGAGTCATCATGCTAGGAAGAAAAGATTGGAAACAAAGTGTAATAAAAGTACCATGAACAAATACATGTTTATTGCCCCAAGTGCATTTTTCAAAAGTCTTGAAATGTGCAAAGAAATCTAATGAGACAAGGTAGTCATGATTTTGACTATAAAAAGTAACAGACTAATCTTTCCATATTTTATAATTTAAAAAGTTGCCATAGAAAATGTTATTTGCAACACAAGATTTTTTTTAAACACAACTCTTTGTAGTGGAGTCCAGCCAACACAAGATTCAAAGGGTTCTGATGGTAAGAAGCAATAAGTGATGCTTAGAAATAAATAAAAGGGTTAAAAGTTATGAGAGCACTTTTATTCAAGAATGATCAGGAACCATGTGCACAGGTATTGCATTTGCGGCCTCTGTTACACAGCATTATATGGATATCTCCCTACCAAATAAAATGAATATAAACTCTCTCTACATGCAGCCCATACTGAATTGGGAGGGGATGGCTCAGTGATATTTTTTAAACCATATGCGGATAGATGATTTATTTAAAAATAAATCAGATAGTATCTGCCAAAAGCAGGTAACAGTTCTAAGGTTTGTTCTTTTGATCAGCAAAATCTTTTTTTAGATAAAACTGCTTTGCACATTGAATGTTTATATTTATCTTGCACACCCCAATTCTATTTACATTAGTACCCTACTAAAAGTAGTACTACGGAAAGTGGTTCACTGGTCTGTATTTCTGCAGTAACTAAAGCCAACATTACATGCTTTGCCAAGTCAAGTTAAACAGATGCTAAGATGGCTATAAAATTGGATGTCTGCAGTGAAAATCTAAATTTTCACCAAAACTAGATTATCACAAAACTTTGTGTGTGGGTATACGTGAAAAGGAGGGGGGGGGGGAATTTTTTGGCCTTCACTGGACAAAATCTTTTGGTGCCAGTAACTTTGCTATTCAGCATACTTTACTGCTTTGATCAAACTGTGCCAAATATATATCTTTCACAGTGGGAGAAATATATGCATCTGAAAAGGATTTCACATTGAAATATCTCCTTAAAAACCACCTTCCCCTTCCCCTCAATACCAATCTAGCAGAAAAAGATGAAGTTCACTGTAGCACTTTTGGCTCCATTCATTTCATTTTCTCTCTCCTTTATATTTTGTATTCATGTACTACTACAGATTTTGTGTCTTCATTTATTTATTTAAACAGGTTATTCTGAATCTATGACATTGTAAATGCAAATTACCCACTTAAAACTTAATGTTTATCATGGGATATTAGCTAAAAGTGAAAATTAAGATATTAAAGAAAATTGCTTATAAACAATACTCATGTTAGCTGGACTACACTTAACTATAATAAAAACAATCATGTTATTTTAATTAACCCTATTTAAATTCATATTTAAATATGAGATAGCACAGGATGATTAAATTTTTAGATTTCTACTTCTGTACAATCCACGGACTAATTCTACTCTTTACGCTTTTGAATAATACATTGAAAATAATTTTAAAGACCAATTAACATTCTTCTCAACCACCAAAATTTTGATTTGATTAATGTCAATTTTGTCAATTTTTTTTTTACAATAAATTTTGCATCAAATACAAATTGTCCACAACTATCTGTTGTATAGTTTTCAAACACTAGTATATTAATGGAAGCAACATGTAAACTAAAGTAACATTTATTTTTCAACTGGCTTACCGTCTCCAACCAGACAAAGGTTTGCTTCTATCTTCTGGTGAGCGAAATGCTATAGCGATTGCAGCTAAGGGCCAAACTGCCAGCAGTAGAAGACCCACCATGAGAAGGCGTAAAGGAGCTATTGTAACTGACATGATGGCAATCTGCAAACCAAATGAAAAGAAAAGAGAGATTTCCTTGAAAAGACATGTTACTAATGAAAATTATTATTCAATTTCAGTACCTATAATGCCTTTTGTCTCAGTTATCTGGCTGCAACCAGGACTGAGACAGAAACAAATGAAAATTCTATATTAAAGATGTTTATTGATTTTGTAAAAAATGTTAGTTTTAATTAAACAGAAAGTTATATAACATGTCAATCTACATTAATTGGTGATGATGATTAAGCTTTAACTGAATGTGACAGGCAAGCCATCAATTGTCTTTTTTTTATCCTGCCATTACTGTAAAAGATACTCTATTTGTGTTACTAATACTTAAAAAAAACAAAACTGCAGTTTTACTTCCCTCTCTCTCCCACACTGTATTATGGGAGCGGGATTATATGATAAAGTGCTTTTTAAAAAAGTTACTTTTCAGTTTCAAAAAAATGTGAGTTATGTTACTGATATAAATACCATACTTTCAGCTCTGGTGTTTAAGCTCCCATTTTTACTACTTTTTAACTGCTCATCTATTTTGCTGTTCGCTTCCAAATATACCAGGGTTTAACTTCACGTTATTTAAGTCTCTTGCAAAAAGGACTTCTCCATTCAGAAATTTCCCAGTGAAGTTGGTCACATAAACCAGGACTGCCGTGTCTGCTGTTTGAATTTACCTGAAAATGACTGATTCATATTGGTTGACTGAAGTTTAATAGTAATTACCGATTAATTTTATATGCCAGGATAAGTACTCTAGCACTGTATCGACTATGTCCTCAATCAATCAGTAGCTATAACTTACTAATGCTACTTATTCTGAGTTATCTTCGTTTTACTATGAGTTTACCTGTATGATATCTAATATGCTGAGGTGAAGTCGATGAACAAACGGATTAAGCACCACTGGGGATGTGATGGATGTTAAACGCGGAGGTTCGATGTTTCTTTTCATTTTAGATACGTTCCATCAAAATTTACGTAGATAAAGAGTGTCGATTCTTTGTTATTAAGGCGAACAGTTGAAACCTACTGACAATGTTATTTCAGAACTTCCGCAAGACATGCGCACTAAGCACCGAGTGGGATTATGGTTTAGGTTGGGCATCGTGGGATAGGTCGTCGACTAGCTGAAACACCAAAGATGGCAACCATATTTTTGGCTTGACGGTCAAGATTTATGTGAGTAAAAGTTGAATAGTGGCTGTTTTGTGAATATTTTGAACAATGGAACCAGGTGCTTGCGCAGAAAAATCCGCCCTTGGCCAGACCAGCGAGTTTATAGTCGCTGGGAAATATCGTCTTGTCCGAAAAATTGGGAGTGGATCGTTTGGCGATATCTACCTCGGCATCAACATAACAAATGGCGAAGAGGTTGCTGTCAAGCTTGAATCCATAAAAGCTCGACACCCCCAACTTTTGTACGAAAGTAAGTTGTACAAAATTCTGCAGGGTGGTGTTGGAATTCCTCACATCCGATTCTTTGGCCAAGACAAAAACTACAACGAACTTGTCATGGATCTCCTGGGGCCAAGTCTCGAAGATCTATTCAACTTCTGTTCCCGCAGATTCACCATGAAAACCGTGCTTATGCTTGCTGATCAGATGATTGGTCGCATCGAGTACGTCCACAACAAAAATTTCATTCACAGGGACATTAAGCCCGATAATTTCCTCATGGGTATCGGCAGGCACTGCAACAAAGTCTTTGTGATTGATTTTGGTTTGGCTAAAAAGTACAGAGACAGTCGCACGAGAACCCACATTCCCTACCGTGAGGACAAGAACCTCACAGGAACGGCGCGCTACGCCAGTATCAACGCTCACCTGGGAATAGAACAAAGCCGACGTGACGATATGGAGTCACTTGGCTATGTTCTAATGTATTTCAACAGAGGTAGCCTACCCTGGCAAGGTCTGAAGGCTAACACCAAGAAGCAGAAGTATGAGAAGATAAGTGAAAAGAAAATGTCAACACCAGTTGAAGTGTTGTGCAAAGGCTTTCCTGCTGAATTTGCTATGTATCTCAACTATTGCAGAGGTCTGAGGTTTGAGGAGGCACCTGACTACATGTATCTGCGCCAGCTCTTTCGCATTCTTTTCCGTACTCTCAACTATCAGTATGATTACACTTTCGACTGGACCATGCTGAAGCAGAAGGCAGCTGCTGTTGCCCAGTCTACCACCACCGCTGTTCCAACTGCTGGTCGCGGCTAGCATGGACAGTTGTTTGGTTGAGCAGATCAACAGCTATTGTTGGTCATAAAGAACTCATGGTTTACTTGTGTCATTCTGCATATAATGCGATCAGAGACTCATTTTTATCTTGTTATAAACTTAAAACACAAAGTAGGGTTGTTGAATAGTTTTAAAATGTACACAGTACAGCAGAATGTGTGGTCTGAAAAGTACTGATGGGGACTTGAAGAAAGAAAATTGCACAAGGTTAGAGGTAAAAGCATACTTGCCTTATGGTACAAGTGATCCATTACAATCTAGAGGGAGGTGAAAATATTGCGTTAAAAAAACAACTCAGTACTAGTAGAATTTGTATGTACTGCCCTTACAGTGTAAATGTATATAAACTTTGGTGAAAACAGTTGGGAAGTTTGTTAATGATAGTAGTCATGCAGCTGCATTAGTTTTATTTTTGCTATATTTAACAAGTATATAAAATAATCATATGTGTGGGTTTTTTTTTCTTTTTTGAGATTGCAGTTGCAGTTTTATAAATACCTTTCAGTCACTGTCATTTTCTCAACATACTGTACTCAAAAAATTATCAACCAGCAAGAACCAGACATCTCAGAGAATCTGTACAAGTCTTCTTCAGTCATACTAATTTGGTTTCAGTTTAAATGCAACTTTGCTAATAAATGAGTACATTTATTTTGAATCTTGTTTTAGCAAATGACTTAAATGATGTGTGTGTGTTTTTCTATTTTGTTTGAAAAGTTTCCTGCATACCTGGATCTAGTATTGATACATCATGGACATAACGCTGCTTACTTCTTATCCTTGCTATTCGTTTATGAAATATGTCAAAAGCCAGCACACTTGGGTTGCAGTTAAAACTGTTGCTTCTATAAAAATATTAAAATGCTGCTTTTGTTTTTTTTAAAAAATGCAAATTGTGCCATCTGGTTAACACTGATTTTCCAAGATTGAAGGCATGCTGATTTTATCTTAAATACCTGGCTTTAAATAAACATTTTTTGAAAAGAATGAAATAATGTACATTGTAAAGGAGAATATTTTTTTTCTTATGCAGTGGCAGATTCAGTTATCTTACAATGGGAAGCTTTTTCATAGCATGCAGTTAGAAAATTTGATCAAATTTGTGCAGATACTGAATCTTTACAAGTTATTTAAAACACATCTTTGCAAAATGTTCTGTAGATAAGAACATTTTTTTCTTAATGCAGACAGCTTGTTTTCATAAAATTGAAAGTTTCAACAGATTCCCATCAGATACACATACCCTTTTATTGGCTCTTGTCCATAGTGTTGCTGCCTTATGAGCTTGAAAGAATGGAGTAATTTGTGTTTGTTTCAGAAATATCTTGCACCATACATGCAGAGCATTTGAACAGCATCTGAAATATGATTGAATTTGAGGATGGAGTTAATGTTAACAGTGTGTTTTATTTTTGTCTATAACGTTTAAAGGTACATGATCATGCTCTTTCTTGTAAATGTGTCATGACAGTAAAGGGCATACAGAATTTGTTAATCTTTGATTTCTTGCACATGGCAAGAAAATGTCTGTTTTTTGGGTTTTTTTTTTTTTTTTAATGTAAAATATTCTTTGCGCTCATTTGGTTTCTTTTTTGAGTGTGGTTATTCAAAATGTGGTATTTGAATTATATGTACATTTGTGATTGTCAAAGGAACATAAGTTCAAAGATGTGTCATTCATCACAGTTTAATAATATCTTCACAGATAAGTTATCTCATCCTGTTTAGATTTTGCCCCCACCTTAATCAAATTTTGGCTGTGGCTCACTCCTCCTGAGATAAATATATTCTTTTTCGCTTTTGTGATTATAGTGGCAAGAATTTTAAACTGATAGGATCAAAGAAAATATTGTTTGGTGTGAAAAGCAAGCTTTTGTTTTTACCTGGAAATAATTATTAGCTTGTCAACATTTACCAAAAAAACATGTTAGATTCAGACTGACTAGCTTATGTGCCATATACATAAACAACACCTTTAAAATGCTAGGCATTACCCTGTTGCAATTCAATAGTTTTAAACAATGGCGGAAAAGTCTTTATAGAACTATGGGTAACACAGATCTAAGAAGCTCGAGTGATGCCATCAGAAGCATAGCCATTCAAATACATTTGGAAAGTATTGGTGACCTATCATGTGTGCTTATGAAGTAATATGTCTTTCTGGTGATCCTGTACGAACTATTCGGTCAACTGTATACCAAGAGTTATATAGTTAGAATTTGACCCAAATGTTGGAAAAGCAAATATTTTGTCATCCTTGAATGATTGAAGATATGTTAACTTATTTAAAAAGAGCAAACATGAATTGTAGCAATTTCAGAATAGAATTACAGTTTATCTATTATCAGTAGTACAGTTTATTTTTATTTAACCAGGTGGTTAGTGATTGAAACAAATTTTAAGTCTTAAAAAAAAATTGTCATTTTGTAACTTTTAAGTAGATAACAAATAAAGTGTCGTAAGGTACTACAACTGAGAGCAGGTGGTGAATTTTCTGGATGTATCTGCAAGCGTTCTGACAAATTGCTGATTTCTTTCTTGTTTAATGGGTCCTTTAGTATGGTTTGGGGGGGGTGGGGGATCATAACTGGGCACATACAAATCTTTGTGGCAGCTGGGTGCAGGTCTCTCACCTATCACTTTGTAATACGTAAGATTAACATTTTAGAAATGTGTAAGGCTTGAATCACTTTATTAAAAAAAACCTAGCCAAAATTGTGTACAGTGTGAACTATTTTTGTATTCTGTATGCTGTAATTTTCATCTTTGGTTTGTTGCACATTTCTTCTTCACGTTTATACTGACAGGCTCTGGGGAGTTTTATGAAATGTACTTTTTGAACATGTACAATGCCTGATAGCAAAATACTTTAGAGGTGCACAATTCTTTTTTCTTCTCTCTTTTGCTCTTTTATTTATTAATTTTTTTGTGTTGGCAAATCCAAGTGCTTGGAGCTACCGGGGAAATAATCTTTAAACATTTTATTATAGAAAACTGGCCTGTGATCTTGAGCACCACAACAATTCTACAGGTCCTCTTGTAAGTTGGAAACTGGATAAACAGTGCTGTACATTTTGTGTGCTTCATGTCAGTTGTAAGAAATAAATCTGTAGGAAAAATATTTTGGCATCTTCATTTGTATAGAGAACTGAATATTTGTGTGGGAAAAGGTGAAATCAAATTGAAGCTTGCCCAACACATCCGAGATGATGCTTGTGCAAAGGTAAGTTAAAAACCAATAGCATAGTCCAATTTGCCTTTAGCATTAGTGAAGATTATGTTCAATGCTTTCTCTGGATAAACATAATCAGTTTTTCTCTGTAAAAGAATATCAAGGCAGACCATGCATGATGTGGAATCTGAAAACTTAGCTTTCTGCAAATGTGAGCAAGCAGCTGGATTTTGCCACTGTTAACAGTTGCAGCTGGTGATGCTGTATCCGAAGTGCCACAATATATATGCCAAGAGAAGTGCGGGCAGATTGCTAAAAAGTCAGTACATATTGATTCCTCCCCTGCCTCACCTCCAAATGTCCCTCAAAATTCAAGCATGATGTCATTAACTAGTGGAAAAACTCATGGCATCAGTATCTTTCATGAGTCAAATATGCAAGGTGAAGTTAGCTTTCTTAAAGATAAAAATTATTTTAAAAAACATTTAAATAAAAAGTTAGCCTAACTGAAGCGTGAAATCAAGCCAACTTAATGAAATAAAGCATGTTTTGTCAATTTTTTTCTGATTTTTGACCAAAATAATTCTGTTTTATTTCTTTGAGATATTTGGGGGAGTGGGAAGCACACAGGAACTGACTTAAATTCTAACTTTTAGGTTCCATTGAGGGTTGTAGTTAATACAAAAGTTTCAAGCATGTTAGTAGGACACTAGCTAACTTCTGTGATGTCACAGGAAATGATTTTCAAAATGACTTCAGAAATTCTGATGTTGAAAGATATTCTTTAAGACACCCAGCAGCAGGGTTTTAAATAAAAAAGGAAAAGAGAAACTATATGCCACCTCACCATTTTTCTTTGTATTGTAATTCACTGTTATATCTACATAAATGTTTTGTGATGATAAAAATTCCATGCATCCAATGAAATCTTCAGGTAAGAGCTGACATCATTGACCACAAAATAGGAGTGGCCCCTAAAATGAGATGCAGAGATCAGTTACAGGCTGTGTACTCTCATATGTGGTGGTGAATTACAAGAAGGTAAATATCTCATGCATTTGTACAGTTTTGTTTCATAAGTGATATATAAAATCATTGATCTTCCCTCAGATTTAAATCTTATAATCTTAAGTCTTATACAAAGGTTCAGATAATGACCTGTTTTTATAGTTCTACAAATTAAGATATCTGCTTAATTTCAGTGGCCTAATGTCCACTGAACAGTTACTTGAAAATGCTTTCATTCAAACACACAAAAACATACATCATGACCAGTATCAAATTTTTAAGCATGCTGAATGCAGTTACAAGAAAGATGTCCCTGAAGCTATGTAAAGTCTGCTGTATAATAGCATTCTAGAGGATTTTCGTTGGCCATAGTTTTGGCTACTTTCAGGTCATCCTCTTCAGATTTCTTTGACTCTTCAGGGTATTTTTGCGTTTTATGACAATCCCATGATGAGGCTTTCAATAACTGAGTTTCTAAGGTAACAAAACATTCCTTATTTTCATCTTGTCTTTTAACATTGGCTTCTGCATTTGCTGTCATCAAGAGTGTCTCCTCTTGAATCTGAGCACTGGCAACACGGTGCCATTCTTGTCTCATCTCAGGTGTTTGATCATCAGGTTCTTTGATTCTGCCATCATGAATACCATGGACAAGAAGGCAACACATAGCAGCTGCCTGTTCTGCAAACTGTTTCTTTTTTTCCCTGCGAAAGATAATTTCTATGAGATTGTTGCTTCTTTCATGAATTCTTCAATCAAACCTAAATACGTCTATTTAATAAATTAATTTAATCTTTAAAAAGGCCTTTTCTCTCTTACCCATAAACTGTAATGAAATGGGAGAAACACTGGAAGGGAAAAAGAAATTCTACACATAATCTTAAACAATAGCAACACTCACCAAAAGGGAGTTGTATACCATTTGTCATCTACAAGTACTCGACAGTGGAAGCTCCGGTCTTCAGCATGTTCCTCCTATAATAATAATTTCTGAGTAACTTTCAAGCAGCAACAAGAACAAAAGACAGACCATCCTTGATGTTTTTCAGTAGACCCTCACACATTGCTTGGCAGACATGCATGCAAAAGAAATGTACTTTTAAAAAAAAAACTCACTGTCTTATAAACTGGGCTCATAAAGCAGCACTTCCGACACCATTCATGAAGACTTTGTTTTGGACTCATGGCAGGAAGGTAGCACCTTCTACCAACACAGAGAGGGTACATAAAATGGGAAATATTTTAAATTGAAAAATCATATTGATTGTTGTCTTCAATGATGAAGGACAGTGAGAGGTGAGAGCTTTACTGAGATTAATGTAATTTCCTTTAGTCAGACTGGTGTTTTATATTTTTTTCACTCAATTTGTCTTTTTTCTTGAGTCGGAATGGATACTTGCGCATTACAATCGGTCCTTTTTAAAAATTATTTTGAGATTTATCTGTAACCCTGTCAATTTCTTCGTTTTGCAGTTGACTTTCCCCTATACTTACCGGTCAAATTTGACTGGCAGCTCAATTAGAATGACACCATCATCTGCTTTACGGCGCTTAAAGCCACATCCAACTTCATCCTTCTGCTGTTTAATTAAGCTTTCTTGCTCCTTCCTATCTTTCTGGACTTGGTCGTACTCTTCTGTCATTCCCCACACTGTGCTGAAAACAAAACCTTTATACTGTGAAAATTGTTTTAGGCAGTCTTTTTGTATGTGTGCACACACACATATATATATATAGAAATGAAAATATAGTTTTCAAATTCAAACCATTTCAATCACCAATAAATTGTAAACAGGTTTTTCCGAGGTTAGGTGGTCATTTAAAAAGTATCTTGCCTGTGAGTATATGATCTGGCAACCATAACGGAGTGTCATGCCAACCAGCAAGGCTCATACTCTTATGCTGAATCGTATGAGCCCCGCTTTTTTTTTTTTTTTCCGTTCAATGCTTTTATATATTGATAAATATCACTGAAATAGCAAAAGTTATTTTTTTTTAAATGCATGTGTTAAGAAAAGGTAGATAAAAAAGAAGTAATGTTCCTCCTTTTCCAAGTACCTTATCTCATCCATACTTTTGACTGACAGAGTTCCTTGGCCTTCTGGCATATCCATAGATTCATGCATCATTTGAAGAAGGCAGTACTTTGTGTTGATCTCATTATTGTCATACTTGAAAGCCTGTGCAGAATAAAACAAAGAGAAAAGATTGTAATAAAAAAAGATACAAACATCAACAGACAAAATCCTGATTTTTGAACACCAACACTCACAGACCCCCTCCCCCAAAAAAAAGAGACAAAAAGAAAGATCATTCTGCTGGTAGAAGAAAAAGCTAATAATGCACAAAAATCTTTAAAGTTACATTCAAAACACCATGATCTGGGATTACATTTTTAGCAAAGTAAGCACTGATAAGAATTTAAGGATCAAATAAATGAAATAATACCAATCCCCTCGCACTATTCTTCAAAAAATTTTTTTACCTTGAAACACCCGTGAACTGTAAGGACTCTCTAAATTAAAAAAATCCACAGGGTAAAATAGAAAGTTAAAAGAAAAAACTTTTGATTTATCTAAAACTGACTTGCACATGTCTCGTGTATCTGGAAGTGATTATTTCCATTGCTTCCATGAGATGGTGTTTAGCAGCATGCTCAGCATAAAATTTCAGACACCCTCTCATTTAGCTATGGTGTGAATAGCTGATGAAAGCTGCGGCAGTACAACTTTTTTTCCCCTGTTTTTTTCACTTTGTATTTTGTTACAATCATCCTTTGAGCATTAGAACGCTCTATAAAGCCCTGTTTCATTATTTCCCACTCCCCATTTCTGTCTCCATTATTAATCTGAGATGGTTCCATTTCTTTCTCATAAAAAATAATCTGAAAAAAAATTGATTGCTTTTAAGTGAAAAGAAAATGTGTGAAGTAAAGGGTACACCAACCCTTATTAGTATGTTGCTAGACTGATACTTACATATCTCAGGTATTGTCTCACAACATCGTACAATGGAATCATTCCCTCTTTACGGAAAATGGAGCAGTTCCATTCTGCAGCTCTGGCAATCATCACAGAGGAGGCACCAGTTTCAATACGAAATTTCTCAATATCTTGGAACTGCAAAATTTCTCTGGAACCACCACTGGCAGAATAACAGAACAATTAAATAGATATCAAATGCTATTTATCAAAATTATCACCAAAAAAACATCCATTTTAGAGAACAATTGTCTAGAAAGTATGCAATGCCTAAAATCATCTATGGGACTATACAATGACTATAAATTTAAGAACTATGTGGGATCTTCCAACAAGTCTATGTGCCATTTACTAGAAAAATAATTTTAAGTTTCATCAGCAATTTAGTGCTATCAAAAAGACACAAGTTTGAGTCATTCGATTTACAGGCAAACAGAAGATAACACACTTTGCAATAACTGGAATGGCAAGTGCAGATGCAATAGCTTGGATGAAATGATTGCGGTTCTTGTGATGAGGGCGTTCATCTCTTTTTCTTCCATGGACAGCCAGGGCTGCCACTTTAGTACTCTCAATAAGTTTTGCAAGCTCAATGGTTTTATCCAGCTGATAAGACAGCACAAAAAAATCTGCATTAAATTATATGTTGGCTGCATTTGCTATTTATCTGTTCTTTAAAAACTCTAACTTCAAGAGGAAAACTTAAACCTTCTGATTATTAACAGCTCTCATGCCATCTATGTACTGTTCTAGTTCATTAACCCAATTACTAAATGATAAATAACTATATCTTTGTTTAAATAATATTCTGAGTTAAAATGACAAATTTTTCATATACTCTGCAATAAGCAATTATTTTAAGGTACTTACATCAGGAAGTACACGAATTTTACAGGTGACTGGAATGGAAAGCCCCTCAACTAATGTGGTTAAAATCTGGAATAAAATAAAAGTGTCTTTCTATTTCCTGATTTAACAAGAACTGACATAAGTCTTGAATTAACTATGTTAGTGATCCAACACCATCTGACTAGAATTCCATCATTTATGTATTGTTACAATAATTGTCACACACTTAGTCTAAATTTGTGATAAATTCTGTGTGTGGTTGAGTGCATATGATCAAGCAAAAACACATATAAATGTAGAAGGAAGACCTTCCACAGGATAACAGTATTCAGTAAATAGTAATAAGTTAGCCCCTTCAGATTTTTACCAGCATGCTTCATTTGTTCTAAAGAAGATACGTGAAGGAATTTCTAAAAAAGAAAAAAGAAATTACCCTTTTCACTTTTTCAGGTTGTGTCAAGAGGGCACAGCCCATGCCTCCCTAAATGAAAAACACACACACACAAAGCATCAGTTTTAAAAGGGTTACACATTTAAAATGCAATCATGTACTGTACTTACTAAAATTAGAAAATTATACATTCTGAGGATATTTCAAGTTAATCTCACACACCAACATGGAGCCCCATTAACTCAACCATAAACATAAAATTTCAAGTGCTTTCTGTCCTCAAATTACTGCAAAAACTATGCCATAAAAATTAGTAAATAATATATTTAAACAATAATTTCTGCCCACAAAGGCTGTTCTTATGATATTTATTTCCCTTTTAAATACACTCAATGCTAAAAAATATTGCACAGTCAGGGAGGAAAACATCCCAACACAAAACTGTACTTCAAATCTCAGTATTCTGTACTTCATACTTCAACAAAAAATCATTTTAGTCAACTTTACCTTTATGGAGAACTCTTTTGGACAGCCCATGTTGATATCAATGCCTGCTACATCTTTCTCTCTATGAGATTGAGATTTTGACTAATAAAATTACTTCCAGCAAGACTATTTAGACAGCAACAAAGCACAATACACACAATTTCACAAGTAAATCTACTCCTTATACAACAAATAAATCGTCTATTTCCATTTTTTCCTAGGATACATTACTTTTGGCATCTAAGGATCATTATAGCTAAGTACATATGTCAACTTTGCAGATGTTCTGGACATGTTCCTTATAATTATATATATCCACACACACGCATGCCAAAAAAATGTAAACATAACATTAACATAATCTGTTTCCTAAATCATCAACTTGAAAATGGTGGTGATTTTAACAAAATTTAAGATGAGCCACTAACATAAAAAAAAAAACTTTCAAAGATATAAATGTATATATATATACAGCAAACAATGCAAATGTAAAACTTAATATGACATACACCATGCGGGCAGCTGCCAATGCCCTCTTGGCATCAGAAGTCCCCTGTAAAGACAGAAACTAAGCTGACCTATACATAATAATTAAAGTGCTCCTATTACAATTATATGCCACTAAACAATAGAGCCACCTTCTGTGAAATGTATCATTATTAGATTCTGTCATACTGTAAACATCATACAGTTTACTTGCACAAATAGTTATTAATTATGCTTATTGAGAATAATGTACTATGCTATACTTTTATATGACTGGTAGTACAGGTTATAAGAATTTTCAGTTTGATCAAAATCTTCAGGGGCCACTGTCATATATGCAACATGCTCTTAACCGAAACTTTATTATGACGGGCATGACTATCATAAAAACACAACTCAGCTTTGACTGCTAATAACCAAAAACAAGAAAATGATAAACCAAGCTATACTTCTGCCTTGAAGAAATTAATATCCACAACATTAAGGCTACTGTTTTTAACTTTCTCATAAGTTTTTTAACCCTGACTCTTGAATGCACATTAGCAATTGTGGCTGAAGAAATTTTTTTTAGAGAAAAAAGAACAAACAATACTTAAGGATTCCTGGCTATGGCTCTATTGCCAAAATGTTACTATGTAAAAATGTCAGCACAGATTTAAGCAATGATGACTATACTCAGATAAACTCTAATATAAACAGTAAATAGCTAAACTATCTCACCAGTTGAAAAATCACTTTCCCTTTCTCCTGTGGGCAGGTTCTGAACACTATTGTGCCATCTGACATCACAAAATCTATGGTACCAAGCACCCCTGTCAGAAATAACCACTGCTAATTATAGTATAACAAATTCCAGTGTCCAAAGATATATCTTTGAAATGTTTTAACTTTTTCAGTTAAATTTCAAATGCCAATTCTGAATGCAAGTACAAACATAAAATAGATGACATAAATAAGAGAAAAATGAAAACTATTTCTAAAAACAAATAGTATTTTTCTCACAATAAATAATTAAATCAATAAAATAAAAAAAATCAAAAATAAGATATATCTATATGAGAAGAGAGAGCTATTTGATTCCCAAAGTCATACCATTTTCAATTCTTTGGGAAAGAAGCAGTTTGCGGTCAATAATCTCCTGAAAATAAGATGAAAGGTGCAAGACATAACAAGTAAAATCTTACATAACAGATATTATATACATTACAAAGCCAAAGTTAGTGATAATCCCTCTTGGCAAATTTCAACTCCTACCCTAACAAACGAACTAGCCCAACAGCCTAAAAAAAAAAGATGAAAATGATGTAGAAGCAGACATCACTCTTTGTCACCAATAACCAGAACACAAGGATTTGCTTTGATTTATGATACTTCTGTAATTTAAGAGCATTTAAAATCTGCAAAATAAGGTAAGTCTACCATGGTCATGACAATATTAGGATGTATATTTGCAACTTTTGTACAGGGTTTCCTGTCATCCCTTACTCAAAGCAGGGGATAGTTAACTAAAGAAAATATACTGATATCACCACAGATTCTGAGCTTTTTCTTTTCGTTGCAGTAAAGTTATGCATAAAAACAAGTTATAAATTTAAATCAAACATACTCTGTATGTCAAAACTTGTGCAAAAAACTAAACAAACATTTATCAAAACTATTAGGACAATCCTTACTTTTCCAACTTTGTTTCTTATTTTATTTCATATATTTATTATAAACTTATTTATATGTATGATAAATTTGCTCAAATTTCTATAACCTCACCTCACAGTATACAAGGTCAGCACCATAGTCCAAAGCGAGCAAACGCATAGGTAGAGTACACACACGAACCATTGGTGCAAGGATGACCTTGTTTGCATATTTTTCTGACATGGTAATAAATCACCTTCTAAGTACTGATGCAGATAAAGAACCTGAAAGTAAAACATCATGGAAAACTGTAAGAAAAGCATATTCTAAAAAACAGATGTTATAAAAAGAGTGAAACATTAAATTGAACATTTTAACAAAAATGCTTATAACTGTAATTGTACTGTTGGAAATGGACCTCTTGGACTGTTTCAATCTGTCAATAAAATCCGATATCAATATATATATATAGGCCTTAAGAGAATGAACAAATCTATACACACACCACCTTGCCACACACATGCACACACTAACTCAAAGAAAGATACTTTGTTCTTTGGGACATCTAGATTAACTTACCTGTTGGTATTGGTAATCCAATTTGAAGTTAACATTGTGTGGTAATTTAACACCTTTGGTCTGCACGACCTTCTTTTTATAATTTTATGTGCATGCGCATGTTCATGAATGAGTAATGATTTCTATAATTAATGGTCGACTGTGGGCAGTGGTACATTGGTAGTCAACTCAAATGGTGACCATTTTTCCCAGCCACTGCAATGACCACTTGAAAACTTTATCCATATAACATGATGAGATTCATACTATGTCATCTTGTATTTGGGATATTTTCAAAAGACCCTTCTTAAATGGACGAACGTTTGACCAACTTCGGAAAAATTTAATACATGTAAAATCTGTTGCCAAACTTGGTCATGTTCATCCATGTGCCTAGTTATGAATGGTCTTCATATGCGAACATAAATCATAATTATGGCTCAGCCCTTTCTACTATTATTTTCATGATTTTAGTCGGCTAGTATGAATATTTACTGTAGCATTAACTGTTATTAAATTTTGTTGTGCATTATCGCTTCTTTTTTTCTAACACTGTAACAGCTATAGTGTTTACTTCTTAGGATACGATTACAAACACAAATGAAACACTATAAAAAAAAAAAAAGAGAAGTAATTTAACAGGTTCACTACAACGTGTTAACAAAGAAAAAACCCAAACAAAGCCAACAAACAATAAACCCACTTGCCTCACCTCTGACAATTTACACTGTACCCTGTATTAGCTGATAGTTACTGAAGAAGTGGTGTACTGTGCGTGCTCCATTAGATTTCGATGACTTCTGTCAATGGTAAACTTTTATTTATGCACATTTTTAGCAGCAGGACTTACAAAGAATTTTATTATATATTCACAAACTTTTGCATTTACGCAGAATTTAACAGAAAATTATTTACGTCGTCCCTCTGCAGACATTCTGCTATCATCGATGTACCACATTTGAGTTCTCATTCGGTTGGCAAAAGTAAGCCAGAGAAAAAAAATAGTCATGAACATTTTGGAGATAGAAACAAAGTATGTTTCCGTTTTCTAAGAGTTGGCGGTGACAGTCAAAACCATTTCTAAAACACTGGCAGGTTAGTCTCTTAAAATGTCACATTAACAAAGAAGATTATCATCACTTTGTTCACCATAACAGACTGCGTTAAAATTATAAACTAGACTGTGAAATAGTGATAGCTAGATAAAGTGAAACTAGTTAAAGGACCACACGCTATCATTGGATTCTATTACTTGTATTACGATTTTTTTTTTTTTAGTAAATAATCGTAAAAAAATTGCTTTCCACTGTAAAGTTATGTATTTTTTATTTCTAGCCATGAGGCATCAGATAAGCCATGTGCTGTGTGCTAGCGTATGCTTTATTGTAACAGTTACGACTGCCATGGTTATCCATGTCTGATAAAACTTTGTAAGCACTTTCCAGTCGTTGATTTATGAAGATTTGAAATATTTTGAAAGCATGTAAGTTCTGTGTGTTTTGGGGGATCTTGAAATAGGGATAACAGAAGAATGGATATGGAGACAGAAGGATTCAAAGACCTGCTACAGCAGGCTGAACAGCTAACAGCAGAAATGGACAGCGGCACAGATCTCCCGCATGTGGAACGAAATTTGGCGCAGATTCTTGAGTCTGGCCAAAGACTTATTTCTAGAACAGCACCAGCAGCTCATGATGACAGTGATATAAAGGCGTAAGAGTGTCATTTTTTTATTTTTTAATGATGCATATTTACAGGGCCAGTCCTAGGGGCAGGCAGACAAGGCATTTGCCTAAGGCCCCATGCTTTTGATGGGCCTTTCTTAGATATCAATTTGTTATGACAGGAACAGTTCTTTTATACGTCACAGATGGTCACCAGATAATCCAACCAATTTCCACCTTGACTATTGCCAAGAGATGACAAAAATCACTGACCACTAATATGACAAATTAATACCTATTTTATTTCTAGATTCTTTTTTAGCAACTTTCATTTGAAACCAGAGGTGACTGCTTTAGTTCAATAGCTACCTAGAATAGTTTCAAATTAGCTACCTACATGTATTCAGGAGCATAATTATTTATACTTTGTATACTCAATAGGGCTGTTCTGCTTGGTAGCAAAGGATATGTACTACCTAAAATAGCTGAACGTCTTGATGGATTGAAGGCATCAACCACTTTTGAGCCACTGGAACCTGTGAGAGACACAGATATTCAGGTATGCTGTTCTGTTTATTTGCTGTTGTGGCTAATAAATTTTTTTGTGTGGAAATAATAGCTCTGTTCTTTTAAAGGAAGCTTTAATGTTCAACTTGTGTTATTATTTTATAAGTGTTTTATGTTTCATCAATGTTACAAAGGTAAAATTTGATGGAGGAATGAAGTCACACTAGTCTAAAAAGAAAAACTCAGAGAAAATAAGTAGCAGTTTTACAAGATGATTTGTTTGTAAAGAAGACTAAAACCTGTTTAATATTTATCCTCAGGGATTTCTGAAGAATGAAAGGGAAAATGCACTTCTTGCAGTTATTGAGCAGACAAGAAAACATGTAAGTTTTTCAAGCTCTCTAGTAACTTCATTCAAATGGTCATGCTTTCTTTTATCAGATAGTTGTACTGAAATGCTGCATATGTGAGTAATGTCTATCAAATACTACATGATCATTTTCTCCAAATCTTCAAGTTGTGAAAGGAGTTATTTTCTTGAATTTAGAAATTCAAATTTGCTTACGGCTAAGGTTTTCTACCTTCTGTTGTGTCAAGTACTTTAAATGTGCTGTTTCTCTTGCGTATATTTGCACATTTTGTTCCTGTTGCAGACATTTGATGAAGTAGAAAGACATCAATGGGAGAGCATGGAAAATGAATGGGAAAGAGAGAAACAGAAGATTTTAAACACTCTGCTTGGCTCAGGACCAGATTTATTTGACTTTCAACCAGAAACAGAGGTATAAAGTATTTTAAATTGTTTTAAAAATGAGTTTCTTTAGTAATACTGCTATAGTTTTATATATATGTGTTTTATAGTTGTACTTACACATTTGAATAAAGATTTTTCTATTTTAGTGTTCATGTACCATTTAAGAAGTAATAATCCTTTATAACTGAATGCGAGAGAAAATTAGTTTGTATGTGTGATACCTTTTAAACTTTTTTGTTGCAGAGCATGAGTAGTGAAACTATCTTTACACGAGGTCGAAGCAATCTTGACCACATTGAGGTGGCATATGCACGGCAGGTAACAAATGGTTGCTTCTTTATTCTTGTAATCCACTGTTAGGCAAAATGTTCTTTTTGCAGGTCGATCTCAAAATTCTAAGTTATGCAGCAGTCATGTAAAATACCTAAAAACCCATACCAGGTGACTACAGAACCAAATGAGCTTTAAATCTCCAGCCTTCTGGCTGTAACATCAGAACACTATGTTTCTATTCAAAGTATTAAGTAATTTTAATTGGGTTTATCAACTAAAAGATAATTTTTCTAACTGTATTACACCAAGGTAATTTGTGCTGTTGAGTCTCACGTCAAGGGAAAGTGTTTGCTTATATATGACAATTTGTGTGTGTGCATTTATGGGTGCATATGATTGTGCAGGTTTTTGTATATAACGAAGAAGTAGTGGCCAACAGCATTCGTCCTAGCCTAGTTGATCTATTCATGGATGTGGCAAAGAAGATCAATGACAAGGTAAATGCCATTTTCTGGTTATTCTACCTTTTTCTAAAACCTCTTTATAAGTAGTCTTGCTTCTGGCCCCTTTAGGGATGGGGTGTCCTGGGCTACATGATATGAAACATTTAGTGAAACAATTTTTAACATGTTCACAAAAGGATGTTTCAGATGAGGAAATCATTTTTGTGGTAAAAGACTGACTTTGAGACACAATTTTCATGAAAGCATGAAGTGGAGATATATTTAAAATGTGAATGTACTTTTATCTTTGTTACAGAGTGTGCAGGACTTATGGGAGATGATACTATGCATGACAGACATTCCTCTTCCATCTTCCTATAGTTCAAAACCAGGTGCCCTCAGAAACAGTAAAGATACTCAGAGACTTCTAGTGTCTAAAGCTATTAGACATTTGGAGACAAAGTAAGTCCTGTAATCAACATCTATTTATTGGTAGATACCAATTTCCATTTAGCAGAGTTCTAAAATTTATAACGCATCGTTTTAAAAGTATATCCTCCTGATTGATCACTTCATTAAAAACAATTTCAGTTTGATAGCACAACGTGTTTTACATTGTAAATATGTTTCAAAATTCCTTTTAGTCCTTCAGATCCAATCACATTAAAAATATCTTTAATGACTGTCACAGGCTACAAGGGGATTGCATTTAATACTATGCTCATCTTTACCATACCATAGTTTACCAGATAACCCGATTATTAGGAGCTTAGAGGCTACATCTGCTTAACCAAAAGAATTTGTGCCCTGGTCAGAGGGTTAACCTAACCCAGGTGCATTTTCCCTCAACTTCTTTATAAGGCTCTGTAAAAAGGCTCAGCAAATGGTCAGGCCTGACTGAAATTTGGGTACATTAGGGCAGAGCATATTAAAATTGGTATGCTTTTTTGTGCAGTTTTTGCCAGTACCTAAAAACAGTTGTATATGAGAACCTGGAACAGTCACAACTTGGTGGTGTACCTGGAACATATAATCTTGTGCGGAGTTACCTTAAACTACACTTGCCTGTCATGGCATTCTCCCCTGAGGTATGTGCTTTCATTTTGATAGTGCAAGTATTTTACATTGTAAATATGTTTCAAAATTCCTTTTAGTTCTTCAGCATCCAATCACATAAAACATATTTTTAATGACTTTCACAGGCTGCAAGGGGGATTGCTTTTTAATACCATACTCATCTTTACCATACTACTTTATTTTCATAATGATGATCTATCTAGCTTAATTTTTAATACTGCCGTATTTACAACTGCTTCTTTTGTGTAAAACATTTGTTATTTCTATGTTATTAATTAACTTGCGAATTCTGATAGATAAGGTGGAGGGAGCAATGCTTATGCAGAAATTCTTTGTGGTACTGCTTTCTGTGTAATGCAAAGAAAAAAAATGCCATGTCCAGGATGGTATGTTAGATGACCAGCCAGTTTGGGCCCTAATCTACTACTGCCTCCGCTGTGGTGATCTGAAGGCAGCTCAGCAGGTTATTACTAAAGTCAGGTCAGAAAATTGTCTCTCATAGAATGAAAAAAAAGAACATTTTAGTAACACATTTTATAAACTTTATGTGGTCTCCTAAATGTAAGGTTCTAATGCTGTTTTGTTAATTTTATCAAATATCAGGGATAATGCTTTCACTTTTTTTTTTCTTGTCTTCTTAAAAATATTTTGGGTATTATAACAAAAGCTTGTTTTTAGGATATGAATGGGAACAAGTAGAAAACTGAAAATTTTTTTTAACTTTTATTTCTCAACAGTCATCAGTTGGGAGACTTTCCAAGCTACTTTAAGGAGTACATCAACAATCCACAACACAAACTGAGCATTGCAAATGATACCAAAATTAAGTTGCAGTACCGGCGAGTTGTCAAAAACAGTCATGACCCATTCAAGAGGTTGACATCATTTTTTTTCTTCCACATATTGTTTGCAGATCGGCTAAGTAAACGTTTATTTATTACAGAATGTCAGCATTGTGTTTTTGGTCTGCCAAATTGTATAATTTAGTATTTTCAGGATACCGAGTCAGTGGTCCATTATATGCAAAATTCATTACATTTTAAATTTATTAGTCCTATTTCAGCATGTTAAAATTAATAAGCAGCGTAAATGATAAGTAACAAAAAGTTTTTTGATACAAAAGAACATTTTATGTTTTATTGGTTACATTCTTCTTATGCGAATAAATGAATTGCTGCTTTTAAAGATAAATTCAGATTTTAATATAAAATGTGTTTGTTTTTTAAATGAATATGGTCATTTTCAGGGCAGTCTTCTGTGTCATTGGTCAGTGTGATCCTCATGAAGACCATGCTGATATCTCAGATAAAATTGATGACTACCTGTGGTTGAAACTTTCTCAGGTTGAGTTTGACAAAGTAGACAGTGGGCAGGAGTATTTGACATTAGAGGCTCTGCAAAAACTCTTATACGAGGACTATGGTGAGATTTTAGTACATTAGAAGAATTGTATGTGAGAGAAGTGCATAATTGGTATGTAATATTAACACATTCTGTTAAAGTTTGTTTATTCTTTGAATCCGATTTCTTTTCTTTCTTTTTTTTTCCTAAAGTGTACAGAGATCAGCTAGTTGCAGTCATATCTATTACACGGTGATAACAGCTGCTTACAGTTTCATGTGTTTCAGAAGCTTTCATTTTTTTCTACAGGGGAAAACCACTTCCAAGCATACCAGCAGCCAATGTTGTTTACACAGGTTCTTGTCTTAACTGGCCAGTTTGAGGCTGCCATAGAATTCTTATCTCGCCTGGAACATCTACGGCATCATGCAGTTCACATGGCTCTTGTGCTATATGAGCAAAACCTGCTGTTCATACCTACCAGCAGCCAGGCTCCTCTGTGTGAGCATTTGTATGCAAAGGGATGGAGGGGGGCATGTGTGTGGGGTTGACTGAGAAACTGTGTGCACATGAGTGTATGAACAGATAATATATATATGTCTAGTTGTAGGTACTTATAGAAATAGCCACAGCCATAATTGTCATAGCTTCCTACCTGCGTAGTCTTTGAGAACCATTTAACATCTCTGTGCTTCTTTTCCAACAAAAAAAAAAAAAAATTGATAAAAAGGAAAAAGAACCACTGCTTGGTTTTGTTTGTTTTTTTAATTGGAAAATAAAACTTAAAATCACATATTCGCACATGTATGTAAATGCCTCATGGGGAAAGATATAACATGAATCCCTTCTACAGTAAGTCGAGAGCCCAGTGACCCACCTGGGGTGCAACGACTGAACCTGGCCCGTCTCATAATGATGTACACCAGAAAGTTTGAAGCCACAGATTCTCGGGAGGCTCTGCAGTATTTTTATTTTCTAAGGTGAGCAGCTTGAAGTATTTTTGTGCCAGCAAATAAAGTAACAGTAATAGGTCTTATTTTCTTATCAGGTAAGGTTAGTGGAGGGTGGATATTGCTGGTCAGGAATATTTTACATGAGGATCAAGAAATGTCAATAACAGTGTGAAAGAATGTATATCAATAATATGCTTTTTAAAAATAGCTTATGGTTACATATAGATTGGTTAGGGTTTGGGTTTTTTTTTTTTTTTTTTTTTTTGTTTTTTTTATGTATCAATAATTTTTCTGTTAATTTATCATTTTTGTGGATTTCATCTCCCACCCCACCTTAACACACTCACCCCAATTTGTCACTTAGTGGATGTATATGCTTATGTCTGTCATTGTAATTGCTATATAGCATAAATTAGGCTGACGAGTTACAAACTTTAATTCATTTTTTTATAACTTTGTGAAAAACAAGAGTAGTTGTTAGCCAGTTATACTTTCAGGTTATTGGTATGCAAATATTCAGGTAATGCATCATTGTAACCAAAATACTGCATGTTGGTTTTCTTTAGTGCAGTTAAACATTTTTTAAATTTCATTCTATAATTTGAAATATTTTTACTCTTCCAGAAATCTTAAAACTCCAAGTGGTGAAAATCTTTTCATGACCTGCGTCAGTGAACTTGTGCTAGAGACACGAGAGGTGTGTAGATAGGCATAACTCCTTGCTCACAAGCATATATAGTCAAACAAATATCTTGCATTGTGTATAAGACTTTTGCATGTGTGCATGCTCATGAAAACACATACACTTATTCACAAACATGCACTCACAAACACAATACACTTTATAATTCCTTGTTAAGACAATTCAAAAACATGTTTCTTTTTTCAAATATTACCATGCTTTGTATTATTCGAGTTTAATGTGAATCAAGATCAGATTTTATGCATAAAATTAAACATTCAATAAGTCAAAATGTTTACGTGTTCATTTGGGATACATTTCTTGAAAGCACAATCTTAACAATAGAAGAGATTTAGAAAACTTTTTGTAAGTGGTCTTAGCTACTGAAAACCACAACAGTATGTGTGCATTCACATCTGTGTGGATTGTTTCAGTTTGAGATGCTTCTTGGTAGACTGGAGAAGGATGGGACACGACAGGTATATTTACGTTTATGTTGCTTTTCTTTGTTATGTATTTCCATCTCCAAGTTATTTTTGTGCACAATAAAATAATACATGGGTTATTTGTTGGTGACTTTTATATATATATACACACACGCAGTCTTATATTGAAAAATTTACTCTTTTTATTCTTCTTTCCTGACTTGCATTAGCATCGTCCTTACTGATGTGTATATCTGAATTTTCCTGAAAGTTTGCTTGCATGAAATGGCTTTACTGCCATTTGCACAAGCACATGGTCAGTCTACAGACATTGTAAATTTAATTTTTCCACCCTGTCATGAGGCATGCTTATTGGACAGCACTAATACTCCTAACACTTCATTAGCTTTCTTTTAAAAAGAATTACTAAAACCGTTAAGTTTTGAATGATTAGGTATTAGGTGTCAACAGACTGACGAATATGTGACTGTGGGTGGCAATTATTTTTAAAAATCTGACTCCATGTAAAATTTGCCAATTACAGTCTGCACATTTGAGAGTATCTGCAGGCCTTACACTCCGAGGGGAATTAGGGACTGGTAAAAATAGTCACTTCAAACAAAGATGGCCAAGAAGAGCCTGTTTCTGCCTTTTTTCCAGACAACAAAGTTATTCAGAACTCACGTGGCCATGTTAAAGGTCTTAACCTGTCACGTCATGATACATTCTTTTCAAAACTTTGCAAATTGTTCAAAATACTATTTGCTTTATGATTATGATAATACAAGGAAATTAAGTAAAATGGCTAACACATAGAAAATCCACTTTTAATTTACAGAAAAAACTTTCTTGTAGCATATTTTCCTCTTACAGTTCATCATAACTATGAACTGTTCTGGCTGCATGTATTTCAGAATAGCCAGAAGTTTTTGCTCCTACCCATGGGAAAAACTGTTGAAACTATTATGAGAGTTTGAAGGTATGTTTGTGAGAGTGAAAAAAGGAAATGTAATGAAAATTAAACAATAAATATATCTTTTGTTATTTTTGTTTTGCAGCCTGGTGCTATTGATAAGTTTTGTCAAGAAACTGGAAAGATTATAGAGCTTGTTGCTCATGATACAGAGGCTAAGGGCATGTTTGAGGAGGCAGTGACCTTATACGAGTTAGCCAAGGTAAAGCTGTATTTACTTGGCGTATGATCTTTTTTTCACAAAGAAAGCTCTCAGGGACAAGATAAAATTAGGCAGATGACTTTGTGTTTTCTGATTTGTGTATATACATACTATACTTTTGTAAACTTTTAATACATGAGCTTTTTTTGGTGTATCTTTGGAGAGATTTCTGTTAACTTTGCCTCTTTAAAGGTCAGGTCATTTCAAAAGATGAATGACATTTTTAAACTTGCTGTTTGCCTCAGAACCAGGAAAAGGCAATAAGCCTGATGAATAAGTTGCTGAGTAAAGTGGTATCCCTTTCCTCAAGCCCAGAAAGCAACCGTGATCGTCTCCAGAAACAAGCTGTTTTCATGGCAGAGAGGTGAGAGATTTCTTTCCAATAGCTGCAAAGATACTAAAAGAAATGCATAGTACCTATGTTTACTTTTTTTTAAAAAAAAGATGAAACAGCATGTGTTTAAAGTTTTGATAGCTATTTTTAAAAAAAGCAAATCTTTTGATATTTTAATTACAGGTTCCGGGCCATGGGTCAACATACCAGCACTACAAATTCAGGAACATTCTATCTTCTGTTAGATCTTATCACCTTCTTTGACTTTTGTCACACTGGCTCTGTAGACGAGGCATTGGATGTGAGTATATAAATATTGCTCATGTTATGGTAGTTTATTCATTTGTGCTTGAAAATACGGATGGTAGATGAAAGTTGTGAAACTGATTCACAAATTACAACCAAAAGTGCATTTTTGAATGCAGATAATGAAGCAGCTCAAGTTGTTACCTTTTTCACCTGAGGAAGTTGAGCTCAGAGTCAGCAGTTTTCGGAACTACACTGATGAGGTTAGTCTGATTCACTTTAATGCCAAGTCATTTGGAAGTTAGGGTGTCCTTTGGAGTTTGTTTCACCTAGGTTCTGCTTTTTTTATTTTCATTGTTTAGAACTGGCTTTTTCCCTCTTGCCTTCAGTCAGTTTTCAGATTAAGTTCTTCCTAAACTTTTTTAAAAAGAAAAGTAAGTAAACTGGTGTAATCCATCCATTGTGTGTGTGTGTGAGAGATAGAGTAAAAGGTGTGCTTGTGTGTGAGCATATATACATATATAAGTGTGCATATATACATATGTAAGTGGTCATGAAACAAGTTTAATCTACTTTTGTTTTCCAGATAAGGAGAAATTTGCCAGATATTCTTCTCGCAGTTATGAATCTTCTGCACAGAAAATATGTCAGCATAAGGTGCGTGCCAAGAAAAAAAGTTTCAAGGTTACTATGGGTTTACTGTTTATTTATTTGCACTATCATCAGTTTATTGTTATCTGTTCATTGACTTTTTTTTTATCAACTGCTTGATTTTATAGCTCTAGAAATCACCTCAATATGACCATTGCAACACATAATTCTTGCATGTCAACTGAGTAGCAAATGACAGGAAGCTCTGGCATCTGCTGCAGTGGGCTTTAGATTAAAAAAAATTTTTTTTTGAAGATCGTCTGGCCCGCTGAGTCCTGTGCCCACAGTTGGAGTTGTGAAGGATGGTGGAAAGGAAAATGTAACTATTCATTTGCTTTTTTATAATGTTAAATATTATATTTCTAAAACTTTGTTTATCCCTCCCCTCCCCCCACTCCTGTAGTAAGTTTAAGAAATACATCTAGTTTGTGGAAGAAAAGAAATGTTATTGCCTTTTCATCAACTTCTTTATCAAAAGTAATTTCAATATCTCAACTTTCATAAATTTTCTTCTTTCCAGTATCTAAATTATCTTCGAAACCAGGCCAAGACTCTCATCATGTTCGCAGGGATGTTACCGTACAGACTACCTGGAGATGTCAATGCCCGGCTTGTACAGATTGAAGTACTTATGCACTGAAATACATCTTGCTATATTTGGTAACTGGGACGTTGATTGTTCTTCACGTTTTCTTCCACTTATGAGAAGAGGAAAGTGAACATTTGCAGACAGCTGTTAAGAAGTTGCCATTGTGCATCAAGAGATCCTCATCATCTTATTTTAAGACTGATTCAGTGAAAGCCATGCATGTTTTTTTGTTTTTTTTTTTCAAAGCAGATATGATGAAAGTATTTTGTAAGTGCATAAATAAATGTTGGTAATTCATAATTTCAATGCATTTTACACAGAAAGCTGCTGTTTATATGCCATTTTATGTGAACAAAATCGTGAATGGACAAAGTGAAACAAAGCATATGTAATATTTCTACACCGTGCAAATATAAATGTGTAAGAGAAGAATGTTTTGAGTTGAGCATTTATACAGTTTTACACAATCCTTTATTGTGCACACTCAAACATGCACTTGGGCTGGGGACCAGAACACTCCAGATTATATAAGACATAATTAACACTAGTCTTTGAAGCATAACACCTATATCTCAGGGGGTGTCCAGTCACTTCATCCCCAGACACTTCATTCCCGACACTTAATCCCTAGACTTTTAATCCCCTAGACTTTTAATCCCTAAGCACTTCATCCCCGACACTTCATCCCCGACACTTAATACCCAGACACTTAATCCTTTATAAATCAAGTGCAACCTATAATAGATTGTTGGATGCAGTTAGAGAGCTAAAGCCTAATGCAGCCTCAGAGACTATAGTAACAGACTTTGAGAAAGCTGCGACGACCGCTTTTCGAGAGAAGTTTCAGTCATAAAGAGTAACGGGCTGTTACTGTCACTTAAGTCAGGCGGTATTACGCAAAGTCACTGAACTGGGTGTGAGAAGTGACGATGATGAAGACTGCGAGTTACGTGGAATGGTCAGATGCCTCCCAGCACTTGCCTGTGAGGAAGACATTGTCGATTCCTTCGAATTGCTTGCAGAGTCAATGCCACAACATGATTGCATGCCGGAACTTCTATCCTACTTCGAGCATACGTATATACTGTATATATTGTTGAAGAACATTAAATTTACTAGCTTATATGAACTTTAATGTTGTAGATGTTCAAATGACGTTGAAGTTAATAGCATGATTTGAATTTCAATTAAATTTTTTGCTGACTTCATAATTTTTTTAGTTAAGGGATTAAGTGCTTAGGGATTAAAAGTCTAGGGGGTTAAGTGTCGGGGATGAAGTGTCTGGGGATTAAGTGACTGGGAACCATCTCAGGGGTGGAGGGAATAACAGCTAACATGCCCCATCTTGGGGCATCAGGTAAAATATTTAGGCACCTAACACATCGTGGGGCACGACACCTTCAGTGCTTTCATCACCTAATGTCTTTAACGCTCAGAATGTTTCGAGATGACTTGAATAAGCAAGAGAGTGCACGCGCCCTAGCAATCGATATGTGTACTCCAGCACCCACTCACCCTCTTCTCCCAGAGCTCACCGACCCTCTCGCTGAGCAGTCGTGCACAGGAACTGGCTGATTTCCTCTACCTCATAAAACGAACGTCGAACAGCTATTGTTTAGGCAACAACAGCGGACCGGCTCGACCTGTCTTCTTCCGGGTCTGAAGTGCTATTGCTGCTCGTTACATCAAGCCCCCTACCGCTCGAGTGGCAAGAAAGTCTGTCCCCATGACAGCCCCTGCACTGCCATGTATAGGGGATACAGATTCATGGTCCCTGCACCTGCAAGACGGCCATCATTCTCTTGTGCACCGAATGGTTATCGATGCGCATGTGCACTGAATAGTTATCGATGCGCATGTGCACCAAATCGGTTGTACTTCGCATGCGCACATTATTAACATCCGGCAAGTATACGTGAAATGGCAGACGATGGTCCTGTACAGTAACTTCTTGAAAAAATAATAACTTCAGATATTAAGGATCAGAATGATCAACGCAAAATTTATAAAGCGCATACTCACACTCCTAAGGAGTATGCTTTTAGCGCTTAAGAACAAGAATGAAACATGGACAGCATGATGAGGGACAGGTAAACAACATGTGAACTATAAAACGAGAAACAACAGTACGTACTAACGAAGAATAAAATCAAATACAGAAAACACAAAGAATACACAGATTTTGTTAGGCATAGAAAATATAAATATTCAGTAGATTTCCACTCCTGAAAGACCACACCATTTACCTTCTAAATTTCAAATCACGAAGTTCTGTAAAGTGTCGCTCATGGTCTGAAGACCCACTCCACTCTGTCTCATAGTATGTAAACAATGCCAAGAGGTCGCATCATAGACAATAAAGTTCTTTATTGTCTTTGGTCACATCGAGCAATATTTCGGATTCCACGGAAGACTTAATTTATTGTGTTCCAGCAGTGAAGACATTCTGTTTAGCCTTTAAGTACTAAGCCACACACATTTGAACTTTTTTAAAAATTCACCAGCAGCAGCGATGGAGCGGAGTCAACCTGCAATACGTATTTCACTGTACATATATAACGAGCTGTCGTTCATCGTACATGTCTAACTTGAGCTGCTGGGTGCGTCTTTCGACTCATCCGGTAAAAGGCCACTTCTTGCTTCCACTGTTTTCGCTTGCGAATCGGCACACATGTTACGAACTTCTTGAATTCTTGTCGATACCTGTAACCCCGTAGAAATCAGCATCGTAATATGGACTTTAAAAAGCTAATTATTTATTATTACTTAGGGAAGTGGATAACCAAGTGGTCAAAGCGCTGGCGTCCAAACTGAGAGGCGAGCTGGTTCGATAGTCGAGTAGCGCAGCAAACTTCACCAAGTCGACCCAGCTGACATAAATGGATGCCACATTCCATAGAGGGCTTGGAGATGGTAAGGCAACGAAAAGTGTGGTCTCTAACATCTCAACTAAGTACATTACAAACACTTAAAGGCCAAAACATCGGATAAGCATATCATTCTTCGGGTTGTACACAATAACGCACAACTGACCCACAGATATGACCAACATTCCTTAACAAAAGCAAGCAAGAGTTACCTTTGTTTAGGGAAGCCAAGATAATTTAATGCAAAGAGAACATACATGGCAAAAAATACTGGATGGGGGCAGGTTGTGGAAGGAATTGATATTTCCAGTTAAGTTGTTATTTGGAAGGAATGATAATAATGTAGATCAGTCAAGAGAAATTTAAAGGAAAATTGTTGATGGCAGTTAGGTGTGTTTCTGTTATAATTGACAGAAAGCGGGCTAGATGGGGAAAAAGAAAATATCCGCCGCTGGAGATCAACAGCAGGCGGCCCTTGCCAACCAACCTTCTGGAAGCAGCGAAGAAGATGAAAGGCGGTGATGACAAGTACATAAGGTTAAAGTAGCACAGGACGTCGATGACGGGCTTGACAACGATGAAGAGGAAGGGATCAGAGGCTGTGTGGGCGGCGCGCAAGGCGAGCCCTACGAAGTACACGAAGTAGCAGACCAAGAAGGTCACGGCCATGGCCTGGAACAGCTGGGCAGATCTGCGCATGGACAGTTAGGGTACCCGACATTCAAAACATTGGACAGCATATATATACCCGACACTGAACGCTGAGCATCGCGTACGAAATGTACAAAGGAATTTTTCTGACTTAAAAGGTTTAATTGGTTGTAGCAGCTGCTACATATTTATTTCCCTCCTGTGACTTGCACACTCACTCCCTCATTTTTTTTTTTTTTGGGGGGGGGGGGGGGGCAGGGGTCGTTCTTCGTCCGTTCCGTTCCCTTTACCACAGACCTCACTCAATTTGTTTGTTTTTTGTTACAATCATCACATTCCCCTTCCTCACCTCTTTCTCTGTATTAGACGGGCTCAACTGAATTAAGGAAGCCTTTGTGACAGCTAATTTGTTGTGTATGTTGGACATGTTTGTTGGAAATTTGTTGTGTATGTTGGACAGGTTAGCCGTACAAGTGATGTTTGGCATCTCTAGTGATCGCTAGTGTTGTATGATGATTATGTGTCTGTGCATATATTACATATACTGATGTTATGTGAGATCCTTTAATCAAAGGTCCCTACCTATACTGAAAAAGCAAATCAAATCTTCTGACACACTCACACAGATAGATATGTATGCTCACGAAGTCTCTTTCTTTCCCTCTCTGTATATAGATTCATACAAATGAGCGCGCACGAATATAAACATGCCTAACAACCTCTGGAGGACGAGCGAGGTGTTGCGAGCAGTGCGCTGGTGCTGGACTCCAACGGCGAACTCGCGAGTGATGGCGTGAAAGAAGGCGATGAAGCAGCCGGCGAAGATGAAGTAGCAGGTGAGGATGAAGGTGACATAGAGCAGTAAGCAGCCGCTCTCGTTGTCCTACAAGGAAATCACGTGGTCATCATGTGACTTGTCAGGAGCCTTTAGTCCAGTTTGCAGTGTTTCTTTGACAGCCGGTGATGAAGAATGGAATACAGTATGAACTTTTAGTCGGGATATATATCTATATTTGTATCTACAATCCCTGTATGCTGCAAGACTGTTGTAAGATAAATATAGCTAGTGGGAGATGTTGATCTTGTACTCACGCGTATATTATCATGTATATTATCATATTGTTATGGTTATTACACTTTGAATCGAAGTAAGGACATGACAGTAATAATAAAATTCATGTTTCATCATAAACTGTATGGACAGATAGTGATTCTGGAAGAGACCATTGAGTTTCTAAGAAGATCAAGCTTCCAGTCGTAAAGACAGTTCGAGCACACGAGGAAAAAAAAAGAATAAATGTGAAGTTGGTTTTTTTTTTTTCGATCACGCTCTACTGTCCAATGGTCGATGAACACGTGGCATACGGCTCTGTATTTTGTCTGAGAATGAATGAGGGAGCGTGTGTGTGTGTGAGAGAGTGTGTGTTCAATCTTATGTGTCTGAGAGAGTCAGTTACTCAGCGCTATTTGTTGTGCATTGTCCTTCTGCTTCTGACATTGTTATATCGTCACACATCGGTATTGTCATTTGTCTTATCATTGTACATTATCCTTCAGCGTCCAGCGTTGTTCTTACAAAGTACATTTTTTTCTTTGATGTTCGCCATTGTCCTGAAATTTTACATTTTATCCCATCATCTGAAATTCTCCTGTCACTGTATTTGTCCCTAATTGTCCAATCCGGTCGTTACACGTGCTTTTTCAAACTTCAATATTGTCCTTTGCTGTACCTAGCTCCCCAGTGCCTTTGTCCTGCTTCTGTACATTGGAGTCCGTGGTGACATGGGTTGCTTTCCATTTGAGTCAAAAGACTTTTTTTTTTTAATTTGTAGGGGTAACGATTCTACATACGTTTGCCTTCCATTCAACGAGGGGCACTCGAATGTAGATGGCGCTTTTGTCGGCTAGCCGCTCACCCGATCACGAATGAAGCACTGCCACAGCCCGATCGTGGACGACCCCACAGTCGTTTTGTAGTAGAAGAGTCTGCGTCCGAACACCATCGACGCTGGCACGTTCAGGATGAGAGAAGTCACCATGAACATCACGCTCAAGGTGCGCACAGAACTGGAACGACACAAAATTTAGTGCGCAGCTGAGTAGCACCATGATGTGACAATGGACATCACTGAAACACTCAGTTAGACCCAGTTATCATTCCTGAGGTAGGTTGTGTAAGCTTTTCTTTTTGCTTGTCTATTCATAAATCTTTCAATCTACGAGGTAAGTTATCGCAAAAGTCTTGCGTTCGTTAAATTATAAGTTGGTGAGTTTCACTACAGTAGCCTAGTACTTAGTGCATTAGACTGCGGATCAGAAGATCGCCAGGTGCCAAAGGTAAGTCCTCATCCCTGGCGTCTTGTCTCCGTAGTTATAAAGAGGCCTCCAGACTCCATGGATGTTGTTTTACACCTGGTAAGTAGTGGCAGAGATGCCTTGGGGTAAAGTAACATAAAGCAATATCCGAGGGTCTGCGTCGTAACTATGGAGACAAGACGTTTTTCCTTGAATTCCACGTCTTATGACTTACCATCGATTCATGAATACTGTCTTTGTTTGGGGCTGTGGACTTGTCAACATAGTAACTGTTCAGCAGGAATGGGCAACTGATCTACCAGGGGATGTAAAGAAGGGAGAGGTTGAGTTCCAGCTTCATGCCTTACCCAGGACACGGTGGACCACATTCACTGTCCCTATGGCCTTTACTTTTAAAATGTTATCATAAGGTCAGAACCTCACAGGAGGAACAGTACAGGAAGACTGGACAATCTGGTTATCTCCGCTCAAACATCTGACCCAACCATGTACGTCAGTCACGTCAATCTGTCCATTGGTAAGCACGGGTGGAAAGGATCTCATACCGGATGTTGAGCAGTTCCCACTCCGGATGCACAATACGCCGCCATCTGTCGACAGCTGTTAGCAGCAGCTGTAGGCCAGTCGCCACGAACGTCACCATGTCGACGTAACATAACACGCTGCACGCCCTCGCAAACTGCCCTGCAACATATCCTCTCGGTGTTTTCACAACAAAACTCGCATCGTCAAAACCATCAAAACAGCGCCGTCAACTGTCTCTGTCTCGCTGTCCTCTCGCTACCTCGTGACCCGCACAGCTCACAACATTCTAACATAATGTGTCACTCATAGTGTTTTTGTTGAGGTTTTTATGCATGTGTGTGTCTTTTGTGGGGTTTTTGTGATTCTGACTGAGCCAATTAAATCACGAGTCTTTTCGAAGGGTCGCCTAGGGATCACGTGTCATCTTTGTCGGCATCACGTGACGGAGTTGTGATGGATGATGGGACATATTGTGCAGGACAGGCATGCGCTGGGCGCGAGCATTGTTTCTCCCAAAAGGCCTCTCATCGTGCTTTTGGTTCCAATTTGTGGCGCCTCTGTTCATGGTTGTCTGGTCTCCTACCTTTCAGAGCTGCGACAGCAGAATGCTTGGCTGAGCTGATCGCCGGCTCGCCTTAATATTCTCATGTTACGCAGAGGGGAGCGGCTGCAGCTTTTAGAAGCCATTTAAAAATAAGTTCACAAAATTAAAAAAAATACGCGTCTCTCGTGGGACAGCTCAGAACAATGCTGACCACAAAATTATCTCTCATGCTGGAGCGGAAGGGAAAAATCAGTTTGAAGCCGTCTATTTTTTTCACCTTCTTCCTACTGTCTTTTTCTCTTCCAGTTATATATAAATTAGATAAGGTTCTCTCGTTTCCAGCACTTTTAGTTAAACTTAATTCATCTTCTTATTTTGTCCTTTTTTTCTCATTATCTATCAAATCCGTTTTAAACAGAGATTTTTTTTCAATATTTTCTTTAGGACATAGGTTTTGACTTTTGTTTGAAAAAAAAAATTCATCTGAACGTTTTCAATATTTTAAATATTATTTTTACAGAGACAAAGATTGTAATCGTCTCGTTGGCGTCTGTATGACTGGACACACGAAACATCGTTGTAACGATTTACTAGGGTACAAAAACCATTTTGACAAGCTCTCTCACATTTCAAACAAAAATGTTATAATATAACGTGTATTATACGGTTTTAGTACAAGTTTGCTGATTTCTTAGGTGGTGTTGGATAACATTAAGAGTTTAGCGATAGTTTTATGCCACATATACGAGCAAAGTATGGTTACAAATTTCATAAACCCCGTCTTAACAAAATAATTACGATGTTGACACAGTTCGTTTGTCCCATGGCCGTTGTTATCGACTCCTTTCTCGGTCAGTCGTTTCTGTTCTTCAGCATTCTCATCACCCTTAGGTACTTTCCTCCTGCTTTCCTTCTTTGCCTATCTGCAGTGTCAGATTCTGCTTCTCTGTCAGATTAAAACTTCATTGATATTACAATGGAGATGGGGGAAGTGGAATCGTCATGCTCTATCCAGACGGAAGCAGCACCTAAAGATCAGTACCTGCTGGATACCGTCGTCCAACGAACGGTACCGCTCTGCAGAAAGCTGCAGACTTGTCAGCATCGAATGTTTCCCATTCTCATGTTGTCATCTTGAATAACTGCAGATCCGTTATTCATAGCCTGCGCCTCCCCCTCCCCCCAACCACACACACCCATTCCCCCAAAGATGAGCTGGAACGAGATAAAACCTTTTAAGCTCTTTTTCTCTCAGTGCATGAAGGTTGCTGTCCAGTGGATCCCTGCACACTGCGGGCTGCCAGGAAACGTGGAGGCAGACAAACTAGTCAGATCTGGCAGCCGTCTGTAGCAGTCAAACCAGACAATCTTCTTCAACGAAGGCAAAGTCCTCCTTAAGTAACACTTCAAGCGCCAGTGGGCAGACAAACACAAGCCGCCATGAGACGATCAGGTACTTGGTCTCATACGTCAGCAGCAGACGATCATCTTCCACCTGCACACTGAACGTTGCCGACTGAAGCGCATATTCTGCTCGATCTGCCACATACTGACAGCTGCTCATGCATGACGGGCCTACAGACCTCTGAGCGTGTCCTTCAGCTTTGCTCACTACACAAGAACGTACGGTTAGAGCACGGGCAGAGCTATGGCTCAGGGAGCCACACAGCAGACACCTTCTGAGGCACCATAGCAGTCATGAAGAAAATAGTCCCCTTCATAATAACCGAAAACCTTGAAGACTGACAGGTACACTCCCAGAAAGAGCAAGATAAGTTTTCTAGGAGACAGGAGACTCAAAGAAAAAAAAAGAGACGCTGTAATGAGATAATGGGTGATCACGCGAAAAGCAGGCCGGCTAAGAGAGCGAGAGAAATAAAGTACTTGTCTATAATGTATAATATACACTAGAGCTGCATTTTATGAAGATACTGTAGTGCTTCCTACAAGGAAACAAAAACTGTTACAGAATGGATATATGCCCGATACCGTCTTCGGCGTTGACGAGGATCATTATGGAAAGTTGCAACTTGATGATGATGGCGACCATGTAGATTAAGCTCAGATACTGGACGTTGAAAGAGAACACAGAGGAGGGCGAGCGGTAGCGGAAGATGTAGAACGTCGGAATGTTGCCTAGCAATGCTATGGCTGTAAGGATTGGCATGTACACCAAGTCGACAAAATGTCGGTCCAATGACAGTTTGGCAAAGTTCTTTTCCAACAAGTCCATACCCATACTGGCGTAGTGATGGAGTTTTTGTCCGATTTACGATGTGTAAATATACCTCCAAGGATTCAGCAAAGTGTTATATCAGGTGACTTTAAATGAACTTCTACTTCTTGCCCGGTAGAAGTTTGTAGAAGGAAGTCTGTGCACATCCACATTAGCAACAACAGACAACGCTCAGTGACAAAGACTTCACAAACAATACACCATGACCAACGGAACTTCTCAATGACTCTCGTATCCTTGGAAACTGTTGTGAAGCAACCAACAGCGTTATACTGACGTCATCTTGCACGCGTCTCTCGGGGTGATATCGACAGGATGACGCCATCAAACAACGAATTTCGACGTCATCAAAGCTGTGTCGTCAGCTTCTCAAGGTAAATGGAGGTATCAATGAAAGCAGGTTTAAATATAGATTTGTTTGTTTGTTTGTGTGTGTGTTTGTTTGTTTGTTTGTGTTCTCCTTCCTCTCTGAGTGATTTCCGCTCTCATTCAATCTACCACGAACTTGTATTACTGGTTCTGCTGGCAAACGATTTTTTTTCAGTTAACTACTAAAACGAAGCGTGGTACTACAAAGCTTCCGGTTTATTCACATTCTTTGTTTAGGGTCGCCAAGACTAACATCGGAGAACTTCGCAAGAGGGCGTTGGTCTCGGCAGACAGACAGCAATCCACCTATGTAGTCCATAAATCTACTCCTAATATGCCAGCAGAAAATAAAGGATAGAAGAAAAATAAATGAATTACTTAGAGTAGTATGAATGAATAACTGTGGAGAAAAGAACTGAATGTGCCTTGCTACACACACACCTTCAACATTTACATCTATTTTATTAGAAAGATAGACATATAGATAAAGAGATAGAGAGAGATTAAAAGACAATGAAACTTTAGTTTCTTTCATTTTATTAGAGACAGTTACAAAACGTTTACATAATAAGATGCGAAATGTCAGCAGCACAATGACCAGAGTGAAGCCCGTCGCTAGCAGTATGTGGATCTCTGGTATTTACAGAAAGATTCAATAGAAAGTGAAAGTGGAACCTGTACTGACATCTGATTGCTGTCAGCATCTCATTTATACACTTCGAGGTTTACAAGCACGAAGAACATATCAAACTTATTATAGTAGTTGTCATCATTATAATCTTCGTATTTGTCTTCTCTCAATTAAAAACAAATGTAGTGAATATTTGTATCGATGATGGGAATGAGGTGTTGAACGAATTCATCTTGGGCAATATATTTGGGAGGAAGGTGTCGATCTCTTACCCTGGCTTATTTTCCTCACTGTTTACAGAAGCCAGGTATCCATTGAACAGCTGCGTCAACTGGGCAAAGTATTTTGTGCAACAAGGGTATCAAAACATCTAATGTTCGCATCTCCGGATTCAAACTCCTGTGCTTTAATGACTAGTCTGGACACCTCTTGTCCCATAAAATTATTAATTATGAAAATAATTGATCTTTGCCCTTAATTTAGGATTTTATACTAACGATATTTTGTAATTGTACCTTTATCAGAATTGGGACGTGGGTTTTGTGAAAATTAGGCGTGGAGTAGAGGAGTAGAGATTGTGATGTTAATAATGGTCATAATTAAAATAATTAAAAAATGAGATGTTTCCTGTGTACAATTTACATCTACTACTAGCAGTGTGTACATCATGAGAACGGAGCAATCAAAAACATAAACAAAACGACATTTTTTTTTTTGACAACACATCGGATCCTCCAAATCAGAGTCAACAAAAACTCTCTGTTTTATGGCAAAATTACTTCCGCTGCGCCATTTCAGCTGTTTAAAAACTGGAAAAGTATTTTTGTAGGGAAGCAAGCCATCATCGGCTGCAAAGTCTGTCCTGCAGAACTCCGAGAGTTGCTGACCACAGTGTTGCATTCAGGGGTTACAAAAATTCCATCCGACATGTCAAAGTTTTGTCAACATGCCATGCAAATGGCAATATTGTCAGCGAGAGAGAAATCAAGCAGACGGCGCTGACATGAGTCATGGCAGGAACTGAAACCAGCCTCAGGACACTCATTCTTCGAGGTCGCAATAACTGCATGTCCTTGACAATATGTTTGGGTTTTTTTGTTTTTTTTTTTTTTGTTAGATATCAATACGAACCCCTATCCCCAGGCTGAATCCAACTTTCAGGGAATTATGTCTCTTTGTCAAATGCGGTCAGGATGGTGAAAAACCATTTTGTCGAGTACTCGTGGACACAAGCCTATCAGCTTGAACAGTTATGACAAGTCCTGTTCTGACTGTCAACAGACCCTGACAACACTTGATATACGCTACAGCTCAATTAAGAAGAACTCATTCTTGAAGGGATTAATAAAAATGTCAGTCGAAGCTCGACCAGAGGTCGAGGGAACAAAATGCGGGACTAGAAACACATTACGAGTCCTCCGACTGCGAGATGTCGGCGCTGTTGGTGTTGGTGGAGGAGTCCTTGCGGGACAGTTTCAGGATTTTGCGGCAAGGACGAAGTTTGAAGACCTTCTTGCACTCCACGCGGAATCGCTCGGACGTGAAGCTGTAGATAATGGGATTGGCAGCGTTGCTTAGCAACGGGAAGAGCTTGGCGATGTCAAAGAAAGCCTTGCCAGTGGCGTTGAAGCCTTCCTCGAGGGACTTGTTGACGATGGAGAGGATGACGGTGACGAAGTAGGCGAGTAGGTGATGAAGAACACCGCCGTGACGGCGATGAAGACTTGGGTGTGCTTCCTGTTTGAAGAGAGATGAAAGATGATTGTTTATTAGATAGCAAGTCACAAGACTTGAGGATTTGAGTGTGGGTTTGCCCTTTCCTCCCACCTCCCCACCAAAACATGAAGCATAAACCATCTCCTGTACACAGATATGTGATGTTGGTAGTGGATAAGGAATGGATATCTGGTTATTGTGTTGCAGTGATGGAGTTTGTGTTTATTGATATTACAACATGATATGCAGCCTTGTGTCCAGCTGATTATCTGTATTATCTACCTCTCTCCCCCCTCCCAAAAATAACCCTCTATGCACATTCAAGCTGTTATTACCACTCAGTGATAATTTATACTGAGCACGGTGTAGTTGTGTTGCACTGATGGTTGTTGAAGTTTATTTCTATGAGAGCTTGATAAACAGGCATGTGCAGAACTTATTTTCTGTAGCCCTCTCCCCATCCTAAAAGTGTTTCAACGTGTCAAAGACAGGGGTGTGTTGTTTTGATCATCCTGTCAAGAAGTCAGTCATTACTGTCATAAGTCTGTGTTAGAAGTTGTGGGGGAGTGGGCTAGGATGTAGATGTTGCACTCATAACAGGAATTTCCTGAAACTGTGTATATTCTTTGAAAGATTCTGTCGAACTAAAGATACGATTGCCTGAAAATTTCAGGATTTTACGGAAGTGAGTCACTCTTAGTTCGTAACACATCCTCAGACTGTAACGATCATCACAGAAGAAGAAGAAGAAGAAGAAGAAGAAGAAGAAGAAGAAGAAGAAGAAGAAGAAGAAGAAGTAGTAGTAGTAGTGGTAGTAATAGTAGTAGTAGTAGCTGGAACTCACTGAGAGATGCGTCTGGAGTTGTTGCTCGCAGCTGATGGCCGGCGGATGGTGGACATGCGATCGTTGTGTTGACGGAGGGCGTTGACTGTGAACCCGTACAACACCACCAGACTTGTTGTCACAGACACAAAGGTCAGTCCCAAGACAACTGCCCAGACGATCAGCAGAATTTCGTTGTCCTGGATGGCGCATGCGCACGAACACACAAACACACACACATGAGAATATGAGATACTGATACATAAGTATCAGGAAGCATCAGCATAACCATAAGTACAGTACTCAGGAAAAGACTGCCACCCCACCCAGTCATCTGTCACCCGTCCTTACTGCCAACATTTCATAAATTTGACTTTTTTCTTGAACTTTCTTCTAACATGGATTAGGAATCAAAGGTCAAAGAGTCACAGTGAGCTCTCAAATGTAATTATCAAGTTGTGTTGGCTGTGCTTTGTTGCACTGAGTAAAATCTCTTTTTTTTTAAATTTATGAGTGAGAGAATCTTTGCTACTAATTCATCTCAATGCTACACGCAGCAACATCTGTTCGAGAGAGGAGGATGGGAGGAGGAAAAGAGAAATAAAGAGAGATGCTACTCACATTATGGAGGATGAAACAGTAGTAGATGGTGGCGGGACTTTCATCTCCCCCATATGTAACCATGTGTCGACCAAATATCCAGATGCCAGGTATACTCAGTATTATTCCGAGAATCACGCAGGCAGTCGTCAGCTTTTTGGCCAAAGCCAGCTTCACCTGTACAAACAACAGTCAGCAGATGTTAACAATAGAATTTACTTATCCTTTGCTAGTTTATTTCTTTATTTGTTTATTTAATGTTATGCGGTTTTTTGGGGGTTTTTACTTTCAACTCATCAAAATAATTGTAAATGTATGTGATTATTTTGCATTGATGTAGTACATATAGTTACAGACATTTTGTAAAACTGTGAGACACCGGATTTTTATTTTCAGTAAACATTTCATTAACATTTTACTTTTACTGCCTTCAGCATGAGGATTAGGCACGACAAATTGTTTGCCTGCCTAACTTTTGTATTTGTTTTTTGTTTGAGTGTTTACTCGTATTTTTTTGTATTTTGTTTGTTTACTTTTGTGAATGTTTTGTTTGCTTCTTTGCTTTTTGTTTGTGTTGTTTTTTTTATAAAGATTTTGTTTCTCTGTTTGTTATTTTGTAATCTTCGCTTGTTCTTTTGATGTTTCGTTTTTGTTTTTGTTTGTTTCTTACTTTGGTTTTTTTTTTTTTTTTTTTTTGCTTGTTTTCTTGTTTTTCCGTTGTTGTTTTTTCTTTGTTTTGCTTGTTTGTTACTTTGTTGTCTTTATTGATTTTTGTTTGTTTTGTTGCTGGTTTTTTGGTTCTCGATTGCTTCTTTCATTTTTTTTAGCTTGTAGTTTTAAGTTGTTTGGGTCTGTCTGTCTGTCTGTCTGTCTGTCTGTCTGTCTGTCTGTCTGTCTGTCTGTCTGTCTGTCTGTCTGTCTGTCTGTCTGTCTTATTTCATGTGACCTGAGATCGCTGCGGGTGGCAAAGTTTCTGAAGCGGTTGGCGGCGATGACGACGAGGACGCAGGCGGAGGCGATGGCGTGAAGATGGCGAGGAAGGACGTGCAGCGACAGGCCGCCATGAAGTGCGGGGTCCTGTCGTTGAACGTGATGACCAGCAATGGCGGCATGGCGACCAGCAGGTTGGACATGTCCAGCCACGCCAGGGCCTGAGTGTGGGGAACAATGAGAACATACAATGACATTACTCGTGATGACACATGGACTGGCAGTGCGTTTGATGGCTGCCCACTGACATGTGAAGAAACTACATGACAAACACATGGCTCAACATGTTGCTATATTATATGTGTGCCTGTCTGTATGTGACGTAAGTGAAAGCCGTTACCATCTTGGTGAGTCTCAACAGATTTTGCGCCTCACTGAACTTTACAGGGATCCCCAACTACACTACTATCTTTGTCCAAGGAAGTACGAGCAGGGAAATCCGTCGTGCATGCTGAGACGATGGAATAAACGGGACGGGATGACAGCGTGATGACTCAGTTTACTGATAACTATAAGGCTAGGCTACTTTGCATGAAGCTGTAGAAAGAACTTTCTGTTTGGACAAACTGTGACCGGTAGCAACGCCTGCAGTTGTTTTTTTTTTTTTTTTTTTTTTTGTTTTTTGGTTTTTTTTAGGTGGGGTGGGATGTTTTGCACAAATAAACAACTGACCTTGATAAAGAAGCTGAAGATGGAGCCTCTCCAACGACAGTGTGTGATGTAGAGGACGAGTGCGTTGCCCACAACGCCGACAATCATCATGATGGGGATGACGATGAGTTCTGCCCCGCGCCACTTAAACAGCGGGTAGTTCTCCTCAGGTCTGCTCTCCTCCATATTCACCGGCACCTCTGGTGCGACCCTCCACTAGTGGCTAAAAGAAGGGCGGTTGATGAGGAACTGATTGAAGTACTCGGGCATGATAAACACCGGGGTCAGGGGACAGACAGACTCCACCAGTACTATTCAGACTCCGACAGGGATATTCAATATTTCACATAACTATGTCTTTCCTTTGTAAAAAATAAATAAATAAATAAATAAAAATATGAATTATTGTTGTGCTTTTTAAATAAGTTTGGGGATAAAGAAAAGCATTTTTTTTCTTGGGAGTCTAGCATTGAATGCTGTTTATGTGTGCGGTGTGGTTCTCGTTGTCATGCCCGCCATTCCATCTCAGAGAAGGGTGAGACTGATTCCCGATCAGTACACCCATAGTCAGCGGTCAAACCGGGATGAGGGCGCTCCAGCACGACAGAAATGGAGGTTTTCCTTCATTACAGATCGTCTCCACTCGTTAAGCCGATACACACCGACTCGAGCCTTGTGTCAAGAGTGGAATGGATGCTCAGTACTCCTCTCTTACAGCCGGTAGTTCGGCAAGGGGGTGGGTGAGCGGAAGCTCTCCTTCATCACCGGCAAAGAGACAGGAAGAGGAAGGTGAAGCTAACGAAGTCGATCTGAACAATATGCTTTTGGAGGGGATGGGTGGGCTGAGCAACTTGATTGTTGTGACAGTATCCGAGAACACGAGTGTCCCTTTGAAAAATGCTGTAGTCACTGTTGTAGCTACCGTCCCCACTTTAATTATCTTTCCAGAGAAAGAAAAAATACCGGCTATCTAGTCAAACACTAAGAATAAAGCATATATTGACAGCAGATTAGAAAACTTACAGATTCAACATACAGCTAGACATCCGAAGATGAAACTAAACCAATAAAATGAAGCTTCAAGAAGCTTATTGGCTAAGGGTTACTAAGCTGCTGATGGTAATTTCTTGGTAGTAGCAGTAATGATGATGATGATGAGGAGGAGGATGATGAGGATGAGGAGGATGATAGCAGTTTTTATATATCAAATAGTACTTACACGTTCATTAGCAAATACTGACAAATGAAAATCGCTTGCAGCAGGAGACAGAATCTAGATCATGGATGCAACGAACGCTGGGTTCAGCATCTGCACGACCATTCGTGCGAAATATGCCGAGACACACAAATATTCCAATGTCTTTGTTTCAAGACTCTTCGCCGATCTTGCAGAAAGGTTGATTTTTGTTAAACAATATCAAACAATTTCACACTCGAATGGTCAACTGCAGCACTCAGCACACGTGACGTGACGTCACACCCACCGACAGCAAATTAAGAGGACGCCTGCTTGCACGCTTTCCCTGAAACCCAAGGTCCAAGGCAATTTTCTGAAGCGTCCATGCAAAATGCCAGTCAGATGCCTCCAGAAAATCCCTCCAAGCAAATTCTTGAGTATGATGATTCGCTTCAGCAGCAGCTCGATGCTCCGTCCTGCTGCCCGGTCTGTTCTCACCCAACGGTCGGTTCTGTCCGCAGGTCAACGTTCAGGACCAGCGAGCGAGAATGAACATCACGAAGCATCTGTTCGCTGTCAACCCTCGTAGAACACCGCGAGAATTGTTCTTATTTGATACTTATGAGCCCTTCCGCTGCGTCAGCCCTTCCGGTTCCTGTGGAGACGATGCGCATGAAGCCAGCGGGGCGGCGCTCTCTCCACTGACATTCGGTGAACGCTGTGGGGCAGCTTTCCGTGACTACAGGGCATTAGGATGCTTAAAGTAGACACTTCCGGCCAGTAGGTCTCGACGACTGTGACCCAGAACCAAATCGTGTACAATTCAGTTAACGCTGACAGAATAGGTCGTGCTGCAGCGCCCTCCATCTCTCTACCTACGGATGTGCTCAGCGTCTGACGGAATGACCTGCCAAGTGGTTCACCCAGTCAAGCAGAAGCAGCTTTGTGCGCAGGTTGTTAGCTCTCGTGAGAGTTCGAACATTTCTGATAAAACAAGTTTTTACTTTGGGAAGAACTGCATGCTGGAAAATAAAAGATATTCAACCTTTCATGATAAAAGATTGCTACACAGTAGTATCGGTCTCTGTGCTTTCTTGGAGTTTATTTATTTATTTAAGAATGTTAAAGGGAAAGAAATTAAAAATCGAGACGTAAAGTTTCAAAACAACTATTCTCAAGCCTGGCGGAGGGAGTAGAAGATGCGTAAAATGGAGAACTGGCGCTTGGGAGTAGGGGGTGAGGTGGGATGTTAGGCAACGGTATCCTGGTGTGTCGTCGGATTGCCGTTGACACTCCGATTATTTAGGGCGCATATAGGGTCTAAAGGAAGGTCCATGCAACGTGGCATTGTGGGACCGACTTGTGAGCCAGTCTGTGAACACTGGAGCATCGAGAGATGAGGGCTCAAGCTGAAAAGGAGATATATAACAATGTGTTCCTGTTTCTTACAGAGATTACTATAATGCAGTCCTCTAAATTCGTAAGGCGCAGTTTGAGCTCGCAACCGAAGAAATAAGCCGTTTATTTTCTGTCCTCGCTGACGTCACACAGCCCGCTTGTCACAGCCTTTACTTCACCTTTAATAGCGCTGTAGGGTTGATGTATCTACCTATCATCATATGCAGGATTCTGTTGAGCTGACTTCACAAGGCTTGTACACTGTCCGAGCACTGTGCAAGGTGGGGACAGAGAGCCGTTAGTCATCAGACCCGTGCATTGTAACCAAGCATGGAATGTACACGCACACAAAGCCACTACACGATAACCATAGTCACTACCAACGCACAAATCAGCTAAGAACTGCTGTTTGAAATTTAGGAGAGGGCTTATGACAAAAGAACACTATTACTGTATTAACACATACTAAACAGACTTACCTACAAGACACATTTCTCTCATTTCTCTGTTACTGAACATACAACTACGCAGTAGGTGCATGTACACGAAAGAATAGGATGCCAACAGTTTAGTAACAGTAATACTTCAGCAAATCAAGCCACATCAGTGGCAGATTGATTCGATATTGTGCGCACGCACTTTTTTATTTAGGTAATATTGCGTCATTAAATAAATGTAGATAATGAAAATCAACTTGTAAGCTTACTATGATATTTGGAGAAAGCTAATCTACGATCCCAGTTAAATAGTAAGGGGTCTGGACAGGTCCTCTAAACGTCTGCCCTGAGTCCGTGCTGGCCCTCGGTGTTCCTGGGCAGACACCAAGGAAAGTAATTTCATCGGTTGCTAAGGTCTGACAAACGTAGCTTTGATGACGTCATCGGTCTCAACGGCGTTGTGTTCATTGGTTGATTTTGCTTTGTTCTGGGTGTTTACATAGGTTACTATAGCTTATTCTAGATTTATATAGGTTTTTTTTTCTTTGATCGTGTAATCTTTGTAGCTTCCCTAATTCGCTGACTGATGCAACTTTTGTGATGTTTACTTGATGTTGTCTTTGTGATTATATTCTTTAAAGACGTGTTTGTTGTCTGTATATGATGTGTAGTGATATTACATGGATTATTAACATTTATTATTATTATTATTATCATTATCATCATCATCATCATCATCCACCATTATTATTATTATTATTATTATTGTTCTTGATTTTCTAATTTTATGTGAAATAAAGGACTATCTAGTTTCAGTGACAAGGTCTGCCACTTACATTATGGTGTCGAGAAAGTGCACACATCGGCTAGGTGAAATATGAAATGCTACTTCTATTATTTTACCCATCATCATCATGATCATCTATATATCTTCATGCACGTTTTACAGATAAATTGCAGGATAGATCTATAAAACAAGTTCCACTTGGTATGAAAGTATAATTTTTATTTTTAAAACATTAGTACCGTTTCTTCGATCCTGCCAATAATTCAAGAGTCTGTCGGTATTTTGAGACCAAATTCTACTCCGAATTATTAAGAGATAGAACAACAACATTCAAGTATAACTGATCTCGATAAAGTACATTTTAAACACAAAAAACTCCATCAAGCGAACATAATCACTGTAGTACCAAGTGTAAACATCGAGAAGCAGACCTGCACTTTGCGCCCTCGTCCTGTCTCAGTTCCAGCTGTTACAATTGTTTACTTTCCCGCTCAGAATCTTCCACTTACATACTAAAAGACAGAAAGACCTATGCCAGGGAAGTAATATAGAATGTTCTACATCCCCTATTCGTACAGAAATTTGTAAATACAAATATTGTATGCCAACAAAGTAAAATCATAAGAGCTAGTGAATAGCAAAAAACTAAATAACTTTTAAATGTGTTCCTTTTCTGAGCCCCAAGCTACTTGAACTGGAGAGTAAGAATGAACATGATGCAGGATGGCAATGGACCACTGGTATATATACAGGAACACAGATATTTTAAAACATGTGCAGAATCACCCTTTTTTCCGAAGTTTCTCTTGTTTGACAAAGTGCGATATGATTACCTAGAAGATCTTACGAATTTAACCATGATTTTTCACGAACATCTTACATAATACAGCGCAGTTGCTCTCCATTGTGAAACCTTGTGATCCCACACGAAAAATTGTCTTTACAATAACATTGGATGAAGAAAAAAATGGTCACACTGTAGAATTGATAGCACAGTGTATACAACGAAGAGAAAGCAGTCATACTCGTCACGAATGAACAAAGTGTGGCTGTTAGTCTGCTAATGTAATTTGAACTCAGTGTCAGCTGAACACAGCAATGAAATAATCAGGTTTTATACAGTGTAATAGAATATCCCTGTCTGAAAATAAGCGACCAAACACAAAGTCAAAAGAAAACTTCAGCAATGGTAAACAAATTATTTCCAGCCAGCAGTCTCTGATGGAAGAGTTCAGGATGGTAATGTTTATTAAACGGTCCAAGGGGATAGCGTGTAAACACCAATCTGGGAACTTGTAATCAAACAGTCCAGTCTGGCAACGAATGCTGAAAAAGTTTACTTAGGCAGTGTTATAAAACAATTCAGTCTGACAGCCTGTGATCAAACAGTCCATAAAGTCAGTGTCTCGTGGTTTCAATGAAAAGTTGGTAATGTTTTGTTGAAACAATGCAGACTGACAACAAAGATAATATCTCTCATATCTCATCAACCACAAGTATTGATCTGATACTTCTTTTATTAAAAAAATATTTGTCTTCCTTCCTGATCGGACTCCAAATCCTCTCAGCACAGTCAAAACAATTATCTTCATGGAGGATACCTAGAGACAACAGGCCTGGCACCATCATCACACCAAAGGCATCCAGAGCAAGACCTGGACAATGTCACCCACTCTCCGAATGGTTGGAGAGTTCGCTGACGGTTGTACTGTCCTTCCGCTGGACGCTGAGCATCTGGCGACAGGGCAGGTGTGTGAAGAGCTTGCTGCACTCCTGGCGGAAGCGCTGGGATGTCAGACTGTAGATGGCGGGGTTCGCGGTGTTGCTAAGCAACGGGATGAGTTTGGCGAAGTCGAAGAAGGCCTTGGCCACGGCTCCCATGTCGAACCTTCCAGACGTGTTGGTGACGGACAGAACGACCGTGACGAGGTAAGGGGCATAACTGGCGAAAAATACCACCGTGACAGCGATGAACACCTTGGCGTGCTTTCTGTTTGAGAAAAAAAAAAAAAAAAAAAACAGAAATCAGGTTTCCGTTTATTTTTTCAATAGTGTTTAATTCATTATATATATTTTTTATTCCACAGAGAGAGAAGAACCTAAAAACCTGTATACAACCTGTAAATGTCTTATTTATAAACATTTAATTTTCAGACATTTCAGAATTAGGATGCTAATTATAGACTTCTTTGAATATGAAATACACACATTAAGTGTATTTTATTTTTGTTTTTACAAAGTATAAACGCTATAAATATGTCAGGAATAATTAGGCAGATGGAACACGTGTTAGGCTACAATTTCACAAGTTAACCTAAAAGAACCTAAAAAAAAAGTTCCCAAACGAGACTGTTAAAAATGACCCTAATGAACGCAGACAAAAGGATCCAAGCGTTTATTAATGCTTCATATAACACCTACAGACAGACAATGGTAGTGATACTGCCTCTCGAGAGATAAGTCTGGAACTAAAGCTGCTTACCTTTGAGTAAGTCAGACTCAGCCTGCTTACCTAGAGACACGTTTGGAGCTTATGCTTGCTTGCGAGGGTCGGCGGGCCATGGACACTCGTCTGAAGTTCTTCCTGAGAGCCAAGACCGTGAAGCCATACAGGACGAGCAGGCTCGTGGATATCGCCATGAAGAGAACGCCGAGGATAACAATCCATGAAATCAGTAAGGTCGAGTTGGCCTGTCCCGGGACATTCAGCACAAACACATTGGCTTTCAGTACAGACTCGACTTTAGTTCTTGTTGTTGTTGTTTTGTTGTTGTTGTTGTTGTTGTTGTTGTTGTTGTTGTTGTTGTTGTTGTTGTTGTTGTTGTTACAGGTGTGTCTAACGTGTTTGCTTATCAACGCTGCGTTGGACTGAAGTAAAGATAAAAAGGAAGGAACGAAAGATGGTAATTATATTGGATAAGTGGATGAATGGAAAGAAAGAAAACAATAATTAAGAGAGAAGAATGGAAATGGCAGGAAAAGAAATAAAGACAGAAGAAAGCAAGCAAAGAAAAGGAGCAGGACAAAGACCTCCAAGAAGGATGTATAAATGTTTATATTGATTCATTGTGCACGTGCTTTCTATACCCTTCCTGGCAGTCGCTTCCATCCTAACGAAATCTTTTGTAGAATTCGGATAGATGGTCAGATAAGCAGACAGGTTCATAGGGAAGAAAAATAGTCACGTGATGGCTGTGGAGGTAGGAGGGCACTTCAATAGACAGACCAGCATGCGAGGAACTATTGCCCGCGATGGGCGCGTGATAAGACCGTAGTCGCACTGCTCGCCCCCTGCCCACGTGAAAGGTGAGCTGCACGTGCCACACTCACGTCGTTGCGGACGAAGCAGTAGGAGATGCTGACTGGGTGCACGTCTCCGGTGAAGGTGACTGTGTTCCGCCCGAACACCCACAGTCCCGGGATGCTCAGCGCCAGCCCCAGAAGAATGCAGGCTGTTGACAGACTCCTGGCCAGCGGAAGTTGGATCTGTAACAGTATCCAAACCTACACCAGCTCGCCTACAAGGATGTTGGACATCGTTTGTGATGTCTTCTAACAATTAATTTGTTTCAATAGGCATTTTTTTTATTAGAATGTGCGTGTAAAAAATTTTTTCTGTAGTAACCCGACTTTGCACGAACCTTCTGTTGACTAACTTGACCTTATGAGTCTTCCTTGATTACCTCCATTCACTGATTTGGTTTCAAGACTAATTCACTAACCTTCCCTTTATCAGCCTTTCATTAGTAACCTGAACTTTATGTCTTCCTCGACTAAGCTATCGCGTTTTTGACGAACCTGTCGTTTGTGAGTCTGACACAGCTTTCTGAAGCGGTCCGCGGCGATGACGACGAGGAAGACGGCCGACGAGAAACCCGTGACGAGAGCGACGAAGGTGGTGAACCCACAGGCTGCTGTGAAGTGCGGGCTCTGGTCGTTGACGGTGATGGCCAGTAAGGTCGGCATGGCCAGCATCAGGTTAGTCAAGTCCAGCCAAGCCAGAACCTGACAAAACACACACAAACACACACACCATCGTCTCTTGACTAAAACAACTTTGAAATTTAAGTCTGGTACGAGCTAGAAGCTTTTAAATGTTGAGGTAATCATTTAAGGGAAGCTAGTATTATTGTTAAACGAGAGTCGGTGACTCCCTGCATCCCTGCCCAGACCAGTTATCAAGGGAGGCGATTGACGTGCTTGTCCAGCAGCGTCACGGTGATGGCCCTTTAAGAACTTTCGTGTGCGGGAAGAAAAAAAAACCAACTTCACTGTGTTTCGCTGCACGAAAATTAATGTTTGGCTGTCCCTTTGAACTGGAAGAATTATCACTCTAGTCAAGAAGCATGACGAGTGAATAACAGTGTAACACAGGTAATAACAAGCAACACATCACGCTTGGTTGCTGATCAGGTCCAGCAATGCGTGTCTGTTGTCTTCCTTCACAACATCTCCACCTCCTACAGAGGAGATTCACTCGTGTGTGCTCGTGCGAGATATCATGTACCAAGATAGAAGAATGGACAGACACACAGACAAACTAATAATTGTAACTAAATAGCTATACCATCATGCTAGACAAGAGATAGCTACTCCTCTTAATCCTTCTTTCTACAAGGATCAGAAACTGATTGATGCCTGGAGTTTTCTCGGTAATCAACTTCGGCCAATGATTGATTAGACAACAAGCAATTATCAAATGTTGATTTCTTTTTGCAGTAAGTTTAGGGGGAAGAGAACTGATCTGAAAACTCCAGTCTGACCAGAAAACCGACATTTCACCAATCAAACAATGTGTGTGAAAGTAATGCAGAAGTTTTTTTGTCCAATATCGTATTCCTCATCCCACACCGCATTGTAAGCCCCAGAGACTACATTTATCACATCAAGGTGAGTGTAAAAATATTTTAGTGGCTTGAATGTAATATGTGACTAGCTTTGCTGTTCGCATGTGTGTGTCGATACTTACATTGATGAAAAATGTGAAGAGTGTTCCCTTCCAGCGACAGTGGGTGATGTACAGAACAAGGATGTTGCCTAGGATTCCGACTGTAGTCATAATCGGGAATGATCATTAGCTCTGCCCCATGCCACTTGAAGAGGTCTGGTGTGTCTTCCTCTATAGGTGTAGTGGAGGTCACAGAGGAGTCCATTTCTCTCTCAAGAACCTAGCCAAGGCAAGAACGAAAGAGAAAAATCACAACAGTTAGATGATATAAACAATGAGATATTTCAACCGATAGTTATGCAAAATGTATGGCAATAATATTTTACAATGGCCTATATTCAATTATTCAAAAATAAATTTCGGTAAATTTAATTAAGCAAAAAAAAAAAAAAATAAAAATTAGTTGTTCTGCGAAGAGTCTGGGAAAGGTCAGTTCTGCGAAAATGTTAAGTGGACTCGTCTTTCGTCGCAAAGTATTAAAGGATTACAGAAAGTAGTTGGCTGTATTCCCTTTGCCGGAATTTGTTTCTAAAGATGGACATGATTACTATGAGTCTAGCGGATAAGTAGGATTAAGATAACACTAGAACAACTAACTGGCTTCCTATGCTCTAGATATTATTAATCATGGCAAATATGTGTGGCCAAAATATCGTTTGTGCGCGAATGCATATAAATTTTATAATAAATAATATTAATAATAATATTTATTCAGTTTTGGGGAGGCCATATGGCCATATCCACATCACAAACTGCTGGTTACATGCATGACAACAGTGGGTGGCTGTACAAGATCAACATTTCAATTATGTTTGAGGTTTGAACTTAATAGTAAACAATATAATGACATTAAATGATGAGTGATTATATGTACACTCCCGATACTACAGGACAGAAATGCAAAATGCTATTAACGATGCTTTCTGAACTGTTGTTTTTCTTCATACATTCGTCTGGTCTTTCCAGCCAGCCAGCCAGCCAGCCAGCCAGCCAGCCTCTGTCCGTCTGTTCGTTAGTCTGTTTTTCTATCCTCCCACCTCTCTGTCTCCTTCAAATGGCTGAAGTCTTTGTCGCTGTTCAGTTTTCCGAGTTTTTCCTGCACTAACTTCCAAGTGGTATCTCAGGAAGTTGAAATACTTCCCTGTAGACTGAACCACCGAACCACTCCATCCTATGAGGAGGCCTACAGTTGTGGGTCATGCCATACTTAACAACGAACTTTGGTGAAAGAAAAAACGCGTTAAAGATAGAGAGATTTAAAAAAAAGGAATGGAAAGTCCATTTAAATTGAACCAGAAGATGTGTTTTTTCCAGATGTCTTACCATCTTTGGTAAAACTTTACTTTTTAAGTATAATTTTGTGTTGTTTTGCTAAAATGTGTTGGTTAGAACATGCTAAATTTTAAAAAATAAATAAGTTCCGTTTGTGCTTTGGGAATGATCTGCTAGCAGTGAAGTTAATTTTCTTGCAAGCCGGATTTGCTGCAAAACGGATGTACTAACAGGATCTCATGCTAAAATGTGTTGGTTAGAAATATCAAATTTTGTAAATAAATAAAATGTGTTGGTTAGGACAAGTCAGATTTTGTCTATAAATAAAATGTGTTACAACTATGTGCACACCAGGCAAGGCATCCGAAATCACACATTTCGAAGATCGAAGTATCTGAATGATGTGAACAACAAAATCCAAACAACAAAAAGTTCATGCTTTATTTGAAGAAGTAAAAGTCACTTACCGGCTAAGAAGACCCCTGATGACTGAATTTCAACTATACTTCACTTCTCCTGATTACAACAGCTCCGCCCTGACAAACACCACGCCCAGACGAAGCTTTTCACACTCGAGTGCTCGAGTTCTGAAGTTCATGAGGTCAACAGGCAGCCTGCTGGTAAATGTAGTTTTGGGAACTGAGGAAAAGATTTTATGAAGGGTCTTTAGTATAGGACGGTAATGAGCAGATTGGATTGTGGCGAGTCTTCTCATTCTATTTTTGTTTACAATTAAAATACAAATAAAACAGTTTCAATCGTCCGCAAGAACACGTTTTTAGCTGAAAACCCTTACCACGAGATTTCCTATGCAATATAAATATCAGAAAACAATAGTATACATTTAATACAAACATTCGACATAAAAGTACAATGAGACTTTATACGCAATAAATTCTGAAAATAAACCATACAAATGTCTGACAGAAAGCAATGCAAATATCTGACTGAAAAAGAATACAAAAACTTTGTACACAAAAACAAACAACTTACTGAAAGTACCGCAGGACTTTATACGGTATACAAGCATCCAACAGAAAACATTACAAGATTTTATTACAAAACTGTACAGGCTGTAATCGTGGACTGACAAAAACATGAGGCGTTGCACCCAATACTAATGTCCGACTGAGAAAAAAACTGATTTTTTTAAATACATGATGCAAAGTATTTACCTGCTGTAAAAAAAAAAACTAGAAGGCTTTACATGCAAGACAAACCTGCAAATATTCTAGTATAGGAACTCAACCCCACGTCTGATGAGACTTGGACATTAGCCTCTCTCCAACTCCAGTCGGACATTTGCCAGCAGCTCGGCCAGAATGAACACTGTTGTAGGTTAAACTGTGTGTATCCCAATTACCACAATTAAGCAGGATTAACTTCTATCACTGGTCCCACTGAAGCGAGTCAAATCCTACTTGACTGACTGGCGGCTGTCGTCCTTTGAACACAGGCTGGAGGGGGCTTCCACGATGACCTGTTTCCAAAAAGCTTCTAGAACTAATCAGATGCCATTGTAGGAGGCACGACGACCATGGTATTTTAAAAGCATGCCAATCAAATTCTACTTTTAAATTATGAAAAAAATCTTACTTTTTTACATGAAATTGTAGGAGTTTAAACGCACCATGCAAAAATTACTGGTCGTAGTGCCACTTCCTCTGGTAAAGATGAAGGTCAAACAAAATCAACTTCTCGGTCCAGCATCTTGATGCAAGCTCCAGCAGCACTAGTGTTGTGTGTGTGAAATTTATCAAAATCTTGTACATACATAATTAGCATTTAGAAACGAGAAGAGGGAATCTGTCAATCTCTTCCTTCCCATGCCCCAACCCCCATCCGTCCCGTTCGAAGGGCCAGTGAGCAGTCAGCTTGAGGTCTTCTGTCTTTCCTGTGACACACTTTCTCCATGTCCTGACCACAACCGGATAAATCTTTGGCGAGCTGGCTTCACTCATGTGTTTGAGGTTTCCTTTCTCGTGGTCTGTGGTGTGAGCTCTTTACAGGCCAAGGGAATCCTCAAAGCAAACATCGGATCGAGTTTTGAGACAGTAAGAGGTATACCCCCCAAAGATTCCCCATAGTGATTATGTCATCGGAAGTAAGTGACTTACTGTGTCTAAGAAGCCAAACCTGTCCTCTCGCAGACCTTATCATCCCTGATACATGTTGACGGGCAAGACAACATTTCATGAACCGAGCGAGCCTCCTGCTGTAAAGAACACCAGAAGTTTTTCATTGAATCCTTGGTAGAAACAAAGGGACAGTAGAATTGGTTTTTTTTTCTAAGGTTTCATCCAAGGTTCTTCCAGTTCAGCTGAGGCATTGACAGCAAATGATTTGGTTGTCAGGTCCATCCACGAATACCCTGAACGGTTTCAATAAGGGCCTGGAAATGTAAGCTTCTGGCAGTAATATGACTGTCTCAGCAGAAGTAATGTATTACTGATTACACCGAGAGGTGTGAACCTGGACTTCCATGTTTCCACACTCTTCCTCAGTTTAGAAAAACAGAATAACGAAACTAGAATGCTCTTCTTGAGATTCGTCGTTGTCTCAGTTTACTGCTTTTTGGGGGAAAAATTGTATTTAGTTGATTTTCATCCTGTTAAATTTCAAGATTAAAGTATTGTCCTTTTATTTACTATTTATTATTATATTCTACTTATTGGTTCAGCCAGTGGTGGATGAAAATGCTGGTAAGTTTAGTCGCTGAATAGAGAGTGGCAGTCTGTAGACAAGGAAGTTTTCATCTCGAGAATCTCGTCCCACCGGCAACATCTGTACGAATCTGTGATTACATCGCATCCTCTTTCTCTTCCGTTCACAGGCTAACAATATTAAATCTTTGTCTGTCTGCCAGGTCCCGTTATTCATTCGTAATAATACTAGGATATTTCGCATGCGCGCGCGCGTGTGTGTGTGTATGTATGCGCGCGCACGATTGTATCAATGGAACTTGCTCTTCTTCTTTTTTCATTTAATGCTTGCAGCATCCAGTTATAGATGATGATCGCGTAGTACAGGTGTTTCCCTCAAGGGTAAGAAATTGCGAGTGGTTCACCGTGTCTAAAAATGGCACCCCAGAGCCGACATTACATTCAGTGAAAGTTTAGAACAGTTGAACGTGTTGTCCGTTCCAACCACACAGCCACAGGTGAAGTCTTTGAATTAACCCTGAGCAAAAACATCCTTTCACCTGCTTATACCTGCAGAGGATAACTCCAGCTTCCCTCGTTATTGTATCCCCTACATGGGAATTCCATCGCTTTTTTCCATCGTTCATCTTCTTTCTTTCCTAATTTATTCATTTATTTGTTAGGCATGGACCTTCATTTTTGTTTTCTGAACATGACCACAAAACCTATGACAAGGGAGGCAAAATGGCGTACCGGAAGTGCCCAAAGTCCAAGAAATAAACTGTCGCGGAGCGTCAACGTTGACAAAAGGGAGGTGACTGTGAAATTCTTTGTGGCCCATTAGAGCGAGGGGTGAAGCGCTCGGGTGAACGACATCTCAGTTCCAGCTCTACGGTGATCGCCTCCAGTCCCAGTGCAATCAGCCAGGGACCAGCGCCGTGAGTAAAACATTCGCGAGTGTGAAGATATGAGGGTGTTGTCAGTACCCGGCGTGCTGACCACCTCACACTACTTTGCCCTCCTTGTATTACTGTTTCTAGCCTGAAAGCTTTCACAGCCTCATGATGATAATGATTAATGATGAAAAGGGATTTAAATTTGTTCGTTTTAGCCTCTTTATTTTTCAAGTGTTTTAGTCTCATCTAATAGCTGAATGCCCAGGATTACTCTGAAAAACAAACAAACAAACAAACAAACAAACAAACAAACAAACAAACAAACGAGAGACTTGGCAAGAATACTTCACTGAGATCAGGTGAAGGCAAAGATGATGCTGGTCAAGGGTGGTCATTATTTTCATCAAAATGGTATATGATAATGTATTTCTCTTTGTACTAGAGGCACAGCATCCTGATCAGTCCTACCATTCCTCATCATCAAAATGTTTTTTCTAAGCGCAAATGTGCTGAAAGTAAGACGACTCCAATTTTCCCCTTTAATGAGTCTAAACGATTACCTTTGTTGCTGTTTTTTTAATAATCAAAGAAGCTTTCATACTCGTTTTTCTAATTTTTTTTCACAATTGTTACTCTTCTTTTGACAGTTATTTATTTAAATGTTTATGTGAGGTACAATTTAAAAAAAGCCTTCTCTTTCATTTTGTGTTTTGCTGGATTCTGCATTGTAGTTTGCTGTTGATGAGTCTTCGTCTGTCATACACCTGCGATTTGTGTAAATGTGCATATTGTGTATATAACACTCCAACATACAATGACAGTCAGAACTGATACCAGACTTCCTTTGTTCGAAACAATCACCCCACCCTACCCTACCCCACATTTTTCAAACACGACAGAAGATTTGTTATTTCCCCAGCACGGTGCTCGTCAGTGTAATCTTGCAAACAATTGCTGTTCTTCCGGCTATTTAACTTTTTTGTCAAATTCTCATTTCGTCTCACAGCTGCGTTATATTTTCTGGTCCTGGCTCAGCCAACAAACGCTCCTCCTGACCGTTGTACGATTCCCAAGCTAAACATCGCACATCTGTATTAATTAGCCGCTGCTCAGCATCCCGGGATTTCGTTTCACTGAGCTGGCGTCAAGACAAAACAGCCGACGGTTCCCAGGAGAAGCTCTCCATTTGGTTATCATAGAGAAATATAGCTTCTCCCCACCATCGTGCAGGTCCAGAGGCAGGGGCAATTTATTCGATTATGACCCTCGAGCAAGGGGAGACCACTCGCGTGCGTAGGAGTGGGGTAGGAACGAAGAGCTGCCTGATGGGGGATGGAGAGATCGTTTGTCGGTGGGGAACGAAGAATACGAAGCCAGTTGCGTCTTTCGCCGACCTATGGCGGGTGCACGCGCGAGAGAGAGAGCGCACACGGTCAGGGAACGCACAGAAGGAAGGTAGACATGTCAGTGGCGGAGAGAGGTCCTAGCTGCTCGCCGTGTCCTCCGGATGGGCTCACCTCCAAGATCAGGTAACGATCCTTTCTCTCTCTTTTTTTCGAAATTTCAAATGAAAAAAAAAAATACAGAACCACTGACTGTGGTTTTAGAGTTCAGTGTCTGGACCGACTGCTTTTATTTTTCCAGAATTTACTATTGTAAATCTCTCGGCTTTGCTGAGAAACGAATGATTTGTTCCTGATCTTTTCGTGCCCTTTTCTTTTAAAAAATTCTGAGGTATTTTTTTTAAAGGAGGCTTGATGGACAAAAAGAGCTTTTTGATGTTTTTTTTCTTATCTTTTGTTTCCTTTTATCTTTCGAATTTTATTTCCTTTTTTCCGAGTCTGCGCTCTAGCGAGAATGCCACGTTGTTTACTTTAAGGGGAGAGGGAGAGGGAGAGTTTGACGAAGCAACTGGTGTAGCTGTCTGTTTAAGAGTTTTCGCCCAGCACGTGTAGACCTCGACAAGGCAGGACGAGCAGTCAACAAACGAACATAGAGAATAGTTTGGTTTGCTGAACTTTGGGTTTGGGTCTTTCATGTCGGAGGCGTATGACGGGTGAGAAGGGAGGAGATGCCAGACGGCCAGCATCATAAAACTTCCGCCGAAGGGAGCGAGAAAAGGAAGAGATACAAACGTGCTGACAGACGACCGCCACGATCAATAGCTGAGAGATCAAGAAATCGACAGGACGTGAATGCCATGCCTTGCACGCGCTCTTTTCGCTCTGCACGTGCTTTGCCTCCTCATCCCCCAGCATCATTCTTTGTCCTCCTCACCCAGCCTCTCTGTCTTTGTCCCTCTCTCTCTTTCGTCTACATTCCCACTTCATCCCCACCGCCTCATGTTGCAACCACATCACGGTCATGTGTTCTTTTTTTCAACACATCAAACGATCTGTTCGTGGACTTTCGAGTATTATTCGGAAAATGATTGCTGTTTAAAGGAAATAAAAAATAAACACACACACACACACTTCAACAAACAGAATCCTGAAGGATGCCAGTAAGGGTAATCGACACTCTCTCACTAGAAAATTCCTCTCAAACCATCCTCATGGATCCATCCGGTCACGTAACGACACTCTGGCCACTTCCGTTTCCTCAGAATATTGTTATCTCCGTAAAAGGGTTAGTCTGATTCTGTCAGAGGTTATCCACTTCAAGCTAAAGACATAAGGAAAGCTCACTCGGGTCACTAGTCAGTCTTCCTTTCATCTTCTGTTTGTGGGTGAGCACATGGACAGACAAGGACCCGCCATTCAAGTTGCTTTTATGGCGATGGTGAGCAGGTCCTTGGCGTTCGTAACCCAGGTCTTCCTCCGGGTACCAAGATGTCGACCACCATCCAGCAGTTGTTTTTTAGTAATAATAATGATACCAATAATAATAATAATAATAATAATAATAACAATAACAACAACAACAACAACAATAATAATATTCTGTTCCCCTACACATGTACATAGATGACCACACATGCGCACTGCACAACCGTTGGAGCTTGAGATCCATATACATGTAGGTTCCTTCCCATGTAGCCCTCGATTCGTTCTTCCTCCGTATCAGCTCTAACGACAGACAAGAAAAATCGTGTTGACATGGACATCGCTCTCAAGCTCCTCCTCCACTTGGTAGGTCTCCTCCTGCAGCGTGGAGAGAAGAGGAGAGGGTTCGGAGGGGTTGGGGGAGGTGAGATTCATGGGGTGGAGAAAGCCGACGGTCGACACGAAGAAAATAACTGACAGAAAATCGTATTCGACAGGACGTCGAGAAATTACTTGGTGCTTTCAGCGGAGTTTCCTTTCTGCTTTCCGCACCGTCGGAAAGTGTTCTTCGATAAACCTCTTGTGTAACATCCAGTTACCTCCTCCACCCCACACACACCCTCCACACACCCACACCCACACACACATCTCTTGCCTCCTTTGATGTTCTTGTGCTGCGAGGTTCTCACCCTGGAGACACAATGAGATTCCGAGAGTGTAGGTGTGTACATCGGTGTACATCGGTCAGCAGCATGCTGGGAGTTTATTTCACTGATTATTTCTGTGTGGCGTGTCCCTGTGGAGACCCAATGAAGTGTATTTCAATGTAACTATCGATGCCAAAACAACTCTGAGCACATCTGTATTAATTAGCGACTAGATGGAGCAAATTTAACACACGTGAGCGAATTTCCATTCTAATGCGAGTGTGGGGTTCAAGGTTCACGGTTCGTTGAACATAACAAGCCATCGCAAAAAAAAAAACAACAAAAACTTGTCTTCACGCATGATTGGTTTCTGTTCTCAGGGCAGTTGTTGCCTTCTGGAAATATTCTGTCAGTGGTGTATGCAGGTTTGCACGCGGGGTCTGCAGCATCAGCCAGAATTTGTTATGGACAACGAATCGTTATTCTTTATTATGCATACAGAAGGAAACCAGGGAATGAATACAAGTGATCTGATTCGTCTGGTTGTTGGAAGGGGGAGAGCGAGTGGGAGGTAAACTTGCCTCCCAGAGGGAAGAGATTCGCGTCTGGGAACGACAGAATTCTCGCATTTGCAAAAATTTCACGATACAATGCACGTGCTTGTTATTTTTGTTGTAGTTGGGTGGAGGGATTGGGTGAGGGCTGATGGTAGGAGTTGCGGGGGTGGTCTTCTGCATCAGCTGTCAACTGCTTTACCTTTTTTTTTTTTTCTTGCTTGTACACTTCTCTCTCTTTCTCTGAGAGTTGTCTCTTTTTCCCCGAGCTTGGAATAAATGGCAGAGGCCGTTTAAAGGGAGGCAAAAGATATTTTCATTTTCAACTCTTTTTCTCTGAGAAAAAACATTCAAGACAGTTTAGAGCGTAATCCATCAATTAGGGATTGAAATAACACTTTCTCCTCCCTTGCTTGTAAAATACTGGAATGGGATCATTCCGGTTTAAAATTATTTTCCCACCTGAACGTATGAAGGTTTATAAGTCCATATCAGAAATATTGGACAATCACATGATCCTTGTGATAAAAGAAATCACTGTGACACTGAGACATTGTCTGTGTATGTGGATCAGTAAAAAAACCCCTCTTAATAACAATTCCAGCCACCAATTTGAAGCCAGTGTTTTTAATTCCTGATTTGGTGAGACAGCAGGCCAGAATTGGTCCTGTTGCTGGGACAGGTCAATCAATGGAATCGTGACCTGCGGTCTTCTGCTCCGCTGTTCCTGCTTTGTAACAAAAGACAAAATTGTAAGCACGTGAATCCAAACCTTTCAAATCTTTTCTACCTGTCAGCAGCTCCAGCAAACTAGTTTCTCACCCAATGAGATGAAGGAGATTTTTTGGTCACCCGAGCGACCAACTGCTCGCACCGCCATCTGTCGTTGTGAGCGCGGGTGGAGCTCGTCTGCACAGTGTTGTTTCTTTATGTCGAATCCTGCTGCTGTCTCTACAGTTTCCGCCCTCCTCCACCATTCTGTGTATTCTTGCTCTGAGGATCTCCCTAGAGGGAGTCACATTTGTTTAAAGTGAATGCAGTTGTGGAAGTGGTCCGTGGGCTGGTGCAGTCCTTGTGTTATTACAGTGAAGGTACAGTGTATCGTTCGCTTTAATTAGAATAACTTCAGTTCTTCAAATTGCAAGTTGTTTTAAAGTACTAGTAAGGGTGCAAAATTTATTTCTAATTATTTGCATAAAGCTCAGCGCATGATTTTATTTCCCAAATCTGGGTGTATACACCACTTCCGAGGTACACTACAAACATCGTCATCAACACGAACGTCGGGTTTGTAGATGGGTATGTTTACTTTGTGACTGAGTCAGTGGACAACTGAGACCATGAGCTAATTTAGGCATATCTGTGTACAAACGTGACGTCACGATGTTGACCTCTTTGTGTGCTAGATGATGTTTGTGGGTGTGGATGTCGGGAACGGAAGGAAGGAGACTATTTGAGTGTTACTCATTATTAGAAAGGAAATTAGCAGCCCGCTAGTACTTAGAACGTAGACATTTCATATATAGAAGCCGGAAAACTAGCAAGGCGACTACTTAATGATGGCTTCGCTCTTTCTGAATCTTCGAGGCTTGACTAAAATGGTTTGCTAATGCGCATACTTGTCTGTTAGTGCTAACTCCATTATTAGTCGATCTTGCTACTATAATGAGCAGCGGAGGCTGGTGGCTGGTCGTTAGAAAGGCGCTAGTCGCCAAAAATTGAAGAGGTTGAAAATTTTGGAGAAAAAGAGGAAGGGAGAGACAAGGTCGTGGTGTTTCTCTGAAAGCTTTTGCGGTGTGACCCGGAACAGGGTGCAAAGAGAGTGACCCTAGATTGTGGTTACCATGGCCATGCCAAGCGCTGGGCCGGCCCAGCCGTGCTGCAAACCGCTGAAATTGGAGGTAATTTGATTTCTGCCTCCGGTTATCAGTAATATTTCACACCCGGAGACCTGTTTGTTCTCCCTTGCATTCAAGGACTGCAAGATAAACGTTTAGTGATCTGCACGCACGCACGCACGCCACAATTATTTAACGAGAGAGAGAGAGAGCTGAAGATGATGGAAGAGGAAGAGTGGTATCACAAGGGAAAGGAAAAAGCAGGGCACTTTAGGTCTGAGCTCGCCGCTTGTCACCGATTTTTAACTAAAACTAATTAGCTCGGCTTGACCGCTTGCCTCTGCACCATATCGTGATGGCGAAGATCACCTTGGAGACGTGTGCGAGGCTTCTCCGCAGTTTCCAGACCTAAAGGATAGAAGGCAAAAGAAAAAAAAAAACGGAATTTGCCATAAGAGGGTAGTGCGGCCATTTATCAATCGCCATTATTGCTTTAGTCTTGGCTTTCCAAGGCACTCAAACGCCATATCTCCAATCCATGGCAAGCTCTTCGTCCAAAGCGAGGCTGTCTCCGGTGATTTCTGCTCAAAGATTCCAGTCTCTTACAGATGAGATAAAAAGCATTCACAACGACGATATTTATGGCAGGTTTTCTGGCAGTAGCACTGTCTGACCCGCGAACGTTCGAGAATGTGACCACTGCTCTCTGTGCCTCGCGTGACTGGCAAAACTTCTTCTGTCCTGAGATGGCCGCGTTCAAATCAAGCCTGGAACAGACTATTTTCTTTAATGCTTGCCGTTTGAGCAAAAGATTTCCTGTGATGGTTGGCAGCAGTGGACGATTTTTGCTGCTAGTCAGCCTTACGGTCTTCAAGATGGCAACCAGGCTTCTGTGCCCACTAGCACGAGGACGAGGATAGCGAAGGCGAGCAGAATTTTTAGAGTGGCTTTCTTTTTTTGTCCTGTCTTTTTTTTTTCGAAATCGTAGCTAGGTTCGGTCTTACAACACAGATTCAATCATTCATAAGATAAGACCATTTCAGGATTCTTCATTACATTGAAAAAGGCACATGAGAGGATTCTGACCTGTGTTTGGCTCGAGAATCATTTTGGAGGTTTGCTACTCACTTTGCTCAGTTCCCTCGTTAAAGGTTTCTTTTTACCGAAATAACCTTTGACCAAAGTATAATAACTGCTAATTTCTTTTTCATAAAAACTTTTCTATGTGCAAAGCGTATGGTAAAGGGCTAAAACATTTTACAGTAAAAATATCTGTAATGGTAATATGGTTATGGTAAATAAAAGCAAAAAAAGTCCATTAAAGAGAAAGAACGATTTATGTGAACCTATTCCCATTCCGCGTGCTCTCTTGAGATCGACAGATGATGTAGTGGTGTCTGGAGAGACATAAAGCTATATGCAAGCAAATGCCCTCCCGAACAACGGTCTCTAAGGGCTTCTGGTGCACTTCGCCATCGGGAAGTAGATAGGAACAGTGATAAAATCTCGCAGACATAAAAATTATATTTCCAATTTAAACCCTACTCTATAAATGTCGTCGTGCTCTTTTTATTTCCAAAAAAAGTCGGTTGCGAAGTTGTTTTCTCTTGTCGTCAAGATGTGTTGCATATTTCCGCTCATTCTGTTTATTGTACGAGTTCGAGGTGATTACATTTTGTCGGACCACGGGACAGATATAAACTAGACTGCTGGCGGTTGCCGAGACCAACGGTTATAGCCTCTCACGAAGTGGACAGCTGTCAGGTCAGCAAGCCCTTTGTAACAGCAATGTAGTGACATCAGACACCATTTTGGGCGTTCACCCTCTGAAAATTATGATAAACATGCTGAGTTAGTGTTCTTGTCACACGTTGAGAAAAATTGGAAAGATACTTTTAATCTTTAAATATTCTTTGTATTTGTCACACTTTAAGAAAGACATAAAATCGCCAATAATTAAGATTTACTCTCTGTCGACAAACCAGAGACCACTGACCTAATTAATTTGGGGTAGGGGTGTACCAGGGTTAGAAAGGTGTTATGTGGAGCAGACGACCTTAAGTGACCATAGCAAGCCAACCGTGACCAGCTGGACAGCAAGGGGTGTTAATGAAAACTGGACCGTCTCGATGGGTACGCCTGACGGCTAGACAGAGAATAACACCTCAGAGTTCTTTCGCACTTGGCGGACTTACCCGCATGATACCCCGGCACTTGTACAAAGAGTTGGTGTCAAGGGGAGGGATGGTCTTCCTCTTGACCGCGCTGGCTGATGATTGGGTGAAGGATGCTGGGTGAGTGGTCACCCAAATGCATCCCTTGTTGCATGCTGGTGTGCAAATGTAGGAAGGACGACACAACCTTGTAACAGTCGATGAGTCTTCGTCTTTCTTCAACGATAATGGACTTTTTCTTTGAAACTTGAACCAAGAGGACGAAGACTAGGGAGAAAGTCAGAACGCTTGGGTCGAGAACCTTGACGAAAAGGGCGAGAATGCCAGCCAAGGGCTAGGCCACCACAGTTTGGGCACTGAGAGGTAGAAGTTCGACACCAAGGCCAGCAGAATGAGTCATCGTTCTCAAAGGAGAAGAAAAAGTTTCTGTGTAAGCACCGGGGTCGCATCGAGGTGGTGATCGTTCGTGGCAATGTAACTTTTGTCTCTCTTACTCACACATCCACTCTTTCTCTTTCTCTCTCCCCAGAACCCAACTTTTAACTGCTCAGACCTCTGCCCTGAATCTTCAAATAGCCGCTTTGAAGGTTGGCTACACAGCTTAAAAACTAGGGCTTAGTGTTCAGGGCAGGCTTATGACCTTTTTGTAACTGCCAAAAGGAATTTCCTTAGCGCCACGAGTCTAGAATAAAACAGAAGCAAGAAAAAAAGTCTTCGGCGGTCTCTCTATCGTTATCTTTCTGCCAATATCGGCTGATCTATCTAGGTTATAGCCCTCCCATCATGCAGCAGCGGCAAGACAGGGATTGACTGATTGAGATCCACAATTTTGACTTCTACATGTAGCAGCAGTAGTTTATATTTGTTGTTGTTGATGTTGTTGTTGTTGTTGTTGTTGGAAAGAAAGATGTAACAGAAATAGGTCATGGTCAGGGTTAAGCTGAGTTAATTGAAATTGACATCACTGCGAGAATGACGTCAGCCGGTATTGACGTAAGAGAAGACGTCAGACGGTATTGACGTCAGTAGGAGTGGACGTGTGAAGAGAAAGGGACGTTGAACAATGGAAGCCATTCAGAATAAAGATGTTTACTCTTACATACAGTCTTGCCTGTTCGTGTAACGGAAGCAAATATAAGCTTGCATTGTCGCCATAAGGTTACAGTCCATCCAAAATAATAATAAAAAAAAACGTGTTTTAAGAATGTTTCAATTTCATACATAAAAATTATGTTCAACAATTTGTGTAAAATTTCTGTCGCAGCTGTAGAAAATCTATTTTCTACTTTTAGTGTATTTAGTTTGTTAGCTATTTTGTTAGGATAAAGTTTGATTAGAATAGAGACAATACGTCGCGACGGGTCAAGCTGGCAGCACATCCACCCATCTAACTGCCACATTCAGCAACCGGTGGCCAGTCGAGGCTACCAACAACATCGACGTCAGCGGCCGCAATTAACGTACGGCCAGGGGAGGTAACTGTGTAGCAGTCCTACCCCTTATTGTCCAGCTAAAAGCCGGGTATCCTCCAAGACGACCAAGGCCCCCTTTTAGTAATAACTTTAGACCATGCTTTACATGTTCAAAGAAGAAAGAAGACCAGAGATACGCCGACAGGTAGGAATGCACCCACCGGAAGGAACAAACAAGACAGTCGGGTACAAAGAAAGAAACTTCACTTTTCCGGGTGGCGAGCTCAGAAAAGAACTAGTTCATTCTAACTTGGCTGAGGTATTACTTTCTATATGGTATACCTGTTTGACACATTTCAAGCATTGTTTGCTAAGTATCAGCCAAGATAAAGCCTAACAAAAGATGTCTTCTGTCCTTTTATCAAGCTAATTAGAGATTCAGTGAGACTGTTGCTGTAGTCTGTTTCAGCTTTCTTAAAGACATTTTATGCACTGTCTGCCTCAATCTAATACTTTGTTCATTAACTTTGTGCATTCGTACCTTTGGGCGTTAGCTACATTTTTGTGTTTCTGTGAAAACCCGGTTTGCAGGCTTCGGCCAAAAACTGCATTTACATCCTGGCTTCTTGTCCTCCATTGCCTTGCCCGAGTCCAAAACTAGTCTGCTCGGTGAACTAATGCCATACAATGGGACGCAGAAAACAAATATAAACTGTTATTATAATCACATGTTTACCATGCAGTAAACTAACCAAAGTATATAATTAGCCTCAACAGCATGCTTGCTATATCTAAATGAGGATTATCAGACCTTCGACACTACAAAAATACCATAATAAAATACACGACTGAATTATTTTAGCTGAGAAACGGAAAATTATTTTTTGACAAAACAAAAATCGTTCATGAAAGTAAAAAATGTTTTTATTTTAAATTATCATGTCCCCCATCCTTCAGAGATACTGAAAGGACTAGAAAGATCCAACTTTCAGTCACTAGTCCTGTACTGGGTCACTCTTATTTCGAACCAACACAATCTCTAAATATTTCTTTGCTACTTATTATTACTCATATAATATTTTTATTTATTTACTTGATTTTGGTGGTTCCTAGCGGAGTAACGTCTGCTGGAGTTAAGGGTGGATAACCGAATTGATTTTCCAAGGAAGGACAACTCGTGCGAACGGCTCATCGTTATTCTGTTGCTAGCGTGGTATATGGAAATGAAGGAGTTTGGATGTCGCAGGTTCAGACCAATATGTTAAACTGTACCTGCTGCTGTCAACACTCTCGCCCTCTGTCTGTCTGCATGTCCGTGTGTGGCTGACCGATTTCCTCTTGGTCTTTGAAGAGGGGGAGGCTTGAAGATTGGGTAGGCTGGTGACGGTTTTTTGAGTAGCCAGTTGCCATTGGGATTTAATTTTTGTATCATATCAGACTATATATTTATAAATACAGTTCCTCCCCATTTTCCTGCATGATCTGCAAGACTACAAGATTCGACTTCTCGATCAGTTTCAAGGATGAACTTCTCGCCGTGTGGAAGAAAATTTGCGATGTCTCGGCCTTCGTCTAATGTCTCGTCTCTTCTGGGACAGCTGAGAAATGGATCTTTATCCTGACTTCTGGCTCTATATCAAGGAAAGCTGGTCTAAAAGGTTCTGGACCTTTGCAGGTATGCAGGGTTTATAAAAGGGCAAATGTTTTAAGGTTTTTCAGTTAAAAGTTTTTGAGGCTCGTCGTCTGCTGGGAGAAAGAAGGGTTCGATTCCAGGTCAGTCCGTGGCAAAATCTGCTGCTGGTACTGAGCTACTGGATGAGATGTGGGGTGCAGGAGCTAGTGTGTTCGACACAGAGAGCACGGCGAAGTCTTGTCATCTACAGCGATGATCAGAGGCGAACATAAAACTAGGAAGTGGAGCCATAGCTTATTGCTACTAGGGTGGACTATGAAATCTCTAACATCAGGACCTAACCTGCCCTAGATAATTGTACCGGAAGTCTGTATACTGGTATCATATCCAGCATCACACTGTATAGCTATGGATGATCTTTTTCGTCTTCTTTAAGTTAGTTTTCTACTTCACGGTGTTTCTTAATGACTACATTAATGACAACTCGACATAAATACACTTTTATGAATGAAATACCTTCATCAGTATAGTAAATACAAGATTTTAAGAATTCCTTACTGAAGAACACTTAACTATGATGGACGTGATATAATATCTATTTAAGATGGTGGAAATACTTTTGAATTATTTTTTCTGGCTTCATTCAGCGATAGTTCTATCGCATATTGCAATTTACGATGCCATCTAGAAAATTATCGAGAACAGAGGTGAGAACCCATTGATAACATTTTTAGTTAGGCGATATATGAGTGATCAGGCTACTTTCTGGCTCTTCTCCTGTGTGTGCACCATCTGTGAAACATCTTCACCCTTTCCTTCTGAATCAAACAACTCTGTTTTTATTATCACCCATTCCCACAAATGAAAGAACTCATTGTTTCGGAAACATCGGCTTTGAATGGACATGGAGTTGGCACCAAAGAACGTGGTGAGGCGTCATCTGGCCAGGTCATTGCTTCATTTCAGTTTTAGCAAATCGCTCTTCCTGAAAATGTGTATCGATTCCAAGAGAAAACAGATGTTTATCACGCGTTTGTATTGAACTTTGGGCTTGAACGTTTCCTGGTCAGCAATTCGAACTTTTGCAGTGAAATCAAAGCTTTAAAACGAATCCTTTTATTCCGTTCCGCAAATAAACCTTAAAGCATTTTGCGGACAGCCGTTGTACAAATAGACCGCTTGAGCAGCTCCCATGTTGTCCTTTACTTTGCAATCCGCGATGGATTAATTCTCTTCTTTCATTTATTTTTTTTTTCTTCCTACAGTGCGCGAGTGTTTGCGCTATCTGTAAAATCAGTGGTTCTTTCTCTCCCTATATATATATCACTAAGCGCTTATAATAGTAATTCTTATGTGTTTTTCGCGCCTTGAATATATTTTCTTTCCTCATTAGCACAAGAGCTCAGGGCTTCTGGCGTGTTCAAATATTTAGTGTTCATCCTAGTATAAAATGGTCATTGATCTATGTGTTTATGATATTCTAGACACAACAGCTCTGCTGTGTTATTATTCAGCCCATCTTTTCCCGTGAATGATAATTATGTCATTCACTGCCTGTCCTCGTAACATTGGTCTGTCTTGTCCTCTCTTCAGTCTTGTCACGTGACAAGGGCCGGACGAGACTTACTCCATCTGACTGAATGTTCTTCCAAAGGAAGAACACTGACAGCAGTACAGGAGCTGATTTACTATCGGCAATTTATCAATCTTAGCACCTTGATGAGTGACACATTGCAGGTGATTGATTGCAGGGGCAAAGCATTCTTCACTTTACCTTACCTCCCTTATATGAAGACACCAAACTGAAAAATAAACAAACAGATAGGAAAAAAGGGAAAAAAGGAGAAAATAAAATGAACGGCTTATTTCAGACGATGAAATGTATGTTGTCCACAGATGAACAGCTACAGTTCTTACCGAGGACAGATCTGATGTTTTAACTGACCGAGTTCCCAGTCCTCAAACTTTCTCATCCGTGTCGCAGGACTATTTCTATGGATTACATCATGTGAAACAATAATTTAGTTTATTAGTCACTACTCACACTGAGATATGGTTACCAAGCATGGTAGGCCATCTTTTTACTACTTATTTAGACATGCAATGAATACAATGAGTCACGCAACCTTTGGAGAGAAAAAACTATTTGAATTAAGTAACCAAGCCTGTGATATTGGTGAAATTTATTAAATGCTTCTGTGACTGGAGTGAATGACAACATAGAGACAACATATCTTCAGATATCCTCTACTAGTCTCAAAGTGTTTCTTTGTCACTCTGCGATGTCCAACTCGCCGCCTGCTGTGGTGAATATTTTTTTTTTGGTGCAATATGAAGCAGAATCTCTATCGACATGTTCATTTCAGTGAGACCCCATGTAAATAGCGCCTCGTATTTTTAATATGGACACCCTTAGAATAATGTGATTACATCAGGAAGACATTATTAGAAATGTGATCAGCGTGATATGGATTTATACTCCATATTACCACACTGATCCCCTTCTTTACGAGAGACTATTCTGCTTGAAGTGCAGCTGTGACAGACTAACACTTCAAGAAACCGAATACTAGAAAACCGTGACATCCGCTTATTTAAAAAAAAAATTGATCGGATACAAATCCCATGCTGGAAAATTTAAAATTTCTTACATTGAACAAGATAAGTTACATTCTGTCGGTCACCTGGAAACAAACTGAAAATGTTCAATATTATTATCCCCGCTTTAAAAACTAAGGAAAGAAAGATAAAGTGAAAGGAGAATAATAAAATTACAGTTAAAATGTGAATGCCTTTTTTGTTGCTGTCATTTGCGCTGTTCGTCCTTCTCTTCTTCTTTCTCGTTCTCTCCCTTTACTTAGATTATTATAACACAGTGGAGAAAACAGACTGTTCTGACCCTGACAGCAAGTTGTTTCTTCTCAGTTTTCTCTTCCTCCAGTGAGGTACTGCAAAGTGCTGGTCGGGCGATGACTATTCTTTATAATTGTTGGTTGAGATGAAAGACTGACTGCGTGTCCTCCTACCTACCCTCCCCACGGGCCGAACCTTTTTTTTTTTTTTTTAACACAGGGAGTTAAAGTTCGGCCTTTAAACACTCGGCGAAAGGTAAGTTAAAAGTAAACAATTCCACGGATCCCCTCATGACGTCACGAAGTAAACCTTTTCACTGGCAGGAGGGTTCGCCACGGCGATATCGCTCTGCAACTGTCAGGAGGGCGGTCCCCACACGTGACACCTGTGTGACAAGCCCCTGTGTGGTTCCCCTGCCTCCCCCTTCCATCCTTGCGGTGTGTATGGGCAATTAATAAAAGCAGGTAGCACTCGCATGTACATCATTCACCTGCCTGCGGCCGGCTGCCAGACTTGCTCTCCACACTCACTAAAAGCTATGTGAAGGGAAAGGGACATATCACACATCTCGGTAAGAAACACATTTATCTGAAAGTTCTTTTGTTGTTGCTGCTGCTGCTGCGGCTGTTTATGTTGTTGTTGCGACTAGTACGCGCTGGTAAACAACAAAAAACAAAAAAACACCACAAAGACAGGAATAGACCAGAAATTCTCGAGCTGTCTCATCCTGTGTGCGAGACAACACTGCGATCTGCGTGACAGCAAAAGGGATGAGACTTTGCTGTCCCAGGGTTCACTAGTGCCGTCGGTCTGGAGGGTATTCCTCCTACCCTGCCCCTCCCCCCAACACTGTAAGGCGCAGGAGTTGCTCCCCTGCTGAAATGACTTCTGTGGACAGTGCGACAGACGACAAGCTCCTTCTCCCAGCAAGTCGTGGATGTCTGAAAATACTGGTGTCCGTTTGTGGTTTTCCATAAGTGGCTGTAAAATTCCTCGAAAAATCCAAGAGCAACTCTGAGGTAAGAAAATCAAGTTTAAAGCAGGAGACAGGTAGTGTGTACGTATATTTAATTTTGAGATTCTATCATCATGTTTATATGCTGCTGAATGTTTTTCCACATCCTAACAACAATCTAAAGTCCTTTGATGTTTTGAATATTAGTTTTTGTAGCTATGGTATACACCCAAGTGTTTGTCTTAACTCAACACATGAAATGTTGATGTTTATTTAAAGAACTAGTAGGGTCAAAATTTTGTTCCTTCGTTCATCTCCCGAATGGAAGGATTGAATTTGTCAAAATTTGGGAGAAAGGGTATCTCGAACTTTACTCAAACACTAGACACAAATTTTGTACCCTATTAATTCCTTAAAGAAGAAAAGAAAGCAAGAAAAAATAGGGATAAATCACAAATTCTCCGAACTCGCTGGTTTCAGTCTAAGACACTCGGCTCAGTGCCGGCAAATTGCAGGCAACCCAAGAAACATTCCGAACGGGGGGAGGACGATCGTAAGCGGCCAGTAGACAGCGATACGATGCTATCAAGAACTTAGGAACCATCATCAAACAAGAGATCAATCCTTTCCATCAGCGCTCTGTCCTGCCTTCTGAAAGCCATCGGCTCGGTTGGTCCGACCATCCACACGGTAATGAAAGGCGACTGGTGGAGATACTGAAGGCACAAGCACCCGGTGATAGCATCGTTTGGAGGAAATCCCTTAATGTGTCTCAGGATTTCAGATCATTTGCGTTTTTTAAAGGTTTTGGAGAAAAAAAGAGGATTCAAAGAACGAGGCACTTGTGTGGATTTTAGTTGTATCGTCAAGATCAAGATGTCTGGTACTTCTTTCTGGAAACTGTCAACTTCTCTGTTGTTGTTGTTGTTGTTTTGTTGTTGTTTCGCTGATTTGGAGTGTGTTCTTCTGATTGTGATCCAGCTTTGAATGAAGAACACTTATAAGTTAGGACCAATCTATGCAACAACAGAAAAATGAAAAAAGTAAATTTAATCAATTGAGTGAAAGAAAATGAGGATAGTAGATTTTTCGGATTTCTTATCGGTGGATGGGAACACAGGATGAAATTTTTTTTTTTGTATATTCGTTCTACTTTCTTTCTTCCTTTTTTTATTTTCTGTTGTTTCCTTCCATCTTTCTTTACTGGCTAAACACAGCCCTGTAGTAAGGGGACTCGAACACAAGCGTCTGTATAGTGTCTGGAGCACATCAGTGGAGCGGAGACAGAGAAGAGCTGTCAGAGAGAACAGCTGTCACAATGACCTGTGTCACACAAGGATGACAGCTACTAATGATGCCGGCTGCCGGGAGGGAACGGGTCAGGCAACGACAGTCTGAAGAGGCAAGGGTCAGCAAATGACCTCAACAGCCCGAACCACAGCAACAACTTCATGACCAGCCTCATCAGCAGCACCACTACCACCACAAGCAAGAAGTGGTTGGGTGGTCGGGGGAGAATGTGGAGGGGGAGAGATTCCTCCCTTCCGATGTCTGTGGCAGCAGATGTTGTTGTGGTTGACAGTGCAGGCACGTAGGAACTGGGACAGGAGACTAACAAAGCTTCGTGTTTGCGGCTCCACAAATTGTGGGTCATCCTCCCAAGACTGGGACAGTGGTACTTGTCTCCAAGGACCCATTCATCAGATGTGTGTATCTGTGTGTGTGTTTTCCTACCCTGGTAAGACTATAGTGATGAAATCATTTCACAAATTCTCGGACTTCTCTACGAAGAAATCTTTAAGTCCATTTTTTTAAAACATTACCTCACTTCTCTTCAAACAGATGATGGTCTGGTCTGAAGCCATATATTTTTATGAATCTCTTGTACATTGATGAATCTTTTCATACCATTTAATGGAAACATTTCAGTGACACGGAATGCTAGATATTATATTATGGGATATCAATGAAAATATTCACCATAACAAACAAGTGTTGTTTTGAAGTTCAAACCAGACGACTGGTCTCGAGTTAATCTTTCTTGGCTTCGTTTGCTGTAGATAAGTCTTCCTCGGAAATCGAACTCCAGCTGGTCACTAACCGTTAGACCTTTAAATGGATAAAGTACGAAACCGTTTTCAAAGTGGGAAATTAAAAAAAAGACTAAGGAATCCGAGAAAATATATTCCAATTAGGTCTTATAGATGTAAATATGTCGACAGAGAGACGAGGAATTCAATAAAATATAACAGAATCATGTCCTTATTTGTGTTTGTAAATATGTAGGTAAACTGAAAAATAATCCTAGACAATGTACTACAACAATGTTCCCATTTATACCTGTAAGTATGCCGAGGCGGGATAGGCCGTGGAAAAGTAATATATTTGCTGCTGGGGGACATGACACTGTTCTGGAGGCAGTCGTGCAAAGAAAGCTGATGAGGCGAAATGTCAAGTTGAAGCTGATCTGTCACCTGCTGTCCTTTCTTGTCTTCAGACAGGGGTTACAGATGGGCCCTGAGTCGTATTAACCTGTTGTAAATCGATCTCTTGGACATTCACATCACAGGAGGCCTTGTGACAGTTGGGTAGGAGTGGATGTTGACCCTGTAACTTGGAGACACCGTCATTTATTCGTTCTCTCGTCCCTCTCTCTTGAAGTCAAAAGTAAAGTCTCTCTAAGTCATGTTTAAGTCCTCACTCTATGTTTAAGCTAAAAATTACTTTTTTCCATACACACAAAAACAAAAAACAAAAATCCATTTTCTCTGACGCATATATGCAATTATGTTTCCCTGCCAGTTGATTAAAGTTATAGGATTCAAAGGATCAGAGAGAAAAACGAGATTATAACAGGTGTTACGACGTCCGTCTGTCTGTCTGTCTGTCTGTCTCTTGCTCGTTCAGTCTCGTTGCCCATGTCCACAGTGTGTAGTGTTCACTGTGCACTCAGAGCCAGTCCCCGCCGAGCGCAAATCTCATTTGGCGCGAGAAGAGATTGTTGGCCGCCGGCGCCAATGTTGCCCTTGTTAACCAGACTTGGACTATTACAAGGGGCCGTGCTGGCTACTTAATACATCTTTCCTCCAACATTGTGTACAGTAGAGTTCCTAGCTTTTTTTCTTTTTTTTTTTTTTTTTTTTTTGATATCACAGTTTTTGCTGCTTTTCCGTAAACAAGAAAATAAGCTCAGAAGGGAGAGATGAACTAGGACATTAATGATGAAATGGCCGTTTTTTTGGCCGTGTCACCGACATGCTGCTGTGTTCCACCGTATGTGATGTTGTTTGAGGAGTTCAAGAACAGGCAACAACTTTCATGAGGCGAAGTTAGCAACTCATAAATCATTCGCGTAAGGGAGGAGGTCCATTGCCCATCGCGCACTAAGGAGAAACCATGTCCTGAACAGACTGTCATGAATTCAAATGCCATCTAGACGAGAAAGAACAGAAATGGTGACGATCTTGTCATCAACTACAGACTGTAATGGTAACTATTGGGTGTTCACAGTTGCCCTAAGTTAATTTAAAGACCCTGTGGAGGTCACATGACACCAGCCGTTTGGGGACGAACATTCAGGACATCTGAACAGGTGAACATGCTGTCAGACCCTAAACCTGTTTGCTGTTCTGAACGGACAACTTGCTTGCTAATATATTTGTTATTACAACGGGACTTTGAAGTTTTGACATTCTGCCTGGTTAAAAAAACCTTAAGAGATGTGATAATGTGCACGGACATCAATGGTCGTAAACAAATATTGTACCTGCCCGTACCCGAACATTAAGCTTGTGCTGTTTCTGATTTTTTTTTTTCTTTTCAAATATTTTCCCATTCTCCTCGTTTTATTAACAAAGGCATAGAGTTGTCAGTTCATGCTTTTAAATTGTTTTTGTTGTGCTTGTTGCTACTTGGATTTGTTATTCTCTTTCTTCTGAGAGTTTCAAAACAAGATCAGACCGATATGGCCTTTATCAATTTTAATTTTGTATAGCCATCAGCTGTTGTCATGACCGCTATCATTCTATGTGGATGTCACGACACCGCTAGTGTCTCTCGTTTACACTCTTTCCAGCACTCTAATAAAAAAATGATTTGCCTGTACGAGTCTGGCTAAGATAATATAACATGTATTTAATCAAATCACACAGTCACTAACACAATGGCTCTTCTTTCACAATCACAAAAATCCACTGAATTTACTACGAAAGTTCACTGTCTTGGCAATGACACTTCGACTAACACAACCACCAAAAAAATGTACTCGATGTCTTACACACTAGTGAGGCACACTGTCTAGGTAATGGCTCTCTCCTCCTAAAACAAGTGTTCACCTCCCTCCGAATCTTTTTCTCTTCTCCCCTTAGTACACTGTCTCGGCAGTGCTTCTCACATTCAACCCCCCAAACCACAATACCTCGCTAACTCCTCTCTCCCTCTCCAATCACACCTCTCTTTCTTTTTTTTTTTTTAAAAAACATCTACAGGACACGCATTCCGGAAACGTCCATCATACACACCCTTTCACCCTCGCACGTGTTCAATCTTAGTACTTGGTCTAGGTCCCTGACAGTGGACGAAGTTAAAATTTGGGATGCGAAGCTAAATTACAAACAAAAAATGTGTCATAACGGTGTTTGCAACTGTTGCCTCTCTGTAGGCGGTGGGAGTGGTGATGGTCGAGGTGGTGTTGATGATGAGGGCAGGAGGTACTCAGACTGCATTTGTTTCTTAACTTCAGGCGGAGAAGATGAGCAGGGCCAAGCGGCAGCTGATGTGTTTTCTCCTGCTTCTCTTCATCACGCTCGTCTACATCACCTACACTCTACGCCTGGAGACCGTGACGGGTGAGTACAGTTTATTCTGAATGACTCGATAAAGCTCAGCACAAAATGCTATTTCTCCGAACGTGTTTGATTACGCCCCTTATTCTGCTCTCGAGATACACACCTACAAACATCCCCCATGCACAAGTGAAAGTCAACAACACAGACGTCAGCATTGTATATGGAAATGTTTACTTTGTCGAGACCTCAGCCAATGGGAGAGCTAGAGTTATAGGTGAACAAATGACGATCTTGACCTCTATGCACGCTGATGATTGTAGACACCATCTTGAAAAAAAATAGTTCCCTAAGCTTTATTCAGGCATCAGAAAAACATTACACATTTATGGACTTTTAATTGCTAGAGCTAACTGACGTTTGTGACCGCAAACAGCTGCTGAGCTTGGCCTTCATTGTTCACAAACATTAACGAAGTGAAGCGGAAATACACCGAGGGCAGACTTCATCAGTGCTATCCTGTCAAAACTCATTTCACGGTCTAACGACCGCCGTGCCTCCCCACCCTCTTGAGACCTGGATGTAAGTCAGGTATTTCATAGCTATCACATAAACCTATTGCAAGAAAACGCATTAATTTAATAATAATAATAATTTCCTTTATATAGCGCTTTTCCAACCACTCAATGTGGGAATTTCTAATATTAGTCTTGATGACGTCACATTAGTATAGAATCAGACAGTGCCCGGATGTAGAAACACGACCAGCGACAGGGGACTTACACTCCGAGAGTTTGCGCCGAGCCCTGGAATCACCTTAGCCAGTGCATTACATCCTCACAAGAAACCGAGGGCAGCTACTTGTACTCCCAAGATGGATTGGTCCAGAACCAAATCGACTTCAGCCTGCTGCCTAGACACTTCAAATCCACCATCAACAAGGCCGAGGCGAGGAATTCTGGGGTTGACATGAGCAGTGACCTGACTTTAGTCTTAACGAGCCTGAAGTGGAAACTGAGAGAGGAGAGGGTTGCCAATAATAGAAAACTTTATGTTGCATTTATTTAGTTCCAGAAACTGAGTATCAGAAATAAACGGTCATAGAAACTGTTTCTCACAATCTCCAGTAGCTCACCACAATGAGTTGCTAATTAGTGCAGCCACCGGAGAAAAAAAAGTATGGTGGGAGGATGTTGGTGTGTTTGTGGGAAGGTGAATGCGTGTATACGGATGGCAGAGACAAGACAGAGTGGGTGGGTGAGGGTGGCTAAGTGGCTGTGTTGGTGGAAGGGGGAAGTGAAAGTATGTTAGGTGTGTGCGTGTGTGAGTGACCTTATAACCTTCATTTATGCCTTTGTATAATTATATGAGTGAAAGAATATAGGTGACTGGGCTTTTTTTAAGGATTTTGACATTCTTTGCATTCTGATGTACATAGGCATTTAAAGGAGCTCCACCTTTTTTGTTTGTTATGTTGTCAAGTCACAATATATTGTGGCTGTGTGTGTATATATATAGAGAGAGAGCCATACTTGGTTCTTGCACTTTGCTCTATCCAATGTGCTTGAAGCAATAAAAGACATGGCTATGTTTATGCCTAAACATGTCTCTCTGTTTTAAAAAGTTCCTTAAAATATTTAGACCAGGGAATCTTAACACGACCGAGCTATGGTGAGCTTTCTGTGGGTGACGCCGACCACCGTCTCTATTACCTAGACAGCCTTTCACCGACTTTCAGTCCTCTTCTTTATCCCACCCTCCCTTCCATCCTTCCATTCCGTCCTTCCGTTCCGACAGAGACACGCAGCACCTTTCCTTAGTCCGGACTCCCCCAAACCGTTCACCTCTTTGTTAGGGGGGCCGGCGGATGAGAGAAGAGTGGTCAAAGTGGAGGCTTATTTTCGCTGTCGACCGTTCTTTCTGCTCCCTGGCTTTGAACTCCATCTTCATGGACTTGGCGCTGACGTGAGCTCACTCGCCCAGCCTCAGATTTACGGACTATTTCCAGCGGAGCGCGCCCGCAGACCCGTGAAAACAGGCTCTGGGGAACTGCTCGTGCCTCCCAGTCACAAATCTTGAGTGCCTCTAATGGGGGGTGGCAGCCGATTTTGTAAGTATCTGTCTCCATTACCTTCCGATTTTTCTTTCAGGGCACGCGAGTTTTCCGACCGATCTTTTTTTTTAAACAAGCGGACGAGAGAGTTCGTGACCGACACAAAATTGTCGGCATCTCGTGACACCAAAGATTCTGGCACCCGAGAAAGTTCGAGACCGAAAGAAAATTGTCTGCATCTCGTGACAGTAAGGCTTCTGGCTGATATTCGCTGACAATATTGCGTGCGAGACCTAGATATAGCTTGAAGCTAAGGTGGAGAGAAAAAGAACACCTGAGGTTCTCACACAGGACAGAAACAAAAGGAGATTCACGGGATGAGAAAGTAGAACTTCCTTCCCCCTCCCCACCAGGCTTTCATTAAAATGTCTTTATAATTTGTTTACTGTCAGAATTTCCCCATTTAATAGCAGAGTGGATAGGGGGGACAATACGGAGGACAAATTAACTTTTTTTTAGTTTGAGAATTGCTTTAGAATTTTGGAGAGCAAAGTGAACAGCAAGTAAAGAATGAAACACACGACCCACACTGAAGTATTACTGGGGAAAGAAAGAATAAATAGTCCGCTAATAAGGAACACAAAGGGAGGTATTTACAGAGTCCACTTCCTCGTGTATAACGGATTTTGCATTTGAAATTGATGGTAAACATCACGGACAAACATGGCTTGAATTATTAAGGTTGACTTTTGGCCGCCCTTTGGGAAAAAACTGTAGCCATGACAAATAAAGACTTTAATGCTGCACATTCAAGTTTAAAAAAATAGAAAAGTATTCTTGGGAGAGGAAAATGTAATAATAATTATTGGGAATAATTATTTGTAATACTGAAGTACCATATGTATGCACTGGTTGACATGATATTACACAGCTTGCTGTGCTGTGTGTGCTCGTGAAATTCTAGTCAACATTCCACATCCTCAAGTCCATAAAGTAGACATCAAAAGCCACAATCCATGCTGTACATACACTGGATGCGTAGAATTTAAAGGGTGTAACTATAGGTGTCGGCCTAACATACAACCTGCCCTCTGTCCAGGGTCCTTGCGATACGGCGCGCATGGCAGCTCGGGATGTTTCAGCATCTCACCCAACATCAGCTTCTCCTCCACCGACACCTCACCTCGACAGGTCTTACCTTCCACGTCACCAGGGGACTCACCTTCATCCAGACCGCCAGGTGAGAACCCTTCTTGTCCTTTATTATGCCATCAGCACCTGCGTTTTTCTCGCTTCATTTACTTTCCAATCTCTTTTCTCCATCTTCATTTCCCTGCCTATGTGTTAACAATGTACTTTTCGGAATATTTTCTTGGATTTATTGACAGGTAAGTTTAATATATCTAGTTTTTATATACCCATTTGGTTCATGTTTTTTCTCAAAGGCGTTCATTTTCCATGCTGGAGGCCAGTTGAAATTGCCAATACAGACAAAAGAAAAATCCATAAGCACGGTGAAGTGGTTGTAAACTGAATTTATGTTGTCCACGAGTTCAAGGTACAGCTTGAGGGGCAATGACAATCTGCATGAGAGCTGCAGCCCTCATATTCAAAGCTTGCGTGTGATGATGAGTAGTCCCTAGTCGCACGTACAATGCGTGCACAAGCTAGATATCAATCATACGCACGTGTAAGCTTCCATGTATTGCGACATCTGGTGGTGAGTCGTTAATACTCCCGCAGTCTATTCCAGAAAATCGTTTGCAGATTTATAGTCCTGAAAGAAATGAGTTTTCATTGTCGAGGATGTATTCCAATGAACAGACTCAAAGAGATGACCATTGTGTGGATTTTCGGCAACAACCGGGATGAGTCATCAGCTTGGTGAAAACACACGTGCTACTTTTATATGAACTCACGCGCGCACGTGCCACAACATTTGCCGAAACGACGATGAGTGTTGAACGATTATTTTGACATTATTCACTCGATCAACAAAATCTTGATGATGAAAGTATTTTCCGTTTTAAAAATAGAACTGTTATTTTGAAAATTTTGTGTTACGGGAATTTAAAACTGTGTAAATAAGTTTTGTTGTTGGAACGTAGAGATTTTAACAAAGCTTTCGAGAGGGAATATCTCTCAGTTTAGAAAAAAAACTAATATGTAACGCCTGTCAGTGATGATGGGACTGGGACTAGACAATGTGCTGGATTTTACAAGCATTAGAGAGGAATAATCGCACCCTACTAATTCTCTAACACTTGCTAGTGCAAGTAACAATAACCATGTAAAGTCCGTCATCGTTGGTGACCTTTCGAGGGTAGAAGTATCAAGACCTTGTAGTCCTCGAGACAAACAACAGCTTTCCCACGTGCTGCAGTCTGATGTTTGTTGTTTACTCAGTTCTGTGTATGAACCGCTGTCTTTGTTCTCTCTGCGCCATGTGGGGACGGCGCCGGAAGGAGAACATGGACCAGTGGTTGCCCTGGTGTGGCAAGTCACTGAAGTAGTCCTCGTGATACTTGCTTGAGCACCAAGCTGATGAATCCACTATTAAAGGCAGAGCCAGTTACACAATACATTTCTAACTTCAATCACTTTTAGACATTAGACATTTAGATAATCAGTTTTACAGAAGCACGGGGCATAACAAAATTGTAGAATTAATGTTTGAAATAAGATAAAACTGTTTAAGCTAGACTTTCGTTCCCAGTTGTTCAATTTTTTTGATTGAGCTTCTAAATGTAATAAAAATGATTTTTTGTAAAGTTTATGAATTTGCTTTTTTATAACATTTTTATAAACAGATTGTGTAACTGGACTCTGATTGTGTCCCGAGACTTGTTTCTTCATTCTGCCGTTTAGTTTCATGAAACGAAGTTGATTTTTTTTCCAGTCCTGCAATGTAAAATTTAAGAATGCCTTTGATAACAGTTACTTTGGATTATCTAATGGAGGGATGTTTCAGAACACACATACTGGTCTCAGCTGAGTATGTTTCGAACCCCAGCTCAGTCCTAAACAAATATGTAACCAAAGTAATATTTAAGTTGGAGTCAAATGAATCTTGTATAAGGTTCACAATTGTCTTGTGCTATTTTTAGCACATTTTTTCGAATGAACACGTATGCCTTTATCTCCCCCGCTCTTCCCTCCCACCGTGGTGCTCGTGTGTGTGTGTATATGTATGTGTGTTCGTGTCTGTGTGTGTTCGTGCGTGTGTGTGTGTGTGTTCGTGTGTGTGTGTGTGTGTGTTCGTGTGTGTGTGTCCAATGTAGACTGCTCTCTGCCTTTCAACAGTCAACGAGCGGCGTGCCCGTTGCATGGTCATGCTGCTATTCTGAAAACGTGCTGGCCATCCATCAAAGTCAGTCTGTCTGTCATGTCACTTCCCAGACAAAGGCCTCAGATATTGTTACATGTCAGCGCCAGTCACCTAGCAGTGTGTTGGCTGGCTGATGCTTCCATTGTTTCTTCCTGTCGTGCAGCATATTCATGACTCCTTCTCTCTCTCTCACACACACACATACAGACAAGTCTATTATTTATGTGACAGTGTAGGAGTGGCAAAAGTGCGTGTCCGTGTATCTCACTCCTCCTCCTCTCTTTTGTACGTTTCTTTCCATCTCTCTTTACTTTTGTTTCTTCTTTTCTTTGTTTATGTCTTAATTTTTTTCTTTTGATTTTCTTTGTTTTTCGTTCTATATGTTTTCTTTAATTTTGTTGTTTTTTTGTTTCTTTTTGTTGTTTTTTTATTTTTCCTTTATCGTTATTTTTTGTTTATGTTTTGCTTGAATTTTGATGTGACATAAACGGCATCATCAGTTGGATCATTGTATTATAATTTTTCATACTTTCTTTAAATGACTTTCACCTTTTTCTTTTTTATTCTTGCTTTTTTATTATTGAAATTGTCACTCTGCCTCTCTCACTCACTCACAGAGAATGTGGATGTGTTTCGTGCTCGTGCGAAAAAAAAACCACACAAGCTGATAAAAGCATCGTTTGCATTCTGAAAGTTCAACAAACACGTTTACTGAGGGATCGTCCCACTAGGTGCTGCCAGTGACTTCCCAACACCAACATTTTTGCATAATGGAAGCATGGACTAGTGTGAATAAATGACGAGCCTGTGTGGATGTGCAAGCGACCTTATTCAGAATACTCAAGGCCGCTAAAAGCAGCTGTATCTTCCTCTGAAAGAGCCACAAAGACAGCTGAGAGGATGAGAGGACAGCTGTCCGAGAACAAGATAATCACGAGAAACAGAAAGCTCAAGACGGAGACAGGTGTCACCTCGGGGTGTGGGGATGGCGAGAGAGGGAGGAGGGAGGTACATCCAGCTGCGGGTATGAGGCGAAGTTAGCTGGAGGGCAAAAATAGAAAGAGAATTTAGTAGAACTATCACCCCATCCCATCACACACACAGATAACATCTCTTGTAGATCGGAAGGCTACCAGCAGTCACATAAATCCCGATCTTTTTTTCTTTTTGACATACCCTCTCCATCTTTATCCCATCCAGTAAATCTCTGAAGGTCCTGCCATCATCACCCTCCTGCTCCTCTTCATCGTCGTCTTCCTCATCAGCATTACGATCGTCACTGAGGTAACATCTTTATTGTTCAATTTACATCCAAGTTTTTTTTTTTTTTTACAGCGCCGAGTGTGAAGCGCATCCTACTGGTGACCTATGGCCGCAGTGGCTCCACCTTCACCTCCTATGTGCTGAAGGAAGCCCAAGAGGCTTTCTTATTCTTCGAACCCCTGAGGCCGCTTGTCATGCGCAAGACACAAGGGATGGACATCATCATGTCGTATCAGGCTGTCGGGTAAGACACATCGAGCTCACGACCACCTCCACCTGAACCCAAGTGTAAATGAGGGGAGATAATTCTCACACTGTCGATGAAAACGTAACTCCTGAATCAGAACCGAAACGAAAGAAATCGCAGCAAAAATTTTAATATGATTACAGAATACGTTTTTAAAAAAGTAAAAAAGCCGTTCGTAGGTCACTTTTTCTAGCAAAGCACATTGCTGTGTGTACCCACCTCCACACCAAAAGATTTCTTTATCTTTATGTATCTGATCGTCACAAAAAATTAAGAGTTGTACGACTCATGTCTGTGTCCACAGCGCCCAGTTCTACGAGCCCCAGGAACTCAACTCCTCCATGCTCAGCGAGTACGAGCGAAGCGCCGTGGGCGTGCTGGACAGCATCCTGGACTGCAACATGACCAGCCTGACCATCGACGACTACCTCAGTCCAGTCATACGACATCACGAGCACACCAAGGATGTCAGTCGCTGTCTGAGAAGCATCCTCAACGACAGCTACCTCAACCTGCCGCACTACCTGCAGTGTCTCATCGACTTCTGGAACCTGTGTAGGAGCAGAACTCTGAGACTCATCAAGGTTAGTGGCTGCCATCGACCTGCACTTCCAGATTTGTTGTTGTCTCTCCTTGTTAATGGCTGTGCGATTTTTTTTTTGTTTGTTTGTTTGTTTGTTTTTCGATTGTTCTACCTGAGCTTTTTATTTCCGTCAAATGACACGTGACTAAGCGTTGGTCTTGGCAGACAGACAGAGGTCCACCTTTGCACATCCATGGTTAAATCCTCTCAAAATATCCTACAGTAACCACAAAAAAGTACATCAGTAGGTATGGAGACATTACAGACTGAGATATTGAGCTGTACTATGTCCATTCTATTTTTGTCATTGTCGTTGTAGACGATCCGGATGCCGCTGCGGGCGCTGTTCGAGCTGATGCGGAAGTACCCGGATCTGTACCTGGTCTACCTGGTGCGCGACCCCCGCGCCACCCTCATGTCGCAGCGCCAGAACTTCGGCCACTCGCCCATGCCGCAGAACTTCTGCAACCTCGTGCAGGATGACGTGGCGCACATGCGGCTGCTGCAGCAGCTCTTCCCCTCGCGCGCCATCGCCGTGCGGTACGAGGACATCATCGTGGACCCCCTGGAGTGGAGCAAGCGCCTGTACGCCGCCCTGGGCCTGACGATGACCCCGAGGGTCGTCAGCCTCATCCGGCTGTACACCAGGGCCAGCGGCGACGGCAGCGCCTACCAGGTGTACCGCAAGGACCCCAAGAACACCGCCAACCGCTGGCGCTCCACCATCGCCTACAGTGCGGTACGACTCATAGACTACTTCTGCGCCGAGGCGTACCGCGCGCTGGGCTACGTGCAGGTCCACAACGAGACTCTTCTTCGGAACACGAACGAGTCTCTGACCTGCTCTACGAACACCTTAGAGATGTTGCAGCTACCGGTCGCGGCATAGACCCCACGATTTTTGTTGTTGTTGTTGTTGTTGTTTGCTACTTGTGATCAGCATGGTCGGTCCACTTTTTTTTTTTTTTTTTTTTTTTGCTTCGGGTGGATGGCTGTGATATTTTAACAGACGATAATTTTTAAAAAAAAAACATTACCGTTACGACAAAAACTTGGATTGGCTGAAATGTTCGTGAACATCATTCGCAGAGATGTGTGAAAACATCGGTGCATTTGAGCGGAGAAGCGAATAGATGGATGAATTACACGGGTATGGGACTGTGAGAATTCACGTGCATAATCCTGGTTTATGAGCAGACGATGAAGTAGCACTCGGACAACCTCGTCAAAACTCTGTGTGCGCTGCTTCATAAGTGGATTTTGTTTCATGTGGGACACGCTGTATCGATGCTACTTGGCACTAAAGATGTGAACAGACTGCAAAAACTCCTTTTGTATTTCATAATGGAGAAGCCTGTTGTTACACGTGGAACATGTTTTGTCTGTTTGAAAGAAAGCATTCCATGCACTGGACTGAACTGCCTGAGTATTCGAAAATCAAGGTGATTGGTTTTGAGTCTCACTTCAGTTTTTTTGTCAAAGAGGCTAAATGCTGAAGGTTGTATCAGTCGTCTTCCTACAACAGCCTTGAATTCATATTCTTTTTGCCATTCTAGTATTTATTGGTTTTTGTTCTGCTCTGTATTAGCGGTTAGCTGCTGTCTCTCTGAAAAGTTTTGTCTCATTTTTGTCAATCATGTCGATCTTGACCTGCGTATTTTATTTGTTTTCTTTATTTTGATTTCTTTTTTTTTTCCTTCTGTGTTCCTACCATGACATTCCATTGCTTGTTCAGCTACAGAAAGAATCCGATGCCTTCAGAAAGTATAGCAGGCTGGAAACATTAATGTTGCATCAAATGATGGACTGGTGTCTGTGATGTAAAGAGGACCTAGGTTGTAGTCTCTACTGCAATATATTGATCTTCAAGTTTTATTTTGCTTATAGCCGCTCGACAACATGCATCAATCGACCTTTTTCTAATTTAGGCATTTTCTAATTCCTATCGTTGCACTCGGAGGCACCGACGCCACCCGACTAGACGAGAGTCATGTGACAAAGGAAGGAGTTTACCAGCTGCGTCAGCGGGGATCCCTATCCTCGTCTTCCAGTGTCGTTGTCGCCTGTCCTGGTGTAGCTAGGTGTAGGCTGGCTGTAGTAGAGTTTTCTATCATCCTTTTGTGTGACTTGGCCTAACCGAAGCTTCAGTCCTTGCCTGTTCGTCTGCATGGCTCTCCCAAGGTGTCACATGCTACACCACAACAGCTCCAGCGCCCCCTGGGGCTTCATTTCTGTAAATGTCCCTTCGCCATTTTCCCAGGCAGCGACTGGCAAACCCCAAAGCACACTGTGGTCTGAATTTTGATGAACATTTCCAGTCTTTCTCAAACCCCAAGTAGAAGCCTGCCCCATCTTTGTTTCAGTGAAATGTTTATCAGCTGATGTGTCAGGTCTGTGTGTAAACAACAGATGGCGGAGAAGCAAAACGCCTGCATAACTGATATGCAAATAATTATTTATATTTATTTTGTTTCGTTTCTTTATTTTTTAGCATCTTATGGTTTAAACTTTTGTGAAGTGTGATTTTATTTACAAACAAATGAGAAATGTATACTGTAAAAACGCATCTCTCATATTGAGAACTGATGAAGCAAGCAAACCATCCTCAATGCTGTTTGTTTTTGGTTACATGTATATTAAGCAATAAATCAGACATTAATTAATTAAAATATAAAAGTGTTGTATAAATGTGATAATCGAACACACACACATTTTCAATTCCAAAGGTAGAAAGTCACCGTGACTAGAAGGGTTTAATGGTTGTGTATGACTCATTTGTTTGCTTCATATCCATTTTCTCTTCCTGTCTTCCTCCCTGCCGTTGCTGTGAAAGCTATTTCATGTACCTCGCTGGTCTCCCCGGAACTGTGCATCCGTGATTGTTGGTTAGTATTGCTGTCAGTGTCTCGGGACTATGGAGGGGCCGAGTGACAAACACTGGTGGGGTTGGCTCCATCCTTGGCTGTTACCACAGAGTTTGGTCATTAGCATCGGCGCTTCTAGCTACACTGTCTTTTTGTCTGGTAAAGAGACAGGTCTTAACGGCTTAAACTGTCTCTCTATTTTTTATTTTTTTAAATATCTCTTGTTGCTCGCTACCGACAGCCAACTCCATCTTTTTTTTTGGTTAACGGTCATTTAAAGGGAAAGGCAAGTCAAACAGCAGGTTGGGTTTAAATGATAAGATACTGTCCTGAGTCGTTTTTGCTTAAAATTTCAGGATGCAAAATAAATAAATAAAATCGTTTACTTACAATCACGTATGACAGAGGATACCTTTCTTGTTAAATGGTAGCGTCAGTTTCGTTTTCTTCACTAAAGTGCATGGAAATATGGCGGCATTCAAAATCCGGTTCGCAGTTGTGCTTCAGATACGATTATGAATGAACATCGTTTGAAACTTCAAATTTCTTTTTCGCGTGCCTTTCCCTTTAAACTCCGACATGATGTACACGTGTCCTCTTTATCACAGCTTCTGCCAGCTTTCCTGTAGCGACAGTCGTCGCTGGTGAGCTTTGCCTGAAAATAGCCAGCCCTTGGCAACGTCCTCTTGCGTAGAGATGGCGCTGTGATCGCCAAGCTTTCTTTTTTGCCGAGGTGGCGCTGCTTGCACGTCTCCAACGGGACGTCCATTTTTGTGGAGCCGGTCGCACAGCTGCATATCTGGTGTGTGCGGCACGATGAAGATGGTTCTCTCGGAGACAGCTGACCTTTGACCTTCCAGTTGAGCCAGACGTTTGGTGAGACGATAATGGCGGCTTTCCTACTAAGTCCTCCACAGCAAATAATGTGTCTTGCGGGGCACTGCTTTGTAACAATCGTTTTTGAGTGAGTAATTATGCGAGCACCCAGGGTGGAAGGAGAGTTTGTAGCAAGATTCTGCATCTCTTTTTTTCTTTCTTTCTCTTCCCTCTTCTCTCTCTCTTCTCTTCTCTGTTCTCTCGTCTCTCTCTTCTCTCCCTCTGTCTCTCACTCACACACAGCAGTATGATGATCAATAATAGCGGCCAGTGAGAAATGACACCAGAACCTTCCATCTGAATGTCTTCTGGCGTGAAGTTAGTTATCGCCCCTATTTCATGAAGCCCCGTGCGTTACCTTAAACTCTCCATTTCCGTGATTACTTCAGCGATGTCAGGCCACAAGATGGCAGTTATTGATCGAACGATGCCTCGGCCACCTTCTCGGCATTTCTTAGCCATTCGCGTGCTGCCAGAGCGCTGGGCATCATGGGATTTCCTCACGTGACCGTCAACATTTTTTACAAGAGCGTCTTGGCGATGTGAGGATGCATTACGGAAGTGAAAGGCATTCGATCCCTGAGCATAAAGACTGCTAAAGCCAAAGATTCACCTGCAATAATTGCTTCTGCTTGATAACGAGACCAATACAAGGGTGGGAGGAAGTAAATAGCGAAAACATCCGGGTAACAATATTTTTTTTAATGTCTATGTGATTGAGGAGGAAGAGAAGAGACAGAATAAGAACCCTGAAGTGGATTCGCTGATTGCTCCTCGATAAGGATCCAAGCACTCCGTGAAGAGAGATACGAAAGGTCTGTCCATTGAACAGGTAAAATGATCTAGTTTGTGAACTTTGCACGCGTTTGTTTTGAAAAAAAGTTCTAAAAAATAAAATGTAAATAAAAGCCCGTAACGACATAATCATCCTGTGAAGAGATGTGCTAAAGGTCAGACACTGGAACACGGAAAGGGATTGATTGAGTTTGTTCCAGTTTGTGAGCTCTCGATGGTCGATTTGGCAAACAACCCCAGTTGTTAATTGTCCGGAGATTTGCTCATTTGATGATGAGGACTGAGACCTGGCAGGTGTCTTTGCCACGTGGCGGGTAGCTTGTCTAAGTATTCTATATAGTTAGGAGATGCTATGGAATCGCTGAGAAGTCTGGCCAAAAATTTTGGGTGAACTACCTTCATTCTTGAAATCACTTTTGGACACTGAAAGCCAAGTGCATGTGATGTCTGTATTTTTCTCTAATGTCCAAGTGCACTGAACTGTTGCAGTCTTTACCGGAGTCAAGATGTCAAGCGCTCGCCGGGTGCAAACCTTGTTTTCTAACGATTAGACAAAGCTCAGTGCTGGATAGCATTTCCTCAGCTCTGGATGAATATCCCTCTGTCGTTCTTTCAACACACGCCTGCAAATATCACTTGCGCACACTGAGATCAAAATCGTGACGTCACGTTTGTCCACAGATGAAACTAAATACCACATGATCCCAGCTTCCCATTGGCTGAGGCCTTCACAGCATAAAGGTATCCATGTACAATCCTGATGTTTCAGTTGTTGATCCTCGTGTGCATGGTGATATGTGCGTGTATCTCGAGAACGGAAAAGAATAGAGGGTTGGGTGGGTGTATCACCCATACTTAGTATCTTAAACTGTGCTATACTCAATCATTAGAAAAAAATATGCATCCCTCTAGGGCGTCTAGGCCTTCCCTTCAGCAGCTGTTTTGCAGGGATAGGTACCTGATGTATCGGGGGGAAGGCAGTGATGTTCTACCCCGAGCCAGCAACTAAGACTATATCACAGCAAAGCAGCCAGCCCTGTAAACAGATGCTACATGCAGAGAAGGAACCTCGTGCCCGAGACGAGATCTGAACCCTGGATATCCAATCCTCACTTTCAGTGAAAGGCTGGCCGTCACGCCACCGGGCCACCCACTGAGTTATCAGGGACGATACAGATGGCGGAAAGCGGGAGGCAGAGATATGCGATCTTTCGCTTCTATCGCTTGAATAAGAATTGCTTTAGCTCATGCTGCGATGAGATTCTAGGTGTTATTATTTAATTATAAATACTAATTGTGTTGACAGTTATCACAAGCTGTAACGACAAATGCGAAAATCTTTTCGTGTGGGCAGTTTGGCTTAAACTAAAGCTAAACGGCAAACGAATTTGTTTGTTTGTTTGTTTGTTTGTTTGTTTGTTTCTTTGTTTGTTTGTTGTTTTGTTTGTTTGTTTGTTCGTTCGTTCGTTGTCTTTCTTGGATCAAAAGGTTGCCTTAAATAGACTGGAGCAATTTTCTTCTAATGATTTAGTGAAGTTCAGTGCATGATACTATTTCCCAGAATCACGTTCCGTTCACGAAATACATGCCTGGCTATAAATATCATAAATACACACAGAAAGGGTCAACAACACAATTGTCGTTATTATACATGAATATGTTTACATTAGTTAGTCCAAGCTTTACGCCATGCCAGTGACTAAGGCTATCTCACAGCGAGCCTTTTGAAGAGTTGGGACCACGTGTCAGTCACTCGTATCTGTGTACAAACGTGACGTCACGAGTTTGACCTCTGTTCGTGTTGACGTGTACGTCGAGAACTGGATAAGTAGTATCTTGCACTGAACTTTACCTAATCATTAAAGGAAAATGACCCCACCCCACTAGGATACTCGTCTGCTGCCAAGGCTTCAAGCCAGAGAGAGAGAGAACTGGAAAATGGCGATGGTGACGTGCACGGGCAGGGCTGGGCGGAATGTGGCAGGGTTGGGCGGAATGTCACTCCAGTAGACCTTTCGGTGCTCTGCGGGTCAGAGGTGGCGAAAATCACGTGCTTTAATATTCATGGTCCGTGAGCGTATTCAAATGGCATCAGTTAATCTTGAAATAGTTGTTGCCAGCGCCAAGCAGGAGAAATCCGTTCTGCCCGCCAGTGGGGTGTGACGACCAACTCTGCTCTGTTACAGCGCCGCCTGTAATAAGCAATTCATCCCCCGTACTTTCCCCCATATTTCCCCCCGTCTGGCTGGCGTGGGCGAGGGGATGGGGTGGACACGTCCCTACACCTCGTCGCTCAATCACGCGGCATCTCCATACCGACATTGCTATTCATGCCGTGATTAGCATGGTGCCAGACGAGAGCAGAAGACAGAGAGGAAGTGGCCTTGTGATCTCGGAATTACTGGCATGTAGAGTGTATAATAAGGCTACTGCAGCCTGCTGGTCGTGGGCAGGGATAACACACACATCTAACCTCTTCTTCTGTTCTTCTCGCTTTCACTCTTCTACTCCTTTTTTTCTTCACGTCTTCTCTCTCTCACATACACACATTTTTCTCTTATATTCCTCTTACATTCCCCCCTCGCACACTCGATAATTTAATTTGTTACTTTCCCAGACTTCCGCTTTGAAGCACGCGTGGAAACTACAAAATATAAAAATCTTCAAAAACGAGTACCTCGTGGGTTAAATACCCTGCAGAATGTTGCTTTCGGGGTACTTGAATGAATTAATGGTGAGTTCTTTTTGCTTATTTTGACTTGGGTAATCTTTGGTCTCTTTGTATTTTCATAGAAAAAAAAAGTAAAATTTTTCTCGAGAAACTGCAAAAGTATAAATTCGCCGAGCACAATTTTTATCGAACAACCTTAAACTGATAAACTTTTGTCTACTTACAAGAGCAGTCTCTCCTTGTTTTCTTCCTTCTTTCACATTTAGACATGTATTTTAAAAAGTTAAGCTGGTGAAATGGAGTCCACAATTTAAGCCAAAGATGTTTAATTTAAGCTTACTTACTTACAAATGCAGAAAACGTGCATAAGTGGATTCGTGTATGAGTGTTGAAATATTTCCTGATGAGGAACACAATGGTCCAAATTTCAAAGAAATATATATTAGAAATGTGTAACCATATAAGGACATAAGTACATATCAGAACACATTTCAACACACTTGTTAGTAACAAAGGAGTGTTCAGAAATGAAGAACATTCGTCATTATCAAGCAAACATAGGGAAAAGATAAATAGTAAAGCTGTTAATGGTTGCTCTAACATTTATTTTCTACATGATCATAGAATGTTGATTCAAAGGACAGTTTGAACTGAAAACAGTTTCAAAACCTCTACCACGAGCTTTTCTTTTTGTGAATGTTCATGTTGGCCAACCCTCGTTAACGTTAATTGTCTGCGTGCACTTAATTAGTCTGAGTAAACAAGCGAGCAAATATCACTCGTAAACATGAGCTCACGATCAAGAATTTTAGTTAATGTGTTCTTTCGGTCATTGTTGACCATTAGACCGTTATTTGCGAGTTTTGTTTGCTAGTACTCCGTCACTGCTAGTACATCTTTCATGGATGGATACGATGGTAAATACTTCATCTTTGCTTGAATTCTGGGAATGTCGCATGTGACTCAATTATAGTACGTGGATTAGATTATTTAATCACGTAGAATATTTATCAGTTTTGTTTCATTCTCTCTCTCTCTCTCTCTCTCTCTCTCTCTCTCTCTCACTTGCTGGCACGTGCACGCACGCACACACACAAACAATTTCTAATCAAATTAATAATATTTCTATATTAAAACCAAAGCCCTTGAAGGTATAACAATCCCGATATCAGATTTCAAATGGCTTCATTTCCAGGCAAGCTGCGCTTTCTTTTTAAATTTTTTTTAAATTTTGAGACTGATGTTTTGTGTGTCCTGGATTGTATTTTATTCTCTTTGCTATGCATGATGTACTTCTCAGCCTCGCTGTTGTTATGTTTTTTAATATTCATTCAAGTTCTGTGTGAGAAACTTGGATAATCTGCTCTTTGTCTGTTATATCAATTTCTTCATACCCATGAAGTTTGGGAGCGAATAAAGCCAGTGTCAACGTGGTATTGTATGAGCTTTGCTCACCTGATGGCTGAGGTCAGGTGACCTGTAAAATAAACCCTTCGTTTCTTTCTTCCGTCTCACGCACTCTCCGAACGAAATGAATTCGTACATTCAACTATTTAGAAGCAATTTAATAGAAACATGACACTTTAGACCCAATCAGACTTCGTTTGAAGAAAAAATTATATTTATCCAAGATCTTAGCCGTCTCGTTGTCGTCCTGTCTCCTTGGAAACCACGTAAACAGACAGCTCGAGGAAACATGGTTTGTTCAGAACATTTCCTGCAATCATCTAGTCATCGATTAGAAAAATTCTCATGTAATCGCAACACTCTGTATTTGCACCACCATGTAATAATGAGAAAACAGATCAATGCATGTAAAATATTTCTGTGCAGCACATGCACGTGTCTTTTTTTTTCTCTGTCTCTCTCTCTCTCTCCTTCAGGCTCTTCTTTCCTCCCTTTAAGCTGATGCAATTACAAGCAATTCCAACATATTTATCTGCAATTTATTTCCGCAATTTTCTCTAAAATGTTTACAAACTCAGCATGCGTGTTTTTTTCCAGACTTTTTCCCATCTTCCCATAGCTCTTGTTTACTACTGGTGTCTTTAACATCTGCAGAGTTGTATAAGAGGTTGCAACTACATACTTCAAAATTCTATTAAAATACTTTGAAAGAAGGAAGGAGAAAATGGACGGATGGACGGACGGACGGGCAGATGTTCAGATTATTATTTAAAACAGCATCGGTTATCATAGAAGATCTCAGTATAATATTACTGTGCATAACAGGAGGGCATAATGACAATCATAAATCTTCTCGAAAAGTTGAAATAGGTACACCTGACATATTTACTTTTCACAGAAGAAAGACGCACAGAAGTTCAAATAATTTATTTTTATATTTGTCTGTATTTTGTTTATGATGCACTTTTTGTTTATTTTCCTTTACTACACTTAAAGCAAAATCTTTCTCGTAAGTGTGTGTGAGTGTAAAGTATATATTATTAACACTTTCAGGACATCACATGCAAGTCAACTGCTGCTATAATTTCCCAGTGGTAAAAGTTAAGTTCCAAACTAAGAAATACGAGCCGTTAATAGAAGCAATCAGCAATAAACACAACAGACATACTACCAACATGGCTAACAGTGTGACCACAATTACTGCTCCCCTAACTTGTGCAAGGACATTGATAACACCAAGGTAAAGCTCAAACTCACCCTATGTGATCACAGGAGTGATGCTAGAGTGAGAGAGAGAGCTGTTAGTGAGTGAGGTGTGAGGGTGAGGTGTGAGAGTGAGAGCCGGTTGGGTGTGAGAATGGGGTGTGACACTGAGGTGCTAGGTCTGTAACACCTCATTCCTCTCAGGTCCAGCTTCCTCTGTGAGAGTCAGACACTTACTCTACAACTGTAAGTCAAGGGGAGGTACACTACTTAACATGCATGGCGAATCCGTTGGTGTGTGCGCGCCTTCCTGTACAGAGGCTGTCCGCTCTCCTAAACTACCAAAAGAAAAATAAAGACGAAGTCTGTAATGAGAACAAGAACCAAGGAAACGAAAAATAATATCTTATCGCGATTTAGACGCAGAAGGTTTCCATCACACTGGGCATTAGGACAGACTCTGTACCCTGAAGAATCCTCCTTGAGGAGCCTGGTGCTGTGGTGGTCCGGTAAACGTGTGGTGTTGACAGTAGAAACAGGATGTTCGGAAGGACTGGGGGAGACTGCGGATCTCTTCCTTACAGTTTGAACCGTGTTTCTTCTGGTGAAGAAGGAGCCTTCGCTCTCTCCGAGTGGTCTTGAAAGCATGCCATCTTCTTTTTCGTTGTTTTGGTTTGGTAAGTACAAGACGAGTGCGTTTATAATCAAGGCTAGGAATCCAAACATTATCTGTATCGCTGTGTACAACACTGAAATAAAAATAAAAAAACAAGTATAACAATATACACATTGTATGTCCAGCCTGGATAAAAATTTCTGAAATAAGATAAAAGTTTTGAAATAAAACTGTCTTCACTAATCGATCTGCTGCGAATTTCGCCTTCCCCCTTATTTTCGACCTGCTCCACGCTCACTGACCGGGAGGCGCCAAGTAGCCTTGGTAATATGTGGATATCTGTGTTTTATTTATTTATTTGTTATCGTGCCATGCGCAGTAACGTCTCACTCACCTAGGAGGGAAATGGTGTCACCCGAGGTGGGCATAGAACCGCTGAGGGAGACGAGGAACACCTGATTGGTGAGCACCAGACTGACGGCCAGGGTCAGCTTCTCGCCACCGCTTTCTGGAACGAGGAAGGCCAGCGGCGTTAAGAGCGAGAACGACAACAGCGGCAGCACCGTGCTCAGCACGTGGAACGTGACACGGCGCTTCAACGTCAACGTGAAGTTCCCACCTTGCGTCCAGTCTGGAAAAAAAGCCAACATTCCAAAGGCATCTTGTTTTGGTTTTGTTTGTTTTGTTTTGTTTTGTTTTGTTTTGTTTTGTTTTGTTTTGTTTTGTTTTGTTTTTCTCAAAACGAGACTGTCTACTAATTACAGTGACTGAGTGCGCAGCTACTTCACTTTTAAACAACAACAGCAACAACTATGACGGCTCTGTGTTGCTATCTCCCTCCCCCTCTTTTTCTCTTTTTTCTTTCGAAAACGAGGGAAGTAAATGTATATTATGTACCTCTGTGTTTCTGTGTGTGCTCGTGCAGTATGATAAAGGTCGCCCCACGACCATTTTCAGGTTAATAGGGAGTGAGGTATTAGAGACCACTTTTCTCGGGGTTAGGTTTACTTGAGGGCGTTGCCAATCTCTTCTGCTCGCTGCCTTACCTTCCCCAACCCTTCTTGGAGACAAGTACCCATTCCCACCGGTTGGGTCGACTGGAGAAAAAGACCTGCGCTGCACGGGTATCGAACCAGTGCGCCTCTCAGTTCAAACATCAGTGCTCTGACCACTCGGCTATTAGAGTAAAGAAACATGTAAAATGGGATCGTCGACCCTTTAACCAAGGCTCAACATGATATTGCTATCAAACATACAGGTAGTTACACAGAACGCCAGCTACGTCTGCAATGATTCAGGTCGAAGACTAAACTTACAATCGTTGTAGGATGTTGTTTCGTCATAAGGGTCGGCCCTTTCTGATGCTATGTAGTACTCCTGGTTGACCGTGGACCAGTTGGTGTAAAATGTCTCTGTCACAACTTGAATGTGGTCTGATGTCATCATCCAAGTAGTGAAGATTAGTGAACAAGTCTGGGTGTCGAATGGGTACCTTCAGAGAGCAATGCATTCCCCACAAGCACACAAAGAAGCACGCACACAAACACGTGTACAGAAAAAAAGAACATTTTTTATACTGATTTCTGCAGTAGACAGCTACGTGGCTCCTCTGCTTTCATGTTTCTCGCCGTCTCTCGCTCTTTTATGCAATAATTAACATACATTGAATGATACAGATATGTACACACATCTTGCAAGGTATTCTGGCCTCCTTCGCTCCATGGAAAACACACATGCAACATATGACGATGGTTCTCACGCAAATTATTTTATATTTTATATATAAACATTATTTTAACCTTTCGCCTGCAGACTGCACTAACCTATAAACATCCACCATACAATCAGTGTTTGCGTTGAACCCAGGCTGCCACTGAACTGTTCCATCATTGTTGACAACAACCAGTGCATTGTCATCCCGCAGTGGCTTCATGCTGTTCACACTGATTAAAAATAACATTCACGCAATGTAGCCTTCATTTTGAAAGCCTGGTTCTGAAATTTAATCGTAATGGAAGAAAAATGGGATGATGTTTTTACAGTTATGCCAGTCTTACTTGTCTCGGATACATATATATATCTCACTGGATACACACACACACACAGAGATTTCACTTATTTCACCTCGTTTCTAAAGCTATATCAGACAATTCTCAAAACATTTTGCCAATGGTTTATTAGGGATGCAATGGGTAGCCATGAACTACTTTCAATTCTGACTAGAACATGCTCATCAACTAACATTTCACGCACTCATTAACTAGCATATGACATACTCATTGAAGAGGACCAGGTCTGGAAGCCACACATCAGCCTGTGAAAGATAGACACTGCTGATGTTGCCAAACTGATCTGGATTCCACTGGAGATACTCGTCTGACCAGACCTGCAACGATATTGTCCGGTCACTACTGTACTAGTAGTTTTCAAAAAACAATCTGCCTTACTCATATTTCTTCATCTCCCTTTCATTTTCTTCTTTTAGCAATTTTTCCCTCATCCTCTGTCCGTCCGTCCGTGCTTTTGTTCCACTTTTTCTTCTTCTTAGGCATAAAAATAACCGTCTAACAAGATACCAGCAAGCTCAAATGTGTGTTCGCTGTCAACAGGAACAACCCTTGTGACATTAACTCTAAAACTGAAGATCAGATAAGTAATTAAGTTCAATAAAGCATGTGAAAGAAAACAAAATTAACTTTAGATTAGCTTTACAGAAAATTACTTACCAGGTCTAGACTTCCCGCAGTCGATAAAACTTGCTCCTTTATGTTCTGAAAATAGTATTTCTATTACTGCCACTGATCTGAAACTAATAGACTGCGGCTGGCTCTGTTTGAAGCCAACAGACCGCCATATTGGTATCGTAAGACAATACTATAGTCTTAATATTTGAAATGCCCTGCCATTGTATTTTCCATTGTGTTTTATTATTATTATTATTATTATTATTATTATTATTATTATTATTAAAGTAAACTTTTTTTCTTTGAGCTGCTCGTATTCTTTGCTTTCAAAACTGAAGGGGAAGGTGGATTGTTTAAAATAAAATAAAACAGTTTTACATAAACTAATATTCAAATAACCTTTGAAGAACATTGAGCTTAATTTCTTCTTCGCCTCATGTAAGCATTTAACTTCTGTGATGCATGCATCCTGAGCAGCGGGTACCCACCAGGTACAGGAGGTGACTGAGGAAGGCTGAGAAGTTGATGACCACCACCGTCTGCTCATCGCGCACAGGCCGCACGTGCTTGCTGTAGTTCGTCAGCAGATGTTGGCGGAGGTCCTTCATCATTTGTGAAGCTTCGGCGACCCCTGTTGAACATCGATACTTCTGCTTTCGGAAACTAAATTCTTGACACTATAGCTCGACACTATAACCCTTGTCGCTGCCATAACAATGTACCTAAGTTGTCTTACTATGCTTACAAAACGCTGAGTGTGCACGGGAAATGCATCTCCAGTTATTAAACAAGATATTAAACAGCTTACCGGAGGAACAGAACTAATAAAAAAAAGAATCTAATGGATTAAGGTGTTATATCAAATAACAGAAGAACGAAACAGAAAAAAAAATTGAAACAAGAAGAATAAATCAAGCTATATATCAGTGCAGTTGAGAAACAGGACAAGAATACAAAATAGAATGAGAATAATAGAATAAAGTATTAAAGAGCGCTGCAAAGGAAAAAGAGACGAATGGATAATGTCTTAAACGGCATAATAGAGGAACAAAACTGAAAAAAATGAAAACACAAGAACGGATTAGGGTATTATCAGAGAAACAGAACAGGAAAAGAAAAGAGAATAATGCATTAAAGTATTAGCGTAATGGAGGAAGAGAAGAGAGCATCAAGTAAAAAGAAAGAATAAAGATCATTTATGATACAGTAAGATATATATATAGAGAGAAATATATATAAATAAAAGAAAAGGGAACAGATAACGATGGTCATCGCTACTATAAGTCTTTTCAAGAACTAAACCGAATAAAGTACATTACTGAATTAGTACAGATGCTCATATGACTCGGGTACAACCGTGAGGATGAGTTTATAACAATTCATAAAAGCAAAAGGATAAGCTGTGCTTTGTAAATAAACTGTAATGTTTTTCTTGTGGGTAGGGAAGAAATTCTTAGAAACTGATGACTTTGCATCTATATAAGATGTCGGATAGTATTTTTAAAATATACAGAAATAAGTGCTTTTACGCCTCCTTACCGCTATAAATCAGCAAAAAGGACTTAACACTACTACACATGGCAAATTTCATCCATTTTTCACAACAGAGACCGACTCAATGCAGATGATATTAAGGAACATCACAGAAGAAACCCAAAAGTTGTGATCATTACATAGAAGGAAGACTAAATATACATACAACCAGAGCTACAGACCCCTGCTGCTGCCAGAAACCACGCAACAAGAAGAGTCATCAGTTCTTTCTGTCACTTGACCTTTCAGTCTGGAGTGAGGTGCATGCACGCGCTCCCGAAGTTCACTTTTCAGCAACTGCTTTTAACTGCACCTTGCTGCGATCCGTCCCTGCAGCAAATAGACAACCGTCCAGACAGATCGCACTGTAACGCTGCATGCGGGTCACACTGGCTTGACCGACGGACGCTTCGTAATGCAGAATCGAGTTTTTACAACATGCGAGGACCACCCAGAAAAACGTTAGATGCTGACGTCACAGCAGCCGCATTGGAAGAACGGGATCTGTGACGTCACGATCTCGTCTTCCTTGCGATCTGTGTGTCGCTACTCAGCGATGAGTGCGCCGCCTCAAGACTAAATGAGAGGTGAACGACTGTCACCTTGCCTCGGACACATCAGTCCCGTCGTCAGCTTTATTGTATGAATTCAGGCCTGACGAGAGGGGGGGACAGGGGGGTCTGGTGTACCCGGGCCCGCGGCTGTCAAGGGGGCCCGGCCTTGGTCAGTGAATTTTCTTTTCTTCTTCTTTTCTTTTTCTTTTAAAGAAAGGTCTAAGGACAGAACACCCAAGCATTACACATGCAGAAGTTGAGTTTCAAGTCTGTAGAATTGTAAACATACATTATATATTGGGAAAATAATTTACGATTACAAGTACAAGGGGCCCGGAGAGGTCGTCTGTCCAAACAAGGGCTCTCGGCGTCCCTGGGGCCGAGAAACATAAGTGTAGGCTGTATACCGTAATACAAGAATATCCTATCGCGGGGCCCCCGATATGGACTATTCTTCTTCTTCTTCTTTCCTATACGCCCCCAGTGGAGCATAGGGCCGCAACCACACGCCGCCATCGAACCCGGTCCTGGGCGTCCCTTTCCAGCTGGCACCATGTCATGCCAGCTGCCTCTGCCTCTCTGTGGACTGATCTCCTCCACGTCTGTCTGGGTCTCCCAACCTTACGCCTCCCCTGTGGGTTCCAGCCCAGAGCTTGTCGCGTTATATTGTCGGCTGGCTTTCGTAGAGTGTGGCCAATCCAGCCCCACTTTCGCTTCTTGATGTCTAGGCTGGCAGGGTTTTGGTTGGCTCTCTCCCACAGGTCCACATTGGAGATCTTCTCAGGCCATCGGATGTTAAAGATGCGGCGCAGACAGTTGTTGATGAATGTGATATGGACTATATGTAAGCATATTATCAAATAATAATTTACGATTACAATTACAAGGGGCCCGGAGAGGTCATCCATCCTGGGTCTATGCTTGCGCTCGGCGGCCCTGGATGATGTGAGAGAGAGAGAATGAGAGTAAGATTTTTTTATTTTGTTAGAATTTATCATACTGATGTGAAGATGATGATGACTATTGATGGTGGTGCATGAACAACTATTGTTGGAAAAAAGTTTTTAATCTAAACACTTGCTTTTTAATCGTGAGGCTGTTTGCCTCGTAGGGGTCCGAACCGGTGATGTGCTATTCTTGTCATAGAAAGGGCTTATCAAACAAGCAAAATTGATATCAAATCACAAAAGCGTGTCATGATCATGATTTTTTTGGAGTTGTTTGTATATAAAGAAAAAAAAAAAAGAAATGAAGCAAATGACAAACAAAAGAAGAGAAGCACTAACGATATCTTTCTTGGGGCTGGTGTTCGTTTTATAAAAGCACTGTCAGAAGCATCTGCTTCTCATTTCAATGTATCTTCTGCCTTTTGGAGGATGCAGACACTTCTTCGGTATGAGATGCTGCCACAAAAAAAAAAAAAAAAAAAATAGAGAGACATGTCATTACACCATACAGAGGCAGCTTTGGCAGTACGCGGGGACCCTGCGGTGCAGAGAGCCACAAGTGTAGACTATATACTGTACATGGACATGTGGTCATGTTTCAAAATAACAATAGATGAATACGTTCATGTATAAAGTGAAACCGTACAAGTGTGCTAGCAGCTCAGAGAGAAAAGAGAGCGATATCGAGCAGACGTTACCACAATGATCAAAGGGTCATCAAGTTAAAAGTGCATCATGTATATCAATTCAAAGTTTTATTATTTGTCATTGAATTGTTATTTCCCCATGTGGGGAGTGGATCGATCCTGGCCGTGCTCAATACGAGGCCGACCCGTGAGAGAAGGGGGTTCAAGCCCTTGAGACGACGAGAAGGTCGACATCAGTCTACATCCGCATAAACTGAGTCCACCCAAGTAGCGACCCAAGCCCAGTTCCGCCGAATGCGGAGATACGTTCACCTGGCAGTCACGTTCACAACAGTATAGTCTGACTTTTCGTGATATTCGGGTTGAGCAGCATAGCATGCAGTGTAAGTAGCTTTTAGTGTATAAAATTGCAAGTTTTGTAAGATTTTTCTTAATAATCTAATTATACATATTTTTTATATGTCTTAGCATATTTTTACATTTATATGTCACTAAGAAAACACAAGAAACATCGTAATTAAAACGATACTTATCTTTTCTGAGCATAAACAAGGGAAACAACCCTGCCCTCAGTAGCTTTAGTACTTATTAACTAGACACAAACGAGAACGCTGTCCCCCTTACTAATAAATTACACACTCGTCCCCCACAGTTGGGATGATCGCAAGGGTCAATCCGCCCGAAGAGCAGGCCTCGTCCAAGGTTGTTTTTTTTTTTTATATATATATACAGGTAGTCCTCGACTTACGACGGGGATCCGTTCTTAACGCGGCGTCGTAAACCGAATTTCGACGTAAGTTGGATCATACGTTCATACAGTACTGTACCATAATAACAGTACAGTACTGCAAACACTTAGCCTATCCAAACACGTATCCTAACACAGTAACCTACATAATTATCAATAAACATAAGTACAGTAAAGTATTGTGCAGTACACTACGCTTTGTTATCACTGTCGCTTTCCTAGGAGCAGATCACGTGTTCAAGGATGCGATCTTTATCCTTGATAATCGTAGCGACAGTCGAGCGACTAAGTCCTAATGACCTACTAATTTCTGTTGCTGTTTCCCCCTTCTCAGATTGCCTTATGATATCCACTTTCACCTCCATGGCCTTCCTTTTCTTTGATGCACTGACCTCGTAAGTCGGAATGAGCGTCGTAATCACGAAACGACGTAACTCGAGACCGTCGTAACCCGAGGACTACCTGTATATTCTTGCAGGAGACTTTAACGGCTTCACTAACTCTAAACTAGACAAAATTGGAGGAAACCCACACAAAGGAAAAGCCTGTCAGGCCGAACTATCGAACTATCATATGCGGGGCCGAGCAGGCCTGACGAGAGGGGGGGACAGGGTCTGGTGTACCCGGGCCCGCGGCTGTCAAGGGGGCCCGGCCTTGGTCAGTGGATTTTCTTTTCTTCTTCTTTTCTTTTTCTTTTAAAGAAAGGTCTAAGGACAGAACACCCAAGCATTACACATGCAGAAGTTGAGTTTCAAGTCTGTAGAATTGTAAACATACATTATATACTGGGAAAATAATTTACGATTACAAGTACAAGGGGCCCGGAGAGGTCGTCTGTCCCGTGGCCCGGGCTGGCTCTCGGCGGCCCTGTATGAATTGTACGGTCAGTGCAGTCAGTTGTTGTTGGGGAAGGTCAGAGTTCGTTCGCCACCGTGTGTGATGTTGTCCATGGATGGAAGACGAAATATGCTTTTATTCAGATAGGTACACTCGATCCCAGCAGTGCATGCCTGCACAGCGGAAAGCTTTCTACGATTAAGCTACTGTAGCCAAGTGCCAAATTATTTCGAAAATAAAAGAGTCATGATTGCGTTATTTAAAATGTCTAGTTTATCTTTCCTCCCTTGTGACATGACGCACAGAGCAGTTGTGTCATTTTAAGTGAATCATCTACATTTGGATTTTCACATACCGCCTAAGGCTGGGTTCCATCAAGTCCTTATCTAATTATTTAAGGGTTTATGCCCAAAGGAGATTCAAAGTGCTCATGCAAACTGCTCCAGGTAACTTTCGCAAAGACCTTTCATCAATAAGAAATCAAGTCTATAATCAAAACTTACATTTAAACGCATCCCAGTTCCGCCGTGTTTGTTTTTTTTGTTTTTTTTAAGGAATGTGATTGCAATTTTTTTTTTTTTTTTGAATTTTTCTTCTGTTGAGTTACGTTGTCTGACAGTTTGGTGCTCCACATTAAACGAACCGACTGTTGTCGCGGTAGAGAGAGAGATGGGGAAGCTAGATGGATGGTTCGGCCTTTAGAGACGTGGGGGCGTTGTGTTCAGATTCTTGAGGAAAGGGCTTAACATGGAGGTAACCGCTATGCATACTTAATCCTTCATCTTTTTTCCAGCCAGGAAATTCGTAGCCGGTTTTTCTAAATACTTGGCCTAGAATGCCTGGTTGTTTACATTCCACCAGATTCCCTATTAAACCTGGACATCCTGATGTCGCTATTGCAATCCTGATTCAGATTTCTTCCAGCTGTTCTCTTTTCATGTCGATCAGCTTTGGTGATGCTGATTGCTGTTGTCAGCTCTGCTCTTCACGACTTCATCCCACAAACATCCTGCTCTTTCAGTACGGAATAATATACGAAAATCTCCAAAATAATAAACAAAATCTTCACGTATTCGGAAAAATAATATTTTCGAGTTATTATCGAATAAATGTCGTGGTTCATGACACGCATGTAGGGGCAAAGGAGGAAACGGCTCGTTTCACTTTTAGTCGTACAGCAGGGGAGATCAATGTGATAGAAGTTCTTACTCCCAGTAAGGTGCATAAACATCGTTCTTCTCTAGGAAAGGTAGCAGTAACAACTGCACTAGCAAGCTTTGTCAGTCTTATATGTTTAAATACTTAATATTTTATAATATGTTTAAAATAATTCTGAAAGCTCTTAGGCTTAGCAAAGACTTGTGCCAGGCGGATGTCGAACATTTTGTGTATAAACTTTTCACTTAGAGTGAACTCCCTTGATGCGCATGGTCCCCCTTGAGGAAAGACAGACGGTAACATCTTGGTTTCCCCCGCAGTAGCCAGGCGATGCTACTTCATAGTGAAATATATTGACAGTTTAACATCTTCTTTGCACAGGTTAACCACGAAACTCTTATTCTGTATCTTTTTCTCCTTCCTAATGTGTCACATACTTGGACACAGAGGGAAAATACACTGGCACGAACGGGGTCCAGTCACTTCAAGTCATAATTTATTTTATCTTCAAAAAAAAAAAAAGTTTTTGGTTTTATGAAACATACAGATTTAACATCTGAGTTTTTTTTTATTTATTCGCGATGATTTGATCAGTATTTAGTACGATTAACCTGCAAAAAATATATATGTAAGCATTCGTATCACACTAATGGAAAAGTTAAAAGAGTGAACATCAATAAGCTGTGAAGTCTATGCTTTATAGAAGCCTGACTTATAGAGCTCGATACATCATTCTTGATTTTCCATGATATAATTATGATGTTAACTCAAGGCTATCAGTATTACTATTAGAACAGTGAAAACTTTGGTTAGAAGGAGAAAAATTTCAGTGATGTAAAAGACTCTTAAGGAGTGTTGCCTTTTGTTATCTGTTCACATGCATGTTCTTTTTTCCAGTATTATCATTATGATTTCCATGAAACTTCCTTGTGTTGTGCATCTCGCTAAAAGATGGTCTTTCTCCAGCACAGTCTCAGTGAGGTGGCTAAGCCCATTATCAAGCATTCAGGTGGACATTTTATGATTTAATAACACTTGCATACATTTTGCTTGGAAGAAATTTTTAGGAAGGACTTATTTTGAACTTATATCAAGAAGCAGATAAGCAGATATAAAAGGAGTGCCATCTTTAGGACACATTATTTTAAATTTTTTTGTAGTGTTTGTTTTATGCCATGTATTCTTCTTTTTCACCCCCAGTGGTTATATATGTGTGTATATATATATCATTTTCTCCTAGACACGTGGAACAAGTCTTTTGAAGCCACAGGCAACAGGTGCATTACAACTATCCCAGTGTCGATATAGGTTGCTATTTGCCCCAAAACCACGCAAGTTTCGACCTCGTCATTCTAAAGATGGAGTTCACTCTGATATGATTCTGATTTATGAGAACAATATGAATCGCCATTACTTCTGGAGTCAGCTGTTTATCAATCTGCTTGGGGTTCCCAGTTGTGTTTTGTGTATCTACAATATTACCACTAAATGGCATGCCCAGGTGTGCTAGTGTTTCCTTATTTCTTTGCTTTTAGCTTAGTGAACTAAAAGAAAAAACAAATATTACAATATATTGCATGATTTTCTGTGTTAAATGAGATAATTAGTAAAAATGCATGTGCACCCACACACAGTGGATGAAGCTAAGTCAGTCAAGATCCAACATAGATTTACATTGTTTATTACAAAGTCCAAAGTAAATTGTTTTCAAAGCACACTTTAGAACCTTACTGAAATAATATTAATAATTCAAAAGAGGTAACTTATCAAATGAAATTAGGACTGTTTAAAAACATTTAATAGAACAGCATTTTGTTTTGCTTTCTTTTATTTTGCTGTTCCTTTTTTGATATAAATCTTTAACTTTTTTTTAATGACTTTATCATATTGGCTACCCACTTGATTCTTGAGGAATTAAATTTCTTTAGAACATTATTAAAATGGTTTTATGGGTAGTGAGATTAACTCTCTTCTTACATGAGATTTAAGGACTGAAATGTTAGCAATAGGTGGTATAGACTTCTGTGTGTTATCATTATTATTTGATATTGTTCTTGAAATATGAATGGTTAAGGGCGAAATACTTTACAATGTGTTCCAGGATTTCAGCATAGTATCTCCTGTGATTGGGTCAGTGGCATACCTTGGCTTCTACTCTGTCCTTCTATTTGGTGTGAATCTGCTCAGCCATCAAAGCATTAGACGGATGTATGCAGATAAAGAAGCCAAACAGTTCACAGCAGTTGTTCAAGACTGGAAAATGTGCCCCAAACTTATTGACTTCGACATTTCAGCAGTAGCAAGGAAAGAGCCAGGAAATATTATGGGCAACTTCTTTGGAAACCTGAAGATCCGCAACAGGTCTTACCTTGTGCTTCCCTCAGACTTTCTTCAGCCTTACTACTTTAACCTATTTATGGGGTATGATCTTCACCGCCCACAAGACAAGGTAGATGATATTGATCTAAACAATTTTTTCAGAGACCAGCAGAACAAATCAAATCAAGACAAGACGAAGTGATATTACAGAAGCAGAAATTTTTGCTTTTGATAGTTCAAACTGCCACAAGACAGAAAATTCAATGCAAGACATTTTTTAGTGACTGGGTATTTTAGATCAGTTTGAAGGTATAAATAAAATGGGAAATTTGGCACCCATTTTTGTGTTTACTAACCTGTAGTATTGCACATACAAAAATTACAAATACAATAAAATTGGATTTACAATTTTTGTTACATAATGTAATGAGTGCAAAATGACTGTGCTTCAAATTACAATTCTGCATTTACCACAGAATAGTCATTTCAATGTCCAGATCTTGTTTTTTGATGTTGCATTCACTGGTCTGAGATTTTTCTTCTGGGTATATTTGTAGGAAGATCTCACTACTTTGATAATCGGAAAAACATATTACAGAGTTATGTGCTATCGAGCTATAGTCAAAGGCTAAACCAGAGAGTATGGGTAGGAAGAAGTTTCATTCCTGTTTGCTTGCTTTCTATTCTTGGAAAAGTAACGATGCAGCTGTGTCCCTTGAAACCCATGTTCAAGGAGGAGCCACTACTATGAGAAACCATTACTAACCTAAGTTATCACTGGCCATGTTTATCTTTCTTTTATTTAATTTTTGAAAGGTTGTAATATGAAAATACTTTAAATTTGCATAGGTTTATATTGTTAATTCATAAATTATGCAAGGAGTTTGGGAGAGTCTGAATACAGATAACAGTTATAGTTTAATATTGTGATTAAAACCAAATCCACTTGTACATATCTGCATTAATTTATAATCATTTTAAGTTCTTTTCCATGACCATGTGTACAAAAGCAACAAAAATTATATATTAACATAAATCTGATATAAAATGCTTAAAATACACTTAACTCTTGATCATGTGTACAAATTTGACATATGTGCATCAGTGAATTTGCACATAAATTGTAACACTATGAATAAACAGTTATGTTACTTTGTTCAAATCCAAACTTGATTTGATTTAGCTGTCAAGTTAAAATTGATGTTTGCTGACATCAACAGGTTTGATCTGGGTACATGATCAGCTTTTAATTAAATTCATAACTGGCCAGCCTATAGTTTTGGTTTGTTTGGGTTTTTTTTATAAACGCTTTACTGCATAGATAATTTAATTGAAGCTTCATGCAGTATGCTTACCAAGAAGTCAGCATTTTTCGAAGATGTTTATGTACCTTAAGAAGGTATTGAGAATACACTAGCTCTTTAATGACAGCTGTTTCCTTGTAGAAGAACAATAAACAGGAGCAGAAATTTATGTGTAGACATTGCAAAAGAACTCTATACTGTATTCTTTAAGTGAAATGCCTAAAAATTATGCTTAAAATAAAATAAACGTTATTCTAGGATTTGGCAGGATTACTGTCTACAAGAGCACCATTTAGGCAGGTGGTGAAGATCTTCAAACTGGTGTTGAATAATAACAGTTGAATAGCTTTCAAATCATTAGGCACTATGATTATCACCATGGTTGAAAAATAAGACAAAAATGGCATCATGTTAGCGCTACAAATGATTTAAAGCAGGAAGTTTCCTGTGTTAAGGTGAAGTCAAAGACAGATAAAGGGGACCCAGAGAGTCAACAGGTAGGAGGGAAGAACTTGGGTGGGAAGTGCAATGTCTTGTGGCTAGGCAATCTTCATAAAGGATAAAACTACATCATACAGTGACATAGTAACCAATAATGTGAACGCAATGCATAAGTTACTATAGTTTGATGCAACTAATAAACCAATTATTATGTAATAAAGAGTATTTATTAATGACAAAAAATAATAAATGCAAGAGTAACATATCGACCCACTGAATTGGCTGTCAAATATGGAATCAAAATATACAAAAAGTTAGCAAATTTAGCTGTGCAGACTACGGGTAGCGACTTGTAATGAGAAATAATGACATCAGTAAATAATAAAAATATCTGTGTATGGATTTCATTTATATACTTGAACTGGTTTCCACTATATTCAACTACACATCAAATATATGGAAACAGAAAAAGTGAAATGTATGAAGATGGTTTCCATTTTTAAATTCTACAATAATCACTGAAAAGTATTTGTTTCACGGTGCGGATTGGAAGAATGGAGTTTGCCCTGCAAAAAAAAAAATCAGGAATTTGTAATTTAGTATGGACTATGTATAGTGCAATAAATCTGCTGCAGTTAGGATTTTGCTGGTTGCTCCAGGCTTGAAATGGCTATCCATGGTCACTGTGGTAAATTTCACCTAGAACTGCCCTTGTCATATATTCCCATCATTGTCAGTTGCAGTCATTGTCATCAATATTAGTCTTTGGATTGAGCGTATAGATGGAATATGAAAGATTTAAATTTTGAAACCCAGGTGATATCTGATGCTCAAAGGCTTGCATGTTGTATAATGATTGCATGTTTTAATCCATCACATCAATAAAACCCACTCTTTGCGAAAATTTTAGTCAGTAACTAGATCTTGGTTTCTCCAAGCACATTTAATTATTTTTAAGTGCATCAATTTGGATTAACACACAAGATTTTGTACTATTATTGGTGCACGTTCTTTATACTATACCAGGCCCCAACATATTTATTTCAAATCTAATAGTGATCCATTTTAGAAATCTTGAAAACTTGTCTAGCATTTCATTCCATTCATGTTTTCTCACTTGCATTATGTGGACTGCAAAAACAGGACACTGAAAAACCACTAATTTTGGAGGTGGATATAACTGCTTCACACTTGTTACCACTAACCCACAATAATAATAAACTGTAGAAGTGGCACAAACTTTTTTATTGCCAGCATTTGCAACATAACATTTCTATTTGTCTTTATCTTCGGCTTCTCTCTTCTTCTTTTCACGTCGACCAAACAGCCTTTTGTTAGCACGAGCCTGGCGCAACACAATAAATGCATTGAATTTCTTCTCTTCTTCCGTGATGACTCGAGCCTTCTCACGCTGGACTGGCTGCTGCACTGGCATGACTACCTTCTTCAGCTGAGTTGCCATCTTAATCTCCTCAGCCTGAAAAGTATTTTTTATGGTCTAAAAACAATTTCCAGTGAAACATTTTGTACAGTAATAATTTTGGGGGTGCTTTGCTGGTGTAGGTTGAACAGAACATTTTAATTTCAACATATGCCATGTTCTAAAGTATTGTTGGTAGCTGTCAAAATTTCTTTTATCTCAATCATATAGAAAAAGGTTCCTTTAAGATTTGTCATATGGCAATTCCAGTACAATAAAGTTTCTTTTCTGCTTTGAATCTATTTTAATAAAGGTCAGAAATTATTCTAATCCCCATGTACTTGTACGCATATAAATGGAGTGATCATTACTTGCCTTGCTAACTTACTTTGACTTTTTTTTTTAGTACCCAATGGGGCCCCTATTTATTTTTATTGTTTTTGTTCTGGACTTTTTGTGCCTGTGGTCTCATATTTTGCATCTATGACTTTTCATGGATTACCAGTTTTTTTTATATTATCCACTGCTGCATTACTGCACATACTGGTAATCGGAATAACCAGACAGAACCTGTTTTCTTACTGCTGATGTGCTACAGCTGATCTTCTGGCATGTATGTCTGTCATGATTCTTCAGACCTATAAGCCAAAACTTTCCTTCCAGCCCCCCCCCCCCACCTCCGATTAAAACAGACAAAAGTCCAGGGGTTTGCCAAAAGAACAGGAGACTCCAGCTCTCCCATTCACAATACTGACAATACCAGTCTATATATGTACACATGTGATGTCTGGTTTAGAGAGCATTCTATCCTGAAACCAGACCTCATAACCGAACTCAGAAAAGGATACAAGGGCCTGGAAGAAACCGTTCAAAGAAACTAGTGATAGCATCTAGACATTAAACACAAAGCAACTCCATAACAACCATATCTTCTGTACAGGCATAAAATCAGGTGGTTGCAATTTTGGAATATATTTAATTTAGTCCGCTCATTCGGAAACATGATTGCAATTTTGCTATCTTAACAGAATGAGCATAAAATACTTACAGTGGCGTCACCCTTCTTTGGCTTGCTCTGTTTGCGTGGGAACAGGATCAGTTTGGAGCGGTACTCCTTTAGTCTCTGGACATTTTGTTGTAGTGACTCCATAGATCCATTGCGACGGCGGAAGTCAACAGCAATTCCAATGGTCTTTGCCAACTTGGGATTGATTGCAGCACCCTTAACAAAATTTACAGCCACCATTTACTAAAGATGCAGAGAAAACTCATCACCTTTACAAAAACACCTTAATTTCAAATCGGAGATTCAAAAAGTAAAAGGACGTGTTTTTGTCACAGTTATAAGTCTATATGGTTGTGATTTTAACCTTTAAAAAAACTTTAGAACCTAACTCACGCATACACCCACACACAGAACAAGATATAAACACTGGCAAAAATATGGAGCAGATGAAATCTTAATAGCTCATTTTACACTTTTCACAAATTTCTTCTTTCGATTCATGCCTTGATTACGGTGTAGGCAATTTAAACAGTTATTTTATTTTAAAAAAAAAAAACAAACGACTGTCTTTGAAGCCCTCTGTAATTCATCTTCACTAAGTCAGAATAATGAAACTGCTTTGAGATAAAAAGTTCACACTTTTACCTTTAATTCCTGGAGGGTGAAGCCACGTCCAGCTCGTACACGAGTGTTGTATTTGAAAGTTGGGCATCGCACAACTGGTCGGAGAGAGCCTGCAACTGGGCGAGGAGCAATCGCTCGAGCTTTCTTTGCACGATTCAATCGTCGTCTCTGCTTGCGCATGGGCTGGTTGAACCATGTTCTAACCATACGCTGCCAGTCTTTATGGAAGTGCCCATTAGGGATAACGTTGTTTCTTTTGAGCGCCATGGCTAACGAATAAAAACAAAACAAAACTATAGCAGTATGCAGCCGTCGTTCCACATGTATCCAACAGGGGTCGACTGAAAAAGTGACTTATTTCACAATAGCAATTAAAAAGTGATCATCGCATATATATATAATGTGCAAATAAACTCCTAATTAAATTTATTTCGACTTTTAATATCACGATGGTAACTATTACACACTAGTTACACCGATATTTCACACCTTTTCTTTCCTTGCTTACCTCAACTCAGTAGAGAGACCGGAAAAGGAAGTGCCCTGACTGCAGGGGGAGATAAATACTAGGAAGTGTGAGCAAGGTGGAGGAATGTATGAATTGATGGGGAAAGGCAGGGGAAATTTTGTAGCGATATTGTCATACTGGGTTGTTGATTAGAATAATTAAATTCTTGTAAAGAAATTCACCACCTTTATGCATGTAAAAAAGTCATGCAGGTGTATTTAAACTCAGTACGTTGTTTATGCTAAAACTCGAAATCTCTGCTTCCTTAGAAAGTTACATTTCTTATTATTTGTATAGATATATATGTTTCTAAGAGTGTTGTATGCCAAAGCGAAAGTAAGACACTTGTAAATACAATGCTACTTGATTAGGGCACTCGTCGCCATGACACTTTTTACACAAATGAAAGGGGGTTAGAGTTAAGGTTAAAGGTTTGATCAGCAATAATAGTCCAGTGCCCTTCTGTAGTAGAGTTTTTTTCTCTTTTGCCGCCCTATAAAGCCCTGCTGAGACTAATTCCGGGAAACAGGAGACATTCTTATGATTACAGTGAAGAGGGTGGATAGACGAGTCATCAAATTATAAAATTGTTTCAAAGGTTTAACGTACAAAGAAAGACTTTTAAATTAAATTCCCTAAAGGCGAGATGCATCAGAGGAGATCTCATTCAATAATTAACTAGATTGGTTATTTTTCATGCATAACTTAGACCATGAAACACTGTTAAGAATTTATATGCAATATAGTTGCACAAACATTGTAAAAAATGTTTCTGCCTAAAAGGTAGCATCTCTCAGGAATTGTTTTGAAGAACATATGACAATAATTTGCCAATACATGAGGAACATGTATTGATCTTAGCCGTCACTTCACAAATACCAGTCACATCCACATTGGCAGATGCCACTACTCGCACTATTGTATAATAGGTACACTAAAAGCTTTATAACCTCAATACTGTCCAAGAGAACTGTCAAAATTAATTTGACAACTGAAAGTCTTGAGCTTGTCAGACCAGATCACAAATCTAAAACAAAATGGGACATTGCTTAAGCTCTCCTTAAGTTGAACATTTTTATTCACTTCCTGCCCACTACCATCACCAGTTGGTGCAACTTACCTTTCAGTGGTGTGGTGGCTTGCACACATTTTCAATCCACAGAGTTATGTCGGCACGAGCCTTGTGCTCCTGGCATGTCTAACCAAGCCAAACGGTCTGTCAGGGGAGGGTCAGACTAAAATATTGCACTCTAGCCTTCCAGGTTTGGGAGTTTTGCTTTGGCTAAACAACCACTCATGTAAAAAAAAACAGTAATGGTACCACAACAAGGGTCTGGTCGGGAAGGTTCCTCTCTAGAAGATCTTACAATATGGCCCTGTGCTCCTTGAGGAGTAACAAGGACTAAACTAACTCCTGCCCACTATCATTCTGCATCAATTAAAACTTAATTGCCCAATTTACCCAATTTTAAATTTTATAATTATGTTTTTAATTTTAATTTCTGTTTCTAGATTCTGACATGCAATCTGGTATACTGAAGACAAAATAAGATGGCCAGTCTGACTATCCTACATTTCAATGATGTATATAACATTGAAGGACAGACAGATGAACCTGCTGGAGGAGCTGCCCGTCTTGCAGCGTATGTTAAATCCTGTAAGCACCTCGACCCCCTTGTATTATTCAGTGGCGATGCTCTTAACCCATCTCTGAGTAAGTTATCAATTATTTTGCTATCATTTATATATGCTTATATATTTATTACAGCATTGCTCAGTCTTAGATGTGACTACAAATATCTTCAGATTTACAGAGGTCTTCTCAGAAATAAAAAGATGGAATACAAAAAGCTAACAACTGATATAACTATAATCATTAAAGTCTGGGATACAAAGCTTTTATCAATGCATGAAGTTGTCATTTTAATGAAGCTATCTTGTTTTCATGCTTTTTCATATTTGCAGTGAGTATTTTCCTAAAAGGAGAACAAATGATACCAGTTCTAAATGAAATTGGAGTGAAGTGTGCTGTTTATGGGAATCATGATTTTGGTAAGAGACAGCTGTGCCAAATGTGTGTGACATGTTTTTTATAGGAAGAGTTATCAAAGCTTCAGATTTATAATTAAGTTTAGTACTTTTTTTAGTCATGCATATTTTCTTCGTTGTTAAAATTAAAGATGCGTTGTTGTTTTTTTTTGCTCCCATATGAAAAACCATATAAAATTGGCATTTTTTTCTCATGAGTAATTATTATAGGAAAGACATGAATTTCAGTCATTTCTGTTTATAAATTGCAGTGGCGCTCCATAACTCCTATAAATTATGCTTTAGTTAAAATCACTTGTCCATTCACTTTTTACTACTCCTGTTTCATTGTATAAATAAAGTGAAACTTAAATATCACACTGTTTCAGATTTTGGAGTAGATCATTTGGAAGATATTGCTGAACAAACAACCTTCCCATGGTTACTCAGTAACATCAAGGACAATGTGAATGAAGAGCCACTTGCTCAGGGGGAAATAACTTGTGTTTTGCAACATAATGGCATTAAGGTATTTGGAAATACACAACTGTCTTTAATGTGTATGTGTGTGAGACTAGACTACTAAACTGACTACAAGTCCATATGTTGTATTTACATAATAGTTATTTGACTGAATAGCAGATGAACTGGCTTTCATGATGAGATCAATGACTAACAGATCAATTTTGGGGTCATCTTTGTTCCTATTCCACTTCTTGCTATCCACCTTTCTTTTTGTGCTTTTGTTGTAATTTGAGTATGGTGTATTTGTATTGTTTGCTTATAAAACTATGTGCACTTGTATGCATATGCTTGTATTTACATGTAATTCTTTGCATCTATTCACCCAATTACAGCTGGGAATTATTGGTCTTGTTGAAGAAGAATGGATTGCAACTCTGTCAACAGTGGATTCAGACGACATAACATTTTTGGATTTTGTTGATGAGGGTCGTCGGCTGGCTTGTAATTTAAAGGAGCAGGTAAGCCGTTGGGCACATAATTCATAAACTGCAAAAGAAGATAAAAAGAAAAGGAACATGTTCATGTGTTATAATGCTGCATTATTTCATTTTTGAAAATTGGTGCATCTGCATTTTTTATGCTAAATAGTGTAGGCAAAACAAGTTCCTATTGATTTTCATCTGCAGAACTATTAAGATTACATTATTATAACAGAACTGTTACAATGATACATTATTTTGTATGACATAGGGAGCAGACATTGTCATAGCACTGACCCACATGCGGTGGCCTAATGATGAGAAGCTTGCTGAAAATGTTCCTGAAATTGACATTGTCTTGGGAGGTCATGATCATGATTTTGATATCAGACAGGTATGGAAATAGTACCCAAAAATTATTATATTATTGTGTATTATCATAGTTATTAAATATGGGGTGAATAAAAAACTTAGCAAATCATCAGATCTTTTTTATTATTTGTTATATGGAAAGACATTTTCATGCAGCTGTGTGCAGAATAAAGATTTATTTTTGTGTAAACCAATAGTATCTAAAAGGATTGGATCTTGGCATAGGCATACAAATACAGCATTAAAATTTTTTGAACTGGACAGGCCATGGAGTGACAAAGAAAAGAATTTGTCTAAAATCTTACTTTCCGTGACCTTTTTAAAAGGTAAATGGAAGATATGTGCTAAAAAGTGGGACAGACTTCAGGAACCTGAGCAAGCTGACATTAATGCAAAACTGCAGTGGGTGGGATGTCAGCATAGAGCGAGTGGACCTGACATCAGATTATCCAGAAGATGCTGAAATGAAAGAACTTGTCAACAAAATGCTATGTATGCTGCCTTCAACAGTATCTTAGCTCACTCTTTTGCTGCCATTCTGGCACATAAAAGAACACATGCATTCCCACATGCAAATACATTTTCTTTGCGTAAGATCTGTATGCAAGTAGCAGTATTTAACTTGTTTGTAAAATTAGCATCTTCCCTTTGTCTCAATTTTTAAATAAAGTGAAATCCTAAAAAGAATTGTGGAGACATCCTAGGCATTTTCCAACCTTTTAATAACATTTAGCACAGCTTGCACAGCATATGATAAAAGTAGTATTATCTTTTTGTTTTTATATAGCTAAAGTGGATGACAAAATGGACACCTATTTAGGTACCCTTGGTGTGGATATGGATGGCCGGTTTGGCAGCGTACGAACCATGGAAACAAATCTTGGTAAGGGAGAAAAACCTGGACTGTATATCCTTCCATTACATATGCTAGTTTCTCTGTGCTGCATTCTGCAGTGTTTGTTACATTTCTGATAAAACTTTTTTTTTTCATCACAGGAAACTTTATCACAGATATCATGCTAACTGCAACTAATGCTGAAGTAGCTTTGCTGAATTCTGGCACCCTCCGTTCTGATCGCATCCATCGCAAAGGAGATTTCCGGCTTCGTGATTTGCTAACCATTCTACCTCTGCCAGACCCCCTTGTGGTTATTCAAGTCTCAGGTATATATCTGTTTACATTTTCATTGATGTGTGAGAATGGTAACATTTAATTCCAAACCAACTTTACATTTTTTAAGCTGCATTCAGTTGCAAACACATATGGTCAGCATATTAGTTTTTGTTAATGTTAGCGATCTACATTGTTTCACCCTTCTATAGGTGTTAGCATTATTCCTTTCTTTTCATGGAGATCTTGTTTTCTTTTACGAAGGCTAATTTAAGAACTTGCTATTTTGGTTCATGATGTAGATTCCCCTTTGCTTTAGCTATGTGATAGTGGTACAGTGGGTAGAAATTAGTTTCTCCTGTTCTCTAATTAACTCTTATTACCAGTGAAAGGCTGTGTTTAGCTTTGCCTTTACCTATTTTTAAAAATTAGTTTTTTGTGTTCGCTAATTAACTGTTATTTTAGTTGTCAGCTCAAGACTGTCTATAATGTTAAAAAGAATCATGGATAATAGGTGATAACTATAGCAGACAGCAAAGCATGGCTTTTGTGACATGTTTCAACAGGTATGCAGCTTCTTGGGGCATTAGAAAATGGAGTGTCTCAGTATCCTCGAAAAGAGGGTCGCTTTCCTCAAGTAGCAGGTGTGAGCTTTGGCTTCAATCCCACCAAACCACCTGGTCATAGAGTGCCAGTTTACAGTGTTCGAGTTCAGGGAGAATGTTTAGACTTGGACAAGGTGTGTCTGAAGTCTTTTGCTATTGCTTCTTTTCTATACACACAATTTTTTTCTGGAAATCTTAACTGTATATAAACATAAATTATGTACAGATATTATGCATAAAATTATGTATATGGTTTCGCATCCACAAGGTGCAAGAGGTTTTAAAAGCTATTAAAATTGGGAATTTTTAGACCCTCAGTTAAAATTATCCAGTAAAAATATTGGAGGTCCAATCAGTCAGTAACAGAAAAAAAGAACACAGCAATATATGTAGGTTAACTTTATTGTGATATTTTTCTCGTCATTTTTTATGCATATTAAAGTATATTACATAATGAAATATTACCTTTCCTATTTGGCTTATTACAAAGTGCTGTATATGATGGGACTCTAGACCTAAACTCTTATATTTTTCAACTCCTAATACTGAATTGTTTATACTGTCAGATCCATTAAGAACTTTTCTTTAGATAAGTAGGGGCTCTCTTACATGATATGTATGTTTCTAGGCTATGTGAAACTATACTTACATAACTATAAATGATATCTACTTTTCATAAGAATATAACTTTTTTAGTAGAAATTATAAGAAACATTTATTTTATCATTTTTGTGAAAAGTGTAAGGTATTTATTCATTAATAGTTTTATGATAATGCCTTTTACAGTGCTACAGGGTTGTAACTAAAGAATACCTTGCAACTGGTCATGATGGCTATGACGTGTTCAGGGAGTGTGAGTGGTTGGTAAGCAACTTGTCATATTGAATGATTGAAATGTTGGAATTTCATAGCTACTCTGTAATTTTGCACTGTGTAGAATGTAATCATAAAACTACATTTGCATCATTCTGCCAGTATTGCAACCCCTTTAATTTTGGCTTTATTCTTTTTCTTGAATTTATTTCGAGAGGGCTGAGATCTGCTCACTAGCAGTATGCATGCATTTTTTGGTCAGTGCTCGTTTTAGGCTAATGTTCGCTGCTTAATTACAGTCCACCAAATTTTATTTAATGCATTTGTGACAATGTTAAAAGGGCATTTAATTAGCACCCTCCACCTTTCTCATTTATCTCCTCCTTGCTATTAACAATTCAACATAAAAAAAAAATGTTTTGCTAGATAAGGAAAATAATGTATGTATAACACAACAATTAAAAATCGATATAATATATAACAAATCAGTTTTGAATTCTTCAGGTGAATGATGAACAGTGCCCAGCATTGTCGACTGCTGTTCAAAACTACTTTGAGTCTGTTCAGATCTACCAAGGCATCAAAGAGTGCAAGTCAGGGCACCGCCAACCATTAGTCCCTGTGATTATGTGAGTCATGTAGTTTTCACTGCAGATGAACAAGCTCTTTATCAGTTCAGGGAGATTGGAATGTTAGTGCCTATTACCCACATGGTTCTTTTTGACAATTTTGCAAGATTGTAGGATATCAACAAACATTTTACTTTAGGAAGATGGCCATGCTTCTAGCCTGCTTAATTATTTGTTAAAGGAAAGATCGCTTGGTGCGTCAGGCAAGTGTAGAGCATCCAGACCGACCACATCACTTGGTCCGCCAGGAAAGCATCCATGATGCAGAAGCAGAAAGCAGCTATCTAAGTCCCCATGTTGAAGGTCGAATCTTTATTCTTACAGAAGAGGTAATTCAAACATTTTTGTATACTATTAATGTTTTCAAGCTTTTCAAACTATCAGCTTTCATGTTTAGGTTCTTAAATTTTGTATACTCTTAGTACTCAAACCTAGTTTTTACAAAGACTTAACACATTTTTTAAACAAATTCACATTCCTTGATATATTTTCCATTCCTTTCTAAATTTCAGTAAACTTATAATGCTTTTTGTAAACATTTTATTAAATAATGACCTGTATAGCATATATTTTCTGCTTCAGACGTGTGAAGCTATGCAGCAGATGGTTTCTCCTACTGTACTTCATCACAACCTCAGCATCATAAAAGAGGCTTCTTCAGCCAGGAGCTTAGAGAGTCTGGAAAATATACATTGATTTATTTATAACTTTAACTATGAATGGGTACCATCCTAATTTTTTGACAGCCCTTCCAAGTGCAAATGCACTTACAGATAACATGTGCATTGTGTGAGCAAACAGTAATTTCTTTAATTACTTTTCTTCACAATTATATTCTTTTCACATTGCATATACATAGTACTCAGAGCATGTCAAATGTGTTGTCCGTTATCCAGAAAAGTGAATGATATGAGTTTAACAAAGTCTTATGTGACCGAAAAGACAGTCTGCTAACATGTACTTGTTCTTGTGGGAAGCACTTATCTACAGGATCATATCCATATCAGTTTTTGGATCAGCATCTGTTGGAGGAGAAGGGCCTTTTGATAACAAACACGATGATCTATATGTGCAATCCAGCAAGAAAGAAATTTTTTTTAAGATTTGTGCTCCCAACTTATTAAACCTTTGTTTTATATTTTCAAATTTATAAAAAAATTTCAAATAGCTTGTCAGTTTTTATAAGTGTTCATATTTAGAGGCATTATATATTTTGCATTTACTGTAAGTGCATTGTAGATTTTGCATTTTTTTCTACAGCTGCAGTACCGCATTGACCAATTATACTCTATTTTCTTTAAGCATCTGACCTCTTTGCATGGCTTCTAGAGGTATATGAGGCTACATATAAGTGGTTCCAGGGCCCATACATCACTGTTTATAGGAAAGTGTAACTGTGATATCCAAGACTTGCAAATATGCTTGTTACACGAGAGAATGTAAAAGGCGTTTTGTGTGAAGCTTCCTAAAATGACCCGCGTTTTGAAGAAGGAGTTATTTTCTTGGTTTGTATTTGTTGCAGTTATGCTCATCTTGTAGTTTAGTATTTGCTGATTGGAATTCTTCTTATCCTTCAGCATTATGCTCAGGATGATTATGGCAAAAAGAGATTTATTATTTGAGAAGGGAAAACTACTTTATTCTTGTTTTGGGGATTTAGTGCACATTCTTCTCCTTGTTGATGTTTAAATATTTTGAGAAGTTTTCACAGATGCCTTCATGATGCTGATCTGGTTTACTTTGGTAAAAATTAAAATTTTATAAAATGTTGCATATTGTTTTGGTTAGATTTCTCTGTCACGCTGATTTTAAACGGGTTGGTATATGAGATTTGGCAAAGTTTATTAAATATCATAGAAACATTTGTAAGAGCATAAGATATGACATTTTAAGTTGTCACTGCATGGATACAACTTTACTCATGCTGATCAAAGGTGCTTGTCAAACCGATTTACTTTTGTATCTTATACACAAACTGGTTTCCTAGTATGTCTCTCAGGTATATTTTCTTTTTTGTATTAATGTTGCTTTTTACTTAGTTTAATGTTTAATATGTACTCTTCATAAACAGCTTGCATTTTATGGAAACATAAGGTATGTTATTCAAAGACAAGTTATTTAACGGTTTCCAAAACCTAAATAAGAACATATTTATATGCAGCTCAGACCTGAGAAATTCCATCAAACTGGTGTAGCTTTTTTTGTTGATACAGTAACTTAAATTTATATATATATTGCTTATATATTTTGTATGCCTTCATATGACTTAGATCGTTTTATTTCAAAATGTCATTAAATACAAGTCAATATATGTATATGACAACATTATTGTTATTGTATACGTACTATATGGATTTTATAGTTTGATCAAAATATTTTATATTTACATTGTTTGCTAAATTAGAGATGAGCACTTCCCTCACATAATGCTGGCCCCAAGAAAAGTGAGGTCTTTAACATATCACTCCCCAGTGACCAGATATAATAGGTATATAAGGATGACCTTTACCTGGGGAAGCAGATAGCCTAATGGTTAGAGGACTGGTGTCCAAACTTAGAGGTATGCCAGTTCAGTATTGGTGTATTGCAGCAAACTTCCCCACCCACCCACCCACCCCCAAAAAAAAATCAGTCCAGTTGTCAGGAATGGGTACCTGACACCATAGAAGGTTGGGGAAGGTAAGGCAGCAAGGGAGGGTAGGGCACTGGCCTCTCATAAAGCCAGCCCCAAGCAAAATGGTCTCTAACACTTCTTTCCAACATTCGGAAAAAGGTGAGGGGATGACTTCATCTTTATTTATATAACCCTTTGTGAATTTATCTTACAAGATTATTTTGCTTTTGAGTGTTACTTACATTCCATGTGCTGCTAAATAAACTATTACACATGGTGAGATAGAAAATTACATGTTTTTTTTTTTTGTTAAAATTTTAGACAGCATGAGTTTGGAAGGTTTGTTTTATAGTAATAAGAAAAAAATTCTTTAGGCAAATAAGTGGAGAAACTTAAATACTTTTAAAAGTATTGTAGAATGATCCAAGGATACAGTTTTATTGTGCTTCAAAATCAAATAGTGCATTAATTCAGCAGCAAACCATATATAAGTAGATAAGGCATCATCACTGCGCTCACCTGCGCCATAAGCATGCATGTTTTAAAACAACGCTTCGTCTGATCAATATTCTGTTACATAAACAATTCTTTCGTGAACACAAACCACACCCTTAAACATTTTTAAAGGCCATATATTATTGTAACCATGGACGTAGACAGGGATCTAAGTTCGTGATTGTAACAAACTGTGAAAGGTTTGGGGACTACAGAAGTGAAAGTTTCACAGCTTTTGTGACAAATCTAGACATTATTTAGTGAGGCTTAATGAAGAAAAATGAGATATAAGTCGCTAAATATCACTCGTTCCATCGTTGAACAATGGTCAAAGGATCCAAGGATTTTCGCTGGACAACAGGTGAGTAGAGCGACTGTCGTCTGCAACGAAAGCAGCGGAAGTGATGTAGGGGAGAGTACTCTCATATACGACGATCATCTTTTTTGCGCTTCGTTTTGTGCAAAGATAATTCTGTGTCGATCAATAATCGACGGTGGCGAACAGAACGAAGCCGCCTCCTTAGGTGTGGCATCATTCACATGATGCAGACAGATGTCTTTGTGTCAGCATCCAGTGTCTTGTTATGATTTGTGATTGATTGTTTTCACAGAGAAGATACAGTGACATCAGTATAAGACCATCTGTGATCTTGCTGCAGACGACGTCGATGCCGACTGACTTGCTGGGGAAAATCTCTTATGATAAATCTTAGTGCGCAGAAAAATTTACCTGGACATTTTGATACGGAAAGAACAAAGGTATGATGATTTGCTGAGAAGACCTTTCGGGTATCAGACACATATGTTTATGACTATATTTCACTAATTGTGCTTTCCTCCAATTTGTCTTTTTAAAAAAAACATACTTCGTTTCGACTTGAAATTCGAGCCATTCGTGATATCAAGGTAGAAAGATACAACCATCGTGAGAATGTTAGTTCGTACGGGCGCCCGCGTCAGGTAGGTGTGTGAGGCGCAAGTGAGAGTATATTCTAACAAGTGGGAGGAGGTGAGTATAACAAATTTATTAGCTTTTGCCGTTAACTCAAAAAAGATTGTATTAAGACATGGGCGTGTTTGAAACAAGCTTTATATTTTAGGCTTCAGTGCTAGCTTTTGAGCGCTGATACAGAGATAGATTTTGACCGATTTTTTTAGTAGCATTTGGAAACATACGTGCTATTAAATTACGTCAACTCTTTTCTCCCTGTTCACCCGTTTTCAATCCTTACTGTTTATAGGATCATGTTCTGATGCGGCAAAAGCTAGAAATTTCTCTACACTTTTGCTAGTTTTTATTAATGAAGTTAATGTGTTATTTTTACAGAATACACCATGTAATAATCAAAACAAGCAACCAAAATGAAAATTGAGGAGTTTTGACATTCGTTTTGACAATGAGATGCAGTGTTAGCGCTGGCAGAACGTCATTGGGAGTGTTGTTCTTGAGATTTCCAAACTAACACATTATATTCAGTGAGCCGTACAAGACGTGGATGTTACTCATTCTTTTTGAGATGTTTTTGTTTGTTTCCTTTTGTTCAATGCATTCCTAGACTGAAATGTGCATTATGAACCACGTAAAATTAAGCTTTTACAGATAACATCATGTTGTAAATAGTTTTTCTCTAATGATTTTAGTGAATAATTATGAAATTTGGTTTTTATGGTGTGTTGTATTGTAACTTTTTTTTAAAGAGGGTGGGATGTCCCTGCTTTTCCTTTTTTTCTGTCCTGGCATTTAAATATTTCTGCTCTCTACTCTCTCTCTCCCTCCTCAGCCACTGCCACCTTTTCTCGCTTTCTGCCAGCTTCATTAATTCATTTATTAATATGCAAAAAGTTAATAGTTTTTTGATGTGGATAATATTATGCCAAGGAGCTTTCACAAATTAATCTGTAGAAAGTTTTTTATAAGCAGATGTTTAACATGGAGACTTTTCTGTGTCATGCATATTTTCTTGCAGCTTTTCATCTGTGTTTTTCTTCCCTGCTTTCAGACATAACAATAAGGTTTGAAGGGCAGCAAAATCTTCATGGGAGGTTTCAGGTGGAGACAGCAACGAAAAATTATCCGAGCATATAAACTTACATGATGATAGCATAACGCTTTACAGTAGTGATGGTCAAGGTAAAATTCTTGCCCAAATAAAATGCAGTTTGAATATGCTATGCATTTTTGTTGGGTTTTGTTTCATTTTTTTTATTTTTTTTTTGTTCATTGATAAGCTATATCTGAAGGCCTTTATTCTGCCTGTTTGCTTTCTTTTCTATAGTTAGTAGTATTTAGTTTATTTTGTTATCCTCAAGGAGTATAGGCTGCAATTCTATTCAGCCTACTATTACTAATTTGGACTTTTGTGACCTGATTGACTTTTTCAGTAAATTAATACGGACAGCAAAGAGTAGAGACATGTCTATGCTATTAAGAGATAGTTTCTCTGTTAAGTTATAACTTCATTGTGGTTTGCTGTTTCTGGGTTTTTTTTAGTTTAGTAACTTTTCAGCTTGTTTGCATCCTTCCACCTTGCTAAGTCAGAGAGTTTGCATGTGATTGGGTGATTTCCAAGTCACATCCATATTTATCCAAACTAATTGCAGGCCCTGATGTCAAAACATCAGCTGGTGCATCCATATTATCCATTCAGCATGTCCTTGCCAACTAGTGTCCTTCATTCATTTGAAGGGAGGCGCGAGGATATGTCCGGTATCAGTGTATGGCATTCGTAGATAGGGATGAAAGGAATGCTGGACCTGCAATACAGGATTGTCACATCTATTCATCACCTGACAAGATACTTTGCATAATGTGCGTAAGTGAATTTTTAAAGGTGTCTTTACAGATCTAGAAATTTTGCATCAAGTATTAACAATAAATTAAGGAAACCAGAAAATTTGTGTACAGTATTCTTAAAACTAGATGACAGTAAAAGTAACTAGTAATGATCAAGTAATTTCATAGATTAGAAAAGGAAGTAGTGTTGTTTTGTTATGTGTGGCATGCATACACTTATTTTCTTATAATAGTACATTTATAACACTAAACAAAACACATTTATTTTATGTATTTTCAAGCTGAATTATTCATTATTCGTTTGTTCTGACTTTTATCAGGAACCGTGCCTTGTAACCAAGGAAGAGGTATAGTAGGTTTGTTTGCTGGGTGACTCAGGTGGTCACTCCAATTTAGTCTCCGTAAAACAGGCTTGTCCTGGAGATCATGATGTTTGAAATAAGTATAGAAAATAAATCAAACCTCACCCCTATGTGGCCTTTCCATCAGTTATCCAGGTGAAGGTTATTTAGTCCATACTACTGCGCCAATGTTTAATGAATCAATTTATTGTGGTTCGGAAATTTATAATTATTTACCCTACAAAGGCCATAATCAATCATCCCTACACTCAAACAGTCAATGAATTGGGGCTGACGAATTTGTACACTAGTATAATAGAATAATATCATACCATGAACATAAGGAGATAAAAAGACAAAAAGAATGCTTTAATAATCTTTATATTGACCATCCTCAACTCTTTGTGCTACTTTGGAAAAAAAATGTTAGTTTTTCTGTATAAACTAATAACAGATTAGTATGGATTTAACAATGCTTCAATAAATATAGGAAATAACCATCCCTGTTCAGCAGTAAAAGGCTATAATTGGTGGGTGGTGCTATACATTATGAGAATGTTCTTTGATATTACATGTTTATTTGCTTTATTCGTATTTCTTCTGACATAGAAACATTCTGCAGACTGTTCGATACACACAGGTTATTCAAATAGTGTTTCTCATCTGGGAATGCAAAATACCATGACAAGGTAAATGCCTGTCTTTATGAATGAGATGAGGATATTGGAGGCACAGAACACATCACCTTCACAACTATGCCTTAATTCCAGCTGTTGCTCCTTCGTTACTTAAGGATGCAATATAATTTCCACTATTCAAGTGTCGTAAGCTCAATACCGTTTCTTCTTTCTTCTCCACTGTTGGCCTATTTTTTTTTTTTTTCCCTCCAGCGTCTTTTTTCTTTCTTTGCTTTCTAGTGCTGTTAGACTTAAAGTTTTTCTAATAGTCATAAATATGTAGGTCTGAGAGAGGAAAAGAGGGATGGGATGAAGAGAAGAATAATAAAGCAGAGTGTTTATAATTATTCTACTTCCCTTTGCAAGCAAAAAATCAAAAAGGGTTATTATTTTATATGTTATAAATGCAACCGCAGAGAGTTTTGCGCGTTGTTAAGTTGGGTACATTGCCGTATCAACATGGCTTTAATGGCTACACGCCATTTATTTTTGTCATTGCCCTTTCGGAATTCTTGGTGGACTCATATCCAGCTTTCATCTAAAAAAACTGATGATTGAAGCATCATTCTCAGAAATTTTCTTAGCTGCATTTGTTTACATCTCAGACATCAAAAATCATAACCCAGGTTTCTCATTTTCTTTACATTTAATAGCGCGAGTACCATGGCTGAACAGCACAGATCGTCGTGCAGTCACCATTGGACTGTCCCTCTATATGAGCAAACAGACTGTCAATGTAGCAGCACCAACCCACAGAGAATGAGCATCATCTGATCGTATTTTTATCTCAATCTTTTCAATATGTTTTTGTGATAAAAAGTCTGAAGAAAAGTTAAGATTATCAGAAAATATAACTACATCGTTTTAATATTTTTGAGTGGGAAATGGGAAAAATTACGGTAAAATTGTGCAGTGTCTTTATTTTTGCGTGTTCTGTTTCTGATCTTGTCTATATTTGCTCATTGGAAAAATATTAAATAGAATGTTATATACATATATATGGACTCCAGCTGCATGTTCACTCACTTTGGAAGTGATCTTGAGTTGCAGTGTAATAAATGACACCTTTGCTTCTTTTTCACATGATAAACATGGCGCTTATATTTCAAGATACCACCCTTTGCATGCCAGAGTGCAGCAAGTTATCACTTGTTCCGCGTTCTTATTCTTTGTGACTACTTCGTGCACTTGTACTCCGTCAACGCAATGAGTTGCCGGCTGAACTGCTACATACAAACCATCTTTTCACTTATTATTATTAACCATATTCAGCTGATACTAGTAGGCTATAACATAAAAAATCGGCATATATAAACACATTATCATAGGTATGTTTAAGTCTTGGTTAAAATATCCCTGCTTAAAGTTCGAGCATTTTCATTGTTCTGCAGCTCACATCTTAGAAGAAGGTGTATTTGACGCATGACAACAAAGAGTGGAGAAAATGCTGCATTGATGCAGATGAAGAACAACCTGTCCGACACTGCGTCGAGAATTTCGTCGATGCCAGTTACCCATATTAACAACATGCAAGTATCAACAGATAAATGGTCAACAGCCGACTACACCCATAATATACCATCCAGCTACCCCCCAGTTATGACTCTCTTAACCATCACGAACAGGCCTTAAGATAAACAAAATGAGTGTAAACATTTTTATCTCCTCTGTTATAGAAGGATCTTACACAGCATTCAAGTATTAACATTCTCAACAGACTGTTTACTAACTTTCTATACATTCACTCACTTGGATCCTAGATCTTTCCAGACGACAATGAACCATTCAGTGTATTCAAATCACTTGCATCATATTAGTGTTGGTGATTGTGACACTATCATACTGGAGACAATGTATTTAGCAGTGTAAGGGTTTTGTTTGTCAATTATTCTATGCAAGAATTTTATTGATTTTTTTTAAAAATCATCATACTTAATTTATGGTTTTCATTGGTAAATTTCAGATTGTGATGTGTAAGAATTATGGTGTTATTTTGGCTGCTGTATTGTTTGTATGAGATTTGATAGCATATAATTAGAAATGTTATTCACTATTTTTCTAAAGTGTTATTTGGGATCCCTATGTTTTTGATGAAGTTTTTTAAGGCGTACACAACAAACTCCTGGACATTGCAGAAAGTCTGTTAGATGATAGCAAAAGTGATTTTTTTTTTTTCTCATGAAACATGTTACTGGTGAATGATGATTTATACAGTTACTCTAGATGGAACCCATACACAGTGTTGAGTAGAGGTTTTTATTTCACTGGAAAAGATTTATAAGTAATCAGTTTTTACAACACTGCTTTCAGTTACAAGTATTAACATCATTTTATACAAATCTTTTATCAATCAAAACCTGAAAGGAATGAATCTTAGGTTGGTCAGATGATTTGTTCCGATTAATTTCTTTGAAGGGAAATACATGAAAATACTCTCAGATGCATAATTTTCTCCAGAATTTAGCATACTGAAATGTTTACTTAGTCTTTGAAGTTGTTTTTAATGCTTCATTAATGGTATAGATAATGAATCTCTCTGTAACAAAAATTCATCAATTTTATGGTAGATACTTTTATTACCTCCAGGCTTGATAGTTTTGGTGTTTTTCAGTTTTCAGAATTTAGCTGGAAGGATTTTAGGTCTCTGGTACTTTAAGTAATGGATTATAAAATAAAAATTTTATTAAATTTTGTTTATAAAATAAAATTTTAGGTGATAAATGGAACAGTGTCCCTCTCTGTGCAGTAGCACATTTTACTATATATAGACGGCAGTATCTTTGATTATCCATCTCATCAGAGAATGACATTAAAAGATGCAGTGGCTCAAGACAAGAAGAGTGATATCCCAAAATAAAACTATAAGAAAATGCGATGGGTTTTATTTTTTTCTCTCTCAAGATCAGTTCTCCATATGACATTTACATGGCCCCAAATATACCATTTTTATGCGTATTTTGGCAGCTTCTAAATTTGTATCAGTTTTTATCATTTATGTTTTTTTATGGATTTGTTTATGTTTATGGTTTTTTATGGTTTTAGTCTACGAAGTATGTTGACAATGGATTATCTTTTCTGTTAGTATCATGGCTATATATTCAGTTAGCTTGTCTAGAACTGAAAGCAGGCACAAACTAGGCAATATATCTATTTATGCCAGAAGGTGAGATTGAATCCAGAACCACAGTCTCAGTCTGGTGACAAAGCTTTTACACCTTGCACCCCATGGAGCAGCATTTCTAGTCATACCAGAAAGGTTGTAATATCTATGAGTGAACTTATTTGCATAATAAACGTCCTATTTTAACGTAATGGATATTTGCCACACACCCATAATTGATATTTCCCTTTAAAATTTATTAGGTCTACATCACAGTTTGGCTCTATAGCGGTGTTCAATGCCAGTACTGTTTGATCGCCAACAGATTTCTATGGATAAGGATCGTACCCTTCAGATGACTAGTGTACTTATAAGATGCATAAAAATACCAGCTGGTTCACAAGATTAAAAAAAACTATTTTAATTAATAAACTTAACGTGTCTTTATTTATTCCTCTTTAACAAGGTTGCTTAATCAATCTTGGTGCGAGCGTAATGGACTTACCTTGAAAATGTGTTCCAGGGAGGGTCTTTTTTCATCTCTTCAGTGCAATGCTTATGTTGACATAGAGATTTTTGAAGGACAAAAAAGTATTTTAACCCTTCTTTCTACTGACATTATTTATCATTGTGCTATTTGTGGCATGCGATTTGGAAAGATGATATACTGCTTGTTAAATAGCTGTTCCAAAATTAAAAAACTGTGCTACATTTCACCATTTCTGACCGAGCAATTGAGAATACAAAGAGGCCATTACAATGTGAATGTTAGACTGCACAATGATCAGAAAGATGCATAAAGAACTGCCTCACAAAGCAACTAACTGTAATTGTTGCAGAAAATATTAACATTTTTTTGTTCTGATACCTTCCAAAAAGCTTTAATTGACAAAAATTTCTATTTTCTTTTTTTTTGCCTTTCACTTGATTTGAAAACTTTGATTTAATTATATGTAAAAAAAAAAAAAGTCTTCTAACATCGATCGCCTTTATCGATATTTGTCTCTGCTGTGTACACTGATTAAATTTTCTTCTATACTTTGTATATTAAATTTATTTTGTTGATTTTATTGATGCAGATTAATAATTGAGCTGTTTTGATACATCCCGTGTTTATAATAATTTTTACCTACAAAGGTCTTTGAAGGCATTTTTTAAATTATTTTTATAGGGCAGAAAAAAATGGTAAAACTTAAAGAAAAGTATTTGAACTATAGGAAGTTATGCTGAGGTGTCTGAAACTAGATTAGAGCCACGAAAAATGGTGTTATATTAATTTCTAAATAATTATGTTTAAATATTGATTGTAAGAGTTTTCATTCTACAGGAATGAATGGCGCCTCAACTTTTAGTAAGATGTTAAGTGTTAGTATTGGTGCGGTTTTGTTTATCTTAAAGGCTATAGCAAGTTGAAAATTATTGTTCAATGTTTTAGTTATGTGTAGTACTACTGAAATATGAGCAGTCTTGTTCTGTAACATGTACAGGTGTTTGAAATTTTTATTTATTTTTTTTTTTGCAAGAGGTTAAATCATTTTATCCACATCAGTTAAATATCATTATAAGTTTAAAATTCTGCGACATTATGGTCTTAAATTGTGTACTTTTTTAAATGGCTTTGTTGTGAATAGAGACTCGGTATAGATTTCTTCCTAAATGTTAGCCTTTGTCTTTTGAATATGCATTTAAAATATAAAGTGCAGTTTTTTTCTTTAATTTTAGCCATTAGAGTTTAAATGTACATCAGAGATAAATCAAATAGAACTGTAGCTTCGTATTGTATTGAGTTAGTTTGTATTACTAAGGCACATTTATTTTATTTGTATTCATATATGTTTTATATTTATCTGTGTCTCATTTGCTGTTTGATTACTTATTATTTTAATATCTTTATTAGTCCGTGAGTTCCCTTCTGATTAAGTTTTACCATTTTTACAATGTTTTAGATTCAATGAAGAATTAATAACGTAAGTTTTCAGTTGTCACATTTTCATACATAGCTACACATTTGCTCAAAAGTTATCACTGTTTGTGGTCAATACCTAGTGTAAATTAATTTGGCTTAGAGTAACTGTATAATGTTATGTAATGTCTCAATAATTAAAATGTTTATGGAAGGTCTAGTGTTGTTTGCGTCTTGATCGCTGGTAAACACCCATCTGAATACAGAATCTAGTTTTTGTTGTCTCTGTTTTATTGTACATATAGAAAATTAGCTTGGTACATCACATTAGTCAGCCAAAACTTACAGATTTAACATTAATAGACCAAACTTTATAACCCCAAACTAGATCGTAAACACGCTGAATATTGATTTGGAGTATGTTGCTGGATGATTGAAGTATAATTGCAGTTTTGCTAACAGTCTCCATCTGAACAAATTTTGCGAAGAGTAAAGATCACATTTATAAGAACATCAGGTAATTCTTTATTTCACATCCTATTTTTTATACAGTGAGAATGTGTTTTCTCCAAATTAATTTTTTTTAAATTGAACCCACTTTTCAACTCATGAGCCTACAACATGCCAATGGCTACAAGGAAACTGGAGGTTGAAAATATTTAATTATATTTAGTCAGTGTTCTTACTTCAACACACCAACTGTTACTCACTATTAAGAGCCTAACTTGATCCAGTGACAAAAAAAAATTCCTAATAATACTTACTGCTAGTCGGAAACTTCCATTTGATGCTAGACATTCTAGAGAATCGTTCGTAGTTAAATGTTACGGTTTTGATTGTATTTAATGTGCAGTGAGAGTGGTATGCACTCTGTGTGTGGGTTTGTACATTTAAAAGTGTATGGATTTATTTGACTCTTCATGTACTGTACGATTGTATGTCAAATATGCATATGATGTAGGCTGCTTGTGTGGAGTTTCTGTCAATCAGCCTCATTTCCCTAATTGCTCTCTGTAAGCTCTTGAGCTTGTCTCATACGAGGAAAATGCTTATAGTAATTCCGTAAAATATAATAAATAAATTTAAAGGATGGCTAACAGCGCTGATTGCCAGTACTTTGATAAGAACTGGAAAAAAAATTTACAATTAGGCTTGTGTATTTACTATTTAAATTATTACCTTATTTTGTTTTTTACTTGTAATTAATACAATTACCAGCTGTTTATCTGATACCACGTGAATGAAGGCAATAGAAGTACACAAGCTACAACAAAACTGTGGCATAAAGAAAATCATGCGGGGTTTAGAACAGTGGTTAAGCAATAAATGTTTGCCACACAGAATGGCTAAGATGGTAATTGTAGATAAAGAACCATGAATGGTGAATAGATAATTAGATACTAATTCTTGGAAATGGAGAGACAAAATGTTGTGAGAGAAGAGAAAAAATAGATTAAAATACTATATAAAACTAGCAAAGATGTATGTGATTTTAAAAGCATGTCTTCATTCGTATGAAGGCAGATCAGAATGATTAAGAATAATAAGTGATCATGGCAATTTCTTGTTTCCCTAAATCAAAGAGATTTTAAAAATTCTAAGATCATGATGTGCTAAACAGGCACATTTAATGCATTTTTTGGAAACCTGAGCTTTTCTGTCATCAACCTTGATAATAGAGTTGATTTTTTACCCAACTGTCGATTTTTCTTTTTTCTTTTCTTTTTTTTTTTTGTTTGTTTTTTGTTTGTTATGCGAATAGAAATTGCTGACTACATTTCGTAAAATGAAACCTACTGAATGATACGTGAGCAATTTGGTTTTGTTTTTACGAAACAACAAAGAGAACTGTTGTTGATAGAAGTCCAGAAATTGTTCATGAACATGAGGAATTAATGATGTTCCGCGATCCCCAGGAATACAAAATGATGGCTAGTATGCGAAATGAAGTCCAGAGATGTTTTAAGTTGTATGGATACAAGAATATATTAAATATAATTAAATAATTTATAAAATTAAAATAAGACTGGTATCCAATGAGTCCTAATCAGACTAGATATGGTCATGGAAACTATGAGAAAACTAAACAATTTGTTAATGAACATATTTTATGGTGATAATATTTATGCTTTACTGTTGCTTTAGTGCGATTTTTAAAATGGCATGCTATTGCTTGAAATTTGTGTACATATATATCTATCTACATCACTGTAAGAAATGAGGAACTGGGGACTAATTATTAGACTGAGAAAGCGACCCTCTGGATTAACATTACTATCAGCTGCAAATATTATTCTGAAATAAATATTTTTTTACAAGTTTACTTCATAGATCTACAATACATGTAATCCAATATTTATCACGTCCATGACAAATCAGTTTGATACTGTTTCATAAGTAATATTGATCACTGCACAGCAAGTCACACTGTTTTATTTCGGGTATTATTGTGTTGCTAGCAGACATCTAGACATCAAATCAGGCATAGTATAAGAGATAGTAACAAATTATGTATTATTAGTAATGGAATTTATCAAAACATAGTTAAAAAGTAAAAAATTGCATTCACTGTATATGGTATGCTGATAATAGGTCATAACATAGTATGTAGTTTTAAATTAAAAATAATGGTAATCTTTAACTTAGACACCGTGAAAAGACTTTGAAGCGCAGGCACAAATGTTGATACTGATAGGCAAAGTTGTGATTTGATGCTTGATCCCAATGCACTGCCATCTCATTTAGGAAATATAAAATATATTATCGTGTATAATTTTGATGCTATAATATGATCCTTTTATTGTTACCACTTCTTTCCTCTCCAGATACGTCTATCTAGTTCATATTATCAAAGGATAAAATATATTTAAAATAAATTATTGAATGTTTAGTAAATTTTAATACATCTTAATAAATATTTTTAGACCTTACAGAGGTTCTCATTTTCCCACACCATGCAGTGACTTATGTAAAATATTATTTTATTTCAAATGCATAAGATCTTCACTGTCCAATTTTTAGTATATTGATTATAAACTCATAAAGTCGTTGAATATATAAAATATTTTATCAGTCCAAAATTTAACAACAGCACGAGCAGAGCTATTCATCATTTCCTTCTGGACAGATGTTAAGAAGTGAATTTTGCATAATGTGAGGACAGTACAACGAATCCCACACCTACATGCAGAGGTTCCTAGAGAAAACATGGATTAAAAAGAATTTTGTTATCCTAGCAAGTTTAAGATATTTTTACAGATCAGATAAAAGTTTGGCAGGGTTTGAGGATCAGAGACTGGAAACAGCCTAAATAGTGAACTGCAGTATCTCACATTTTCTCAGATATACAACAATAAGAAAGCTGATAGACTTATTCGATAGAGTATATTGATGTTTAAAGTGTCCATATGCTAAAGTCTAGGGAATTAAGGCCTGTTTAAAATGGTTTGTTAAGGTTTTAATTACTGAGATCGATTGTGGTTAGTTATGGTAATGGAGTAATTGTTACTTTGGGGTTTTAACTTTTCCAAAGATGGTAAGACATTTGCTGCCTAAAAGTAGGGAAAAAATCTTTAACATTAATCTCATGTATCAACAGTGACATATAATCAACAAATTCATAATACCAGCATGCAGGCATACGGTTCGTAACCTCAACTCAATATAAAAAAAAGTGTAAAAAAATGTTTTGAGCTCACCATCAGCATAGGAGTAATTGATAGACTACGATGCCAAGCAATGATAGATTTTGTGAGTTTGTCAAATTGCCCTTGATACTGCGTCCCCTAATGTTGAAATGTTTTAGACATAATATAACACACTTGCCTTTGACACAAGAACGAACATAGACACACATAAGTCACGGCATAGATACTGACACAAATCAACATTGTATATCACTGCTGGAAATGATGACATGGGAAGAATATGACACGAATGCATTGTCTTGTTTTTGGAATTAATTAACGAGTTGACTATACTTTTGGCTGCGATAAAACTGGTGGATTGGCCTGATTTATGGGATGAATAATTCTGGCATGTATGTATCATAAGCCGATTAGTTATATACGTCAAACATGATGCTTGCAGATCATTTTAGATCAAGTTTTCTTCTACTACAAAGAAACATCTTTTATGTTTTTGTATATGGTAGATAATATTTGTGTGCATTCTACGTAATAACTCCGCATGAACAAACTGTTAGATGTTGAGAAGAAACAAACTATTCAACTTAATAATGATTTCGCACCTGGCCATCTGAATGACCGACAAAGACAATGAAGAGGGCCGGATTTGAGAATGGGTACACTTACACCTGCACAGGGGCGCTAACATAATTGCCTTTTGCCATTTATCACTTAGTCAACTTAAAACAAACGGATAAAATAAGGATAGATCAAACAAACTATCAGCATTCGATTCAGACTTATAGTTTTTTCCTTTTATATGAGAAGGCTCATGCTTTTTTGTTGTTATGTTATGTGTGTTTTAGGTTATGTATTATTATTATGGACGTTGAGATCTTCGGAGGAATAGTGAGCTCTGGGACTGCTATGGCCAGGTGAGTATATTCAAAGACTTTTATATATCGTTGAGGAGATTTGTTTTTTGTGTTTTTTTTTGCTCATTTTTGAAGTATTATGGCAATTGTAATTTTCAACGTAACCTCATCGTGCATTTACAAATGGTTGACTCGGGGTTAGCCTTAAGAAAGAAAACACAAAAAAACAAACAAACGTGAGGATGGACGATCGACTGATGAGTCTCTTGCTACATGGCCAGACACGCTTGACATCATTAGGCCGGGGCGCAACTGGGGCAACGTCAGCAGTATCGCGAGGCTATGCTGATATGGGATCATGGAGGGACGATGACGTGGCTGAGTCACAGAAGGAACAGCGGAAGAACCATGATTCGGGAAGGTAGCGTACGTCAAGCCGGACTTGCTCACCAGACTGTTCAACTCGGCGTACGTCACGCACGTGCAGAGGGGCAATCGGATCAAACGTTTGGATTAGATACATTCACGCCCGACAAAGCATATTCTTTGGATTCGGAGGACGACTGAGAGACAGTCGGAGGCGAAAGCGTGCAGAACATAGAGTCGGGTAGGGAAACAGCAAGTAAAGAATGTAGTGGGTGGTAATGAGTGTACTTGTTGTACCTCTAAGTTTTCTAGCATTGTCTGTATTAATTAAGGGTCCTGATATCTATATGGGCCATGACTCTAGACAGGGAAATAGGTGGTGGATATAAAAGTGACATCTATAGTGTCCGTCATGCGGGTGGACACAGTCACAAAAAGTTGTTGAGTAAGAGTGGTCAAGAAATATTTGAGACTGTGACATAATATTGTCAATAGTGTAAGCCCAAAGCATTTTTATCAATGCACGTGTGGAGAGGTATTTGTGAGAATCTGAATACAATTAGACGATATTGATCTCATTTCGAGGGAAGATGTGTGAGTTTGTTGGAATGCCATGCCCGATGATACTGAGTCGACTTATGCTTGACTGAGATAAAAATGGACAGGTTAAGGATTGAAACCTGATGTGGGTTTACCCCTAGCAGCGGCTACACAGGAGATTCGTCTTTGCAACGACTGACACAGTACTATGTTCAATGTTAATTGATTTTTGCGTGTGACGTACCCGAAAGAGATCACACTCCTAGTACACACCAAGCTCAATCACAACCTGTCAAGCTCAAGATGTCTGAGGAAGTTATGAAATTCAGAACTGCCAAGGTGTGAACTCATTAGAGTAACTAAACGTTAGTAGTTCTGAAGAACTTCAGAATCATTGATGTGTAAAGTTGCTTGAAGGACATATAGATATGATATCTTGAACGGATAAGGCTATAGTATTCACTCCCGAGTTTTTATACTATAGTACTTTGTATGAGTTACACATAGAAACAAAGTGCTGTCGACAAGACTTAGTTATTTTGCATCGGTCAAAGCATATATGGTGGATAAATAAAATATATATCCCCTCATGCTTAAACGATACTGTACATGATTCTAAATGCAGAATTTTTTATTACATTGTTGTGCGTGAGTGCGTGTGTTTGTGTGATAATAGCTGATGCATACGCTGAAGGCATTTGCCAATATTCGTCGGTCGGTGGTGTGTAATTGTAACTGCTGCACTTCTTAGTTTCCAACGAAAAACAAATCCGCCAATAAGATACAGAAAATATACTACAGTTTTTGCCATCTATCGATAAGTGATAACAAGAATGAGAATATTTAAGATAGGGGAAAAAAATGTGTGACTAAACGTAAATTACATCTTTTAACAACTGCTGTGTGTGTGTTTGTTCTTTTACAAATGAAACTTGTTCCAGATGTTAGCAAAAAGGACGAAACTCTGGGATATATTTAGATCACCTACAGATGACAGATCAGATTTACGAAGCGATGTTCCCTCGGATAAAGCAAAGTTGTGCTTCAGTGTCAGTTTGAATGCATTTGTTGTTGAGCAGGCGGTCCTGACACCTTGGAAATCCAAGCTGTCCATGGGTTTGCGTAGGACCCTTTTGAGGTCGCCTGCTGTCTTCTGGCTTATAAGGCCTGATGAGCATTTTTTTCTGTCGTTATATTCACTATTGAAATAAACTGAGGATTTATGCGACAACAAATCCGTGGCGTCGTATAACACTGGATCGCTTTACTGTAATGTATAATAATACTTAATTGTTCAAAAGTTTCAAGGAGACAATGCTAGATGAAGTCCTTTGGTTCTTTGCGGTTTCTGGTCTGGATACTGTATTTACAAGACGAACAAAAAAAAGGGGGAGGTTTGAATAATCGTTGACTATTTTTTGTAAACTCAGTCACTCTAGTGAAGCTTAGATCATTTGTAATATAATGCACCTACATATATGTAGGGAATGATAATTGCTCTTTTCTTTATTAGGGCGGCAGAATGTTAGGGTAAGTGACGGCTTAAGCTGTAGAATGGTAATATAGGGTAAGTGGTAATACGAGTGGTCCTAGTCCTCGCTAAGCGGTAAGCTTGTATTTTTATTTTTATTTTCTGGAGGGGGAGTGGGTGTGGGTGGATGAAGGGGGTATTAAACGTATTATTATAGCGACGTGTTCTGATTTATATTGGATTGTTTCCACTTGGTGTAAGACTCTTTTACCCACAGGAGATAAAAGACAAGATAGGAATAATATAGTATTTAGTACTTTGGTAGAATTACCTGTGGTGTCACCTGCTTCACGGATGATTTTGCCTAAAGGTACTAAAGGGGAGAAAACCAATGAGCAGCTTCTGTGAATAGTGGCCGAACTAGAAATTCAACGAATTACAACCTCATTTTGGTGACGAGCGAGTAATGAAACAGTATGAAAAATCGTTGTATAGGCTAATATCACAACAGGATACTCCCGCAATTCTTTATAAAACAGCATCCTTTAGTTGACCCGAGCACTATATGTAAAGTATTACTGTATAATAAGAGGAATGGCAGCCCGGCGTTCTTACCGGGGATCCGATAGGCATATGATTAATTTGAGCCATATATAATAGTTACTATATTTAATCAAAAAAACGTGGAGCTAGATTGCTTCGATATGTCTGCTATGCCCCTAAAGCATGGCCTGGGGAGTGGATAAATGCATAATTATGCGATTCCCCTGATCACGCCTTGCAGTATATAGTTGGGCAATTCTGTGTGTTTGTTTATAGTTGTTAGAAAAAGAAGTGGATGATTACATGAAATTAAAATAATTTTAATTTAACCTTGTATTATTACGCTATATCATTCTAGCTGCGGCACAACAGTTCATCTGTTTTAAAGACGTTTTCATTTCACACATCACGTATCCCTGCCAAAAAAGACTAAAAGAATCAAAAGAGGAATCTTAGAGTTCATCTTATTATTATAGCGATAACTATTGGATTGTGTGTCGTCTGTGTAACGGCTTGCTGGAGATTGGGTGTACGTGCGCAGTCTTGTAATTGATATGTATTTTCTTCGCTTCAGCACCCTCAGTTCACCTTTTTTTTTATATATATAAAAAAAACAACAGTATACTTATATGAATCTTAATGTTTGCAGGTCATGCGTTTCGAGACTCGCACTGCTAACAGATACTCAATCATGGATTCCTTAATCCGACGGTCGTGAATCGCATGCAGCGCGTACGTGCTTATAAGTAGAATCCTCCTGGAAAAATGGCGACTTTTGCCAGCGATATAGGAACCGAATGAGTCAGTGAACTATAGGATTATAATGTTAGCTGTGTGCAATAGTAAAACAGTCGAACCATACTTAATTATCTTCGGGCGCTCTTTTTAACACTTCGGATCTTGGTAATATGATTAGTCTAGTCACCATGCTTAATTCGCTACGGATAATTCTTCCAAGAAGGAATTACATAAAATATCTGAACATTATTTGTATCTTATTTTGACACTTTTTTTACTTAGAGCATTGTGTCTTCGCTTTGCACTCTCATGACAGACTCGATCCGCTCTGAGCTTCCCTGGATATACCGTGACCAGTTTCACTGCCGGTATCATTTATCTTGTTTGGTTATTACAAACGATAAAAAGGTATTCTAAACAAGATAAACGTTATAATATAATAATTAGATTTTACTGTTGCAATTCTCCTTTAACAAATCGCAACGATGAATGAAGTTCCTTGTTCCCATACAGCTTGCGTTGAGCGCGTCTTGCGAACGCACCTTCACCGTTGAACCAAACGGTTGTATATCCTCTAGGTATTAAAGCACAGTAGGACATTAATGGCTATAGCAGGGTAAGAATAAGAGCAGCTCTTTTATGAGCCATTGTTAAATGGCCGATGCGATCGGCCTTAGATAAGAAGGGATGAAGGATAACGAGATGTTTTCTAGACTGGGGTTTTTGTGGCGATAAAGAACTTCATGAGACAGTGCCATGTGTCTTGTACCCTTCAGCTGTCAAGTTAGTGGGTCTCGAACTGCTGTAAAATGGGCGTGTTTGCTGTGAAACGGAAATGAT